>NW_028186923.1:2464764-2660492 GCF_003343005.1 Rhea americana
GGCGCGCGGGGGTTAACCGCCGTCCGGTTATGAGCCTCCTCTCGCGCACCTCGCGCCGGCTCTGGCGCCGCTCTGATTTTGGCCCYCGTCCCTGTTGTCTCTCGCCTTTGCCTCCCGGTTGCTTGGCAACCCCGGTGCTGTTGATGGGACTTAGTCATTCGCCCTTACTCTTCCTCCCCCTCCTCCCCGCGCTCTTCCTCAGAAATAGAGCGGTGGCCCTTGCCGGGCTCCYGCTCCCACGCCGTGCAGCGCCAGCCCTGGCACCCCCAGCCCTGCCCGGCCCCGCTCCTCCGCCGGCCCTCGTCTGCCGCGGCCCGCCTGCRGGGAATGGGCCTGCCGCGTTTCCCGCGGGCAGCCCGTACCGTCTCCCAGCTCGCGGGTATCCCGGGAGCAGCTCGGGGCTCCCCGGGGGGAGCCGGCTGCTAGCACCTCCCCGGGGCTTCTTTCTCCGTGATAAACTCCAGAGCTCCGCGGCAAATAGAGGCTCTCCCAGGACAGGGATCACAGCGCTGGCTCGCAGGCGGCTTTCCAGGGGAGCAGCGTGCTCTGAAGAGCAGCAGCTTCTTGCCCTGGGGTCCCGCAGCCCTGCGAAGGGGCCTAGGAAGGGGAAGGTGGGCGATGGAGTCACACCTCCCCTCCCGACTCCCACCGCGGCTCGTGCTCCTGGCGCCTACGGGCAGTGCCAGAGTATCACCCCGGCCAACGGCGTGCCGCAGTCTGTCACCTTGAGTCCCGGAAGCGCGCCTGCTCCTATGGCTTGGGCTTCAAATGAGGATTCTTGGGGGGCTTTTTGCTTTGGTTATTTCTTCTCTGGCTGGAATTTGTGTAGTTCTGTCTAGAAGTGAAAACGGTGCTCGAAGGACCGTGCTGCCTCCAAGTCAAAGGGGATGGCTTGTGGTTCTGGACACTCAAAGAGCACGTGCTATCAACAAGCAATAACGGCATTTCTATTGCARTATTTGAATATTGCAAACTTCTTGTAGCCAGTCTGTTGGAATACTTACGTAGGGACGTGATGAATTTTCCATCACGTTGAATACAGGATTGGATGTCTTCCTGACAAATTTACTTTAGCTCAGTTGCAACACATGGGCTCAGTGGAGGCAAAGAGATTCTTCTCTTCCTTGAGTTGAGGTAGGATTCGGTCTTGGAGGTCCTTTATAGATAAAATCTTGTGAATTTATTAAGAGCTCTCTGGTATCAGCAAATGTTTTTAGCCTTTATTACTGATTGAAACTTGTCCAYGGAGAAGCTGGAGAATGAGCTGAGGTTAGGAGCAGAACTTGGAAACAGCTCTTGAGTTGAACCATTTATCAAACCATGAGATCGCTCCATGATGAGGCTTGAATTTAGAAACTGCATGCATGCAAAAAATGAGTCTACTTGTCCAATTGCATACTAATTCGTGGTAATTATACATGTAAATTAGGTGAATAATTTTACATTCATTTCACGCAGGCACTTACGCGCAGTGTTTCCTGCAAAATACTCAGGCTATTTCATATCAGCTGTGGGCATGAGCGGGGACACGCTGGCGATCCCAGGGGCAGAAAGGTCAAGGGTGTGACATGCACAACCAGGAAAGTGAATCCATTTTTCTGCAGTCTCTTCACAGCTACCTGCTTTCCTTCCCCTGGAAAATTGCTTAAATAGTTGATGATCTGTTGCGGGGGGAAACAAATATTCGTGAGAGGCGCCCTTGAAACTGTTCAAATCGCTCATTATTGTTCTGGAAGTGCTGCTTATTTTCTACTTCATATCAAAAAAATACAGGGTGGACTAATGACCAAAGTGACTTTTTGTGCTGTTTAGAAAGTACTTAGACTTTTTAATCTCCGCTGAGTGTGTCATGGGCTGGAATCTGCACAGGTTTTTGCGTACTTCGTTCTTGCCTGCTTTRCCTGTCTGAAGAAGAAGCATTATATGCAATTTGCTTCTTGTGCTATCCAGAACTCCGTTAATTGCTTCACACTCCAGAGCTTGATCTCRGATGTAAATCTTAATTCTCTGTTTTGACTCCCAGTTCATTGCATCTTGAAGCTTTTGCCTTTACAAGCGGCAGGGCTGTCCTAATGATCTTGAAAAATGTTTCCTAATCTCTGTCTGCATCTGTCTACTTAATATATACATATTGATGGTGTGCAATAAACATGTTTTGATGTGCATTTGACTAGCATGGGTGTGTTACTGTGCAGTTRGTAACATCAGTGTGGTTTTGTGTAGGTAATCTCAAACAGATGTCAAGAATATCTTTAGCTGCGTAATACCACCATATACTATGTATATGTTACAGTTTGTTTTAGAAGTGTTTTAAGAGTGTTTTACATGTATTACTTGGGTACCTTCCAGTTAGAAATCCAGGCTCTTTAGTAGTACTTAGAGTGCATCTATGGGGGCTTCAGAAGGAATGGGGAAGCGACTCATTTTCCCCTCCTCTAAGAATATCAGGGAGGTTGTAGATAGTATAGTTGTGACTGTCATTTTTTAGGGTCATCTCTGTTGGAGCCTGGTATGTCTGCACAAGAGCGATAGACCATTAGGTAAGAGGCAATCCGAGTTTTCCASAGCTACAAATCATCCCTGTTGCCTTCATATGTTGCCATAATTTGTGCTTTAAAGGTATCAGTCTTGTAAAGCTTAATACTGCTTCTCTTGCATTTCAGGTTTCTATAATTTTGCCAGACCAAATTGCGTATTTGAGAGAAGAAGGACTAATCTTCCCTAGTGGTCTATTATTTTTTTTAACAAAGCTGATAATTGTTTTGACGCGTCTCGCTGAGTTGTGAGTGTTTGGATAACTGTGGAGGGAAATGAATTGGTGGACRAAGTGCGGGTGATGTATCTGTGGGGTGTGAAAAATGCGCAGAACCACCGATTTTTCTGATACACTGGAGACACTACTGCTGCATATGGAGAGCATATATTTATCGACAGGTAGCACAGTGCCTTTGGTGACACCAGGGCTGCTGCCTGGCAGGCTGGCCTTTTTTCTTTTCACTGCATCTCACACCTTATCTTATGTTCCACCATAGCTCCTGGACGCAGAGACATCTTTATGCTCCGTGATTGTTCAGCAACCACTSTGGTGGGTATAAAGCAAAATGGATGGTGCGCACCCCCAAAATATTTGCAGTTGTCTTCACTTCTATTTATCTTTTGCTCTTAGTTATTGGTAACTATTAGTACGAGAGGCTCCTTTTATGTTTCCAAATATGCAAAATTTCAGACACTCTGAAGCAGCTCTTTCCTTAAAGCCTTTTGATATTTCCCCAGGGTCCCCCAATGCTTTCGTCTTGACTGAGACGCTGCCCCCCCAGGACAGAAGTACCTTGGGTGGCCGAGGTGAGTAATGTGTGTCTGGTGACTCAGATCTCTGAGGAGACCCAGGTGACTAAGATGACCCGGAGGGCTAAATCTTCCTTCTTGCTGTGTCATGAGAAGCAGCTGAGCAATGGGAGCTGCTGCCACAGGCATRGCGGGTTGGCTGGCCAGCTACACGTATAGGTTATCAATAATAATTCATTAGTTACATAAGGGAAGCGGCGTAGCTGCATGGAGCAGCTTTGCTTGGGTGGGTTTTGGTCCCAGCAGCTCAGTGTCGATAGGYAGCTTTGCTGTGTTGGTCGGATGGGTGGCAGTGATGAAGGTGAGCAGTGGGGAGGGCTGCTCRTGGTGGTGGTAGGGGGGTTGGTTGGGCAGGCTAAGAGCTTGCTTGCACCCTGCGTGGGGAAATGGCCCTGCCGCAACTCAGCTCACCCTCCTYGGCGGTGGTACAGAGTGGGGTGGTACCATTAGGCCCACTGAGCACCTTTGGTCCTGGTTCTAACCCACCCTCTGCTTTACTGGTGGTGATGGGGGCATTGACATGATTGCAAATTATCCTTGCAAAAATAGAGGCTCAACGAAGAAAAAATAAAAAAAAGGCAAATTATTTCTGTCATTCARTTCACTGGCCGACTCTGCAACCTCTGCACGAAGCCTGTAGTCTTTCAGTTTATGCTGCTGATATTAAACTTGGAGTGCAGGTAGAGATCAAAACTTACTTTTCATCATTCTGACAATGGAAGTTTAGAAATACTGATTGGAAAGCTAAAGGTTGGAGCTTGAGGTTTTAACAGGTGCCTGGAGAAGCCCAAGCTCAGTTACTTGCTCTCCCATGGGCTTCCTGCGTGACTGGGGCAGGTCACTCAGGCATAGCTTAGCTGTAGTTATCGCACCTCATGCAGATGTAGCCAAATTAGCTGGAGTCCTGTTAACAGGGAGCCACTGCTGTGTGAGCCAGCCATGCGTGGCCGTTCATTTGCCCGGTTTCCTGGATGGGTTTGCGAGCTGGTGCTTAGCTCTGGAGGACGGCAGAACAYGTTGCTCCCAGCACGTGAGCTGGTGCATCCACAGCCAGCTTTGGTGTACGAACAGGAGCATCAGTGCATCGCAAATTGGGGATCAGCTGCGCAAAAGTGGGGATGCGACATTGATTGGTGGGAGTGAGGAGGTRCATTGGTCTGTCTGTGCCGTGGTTCCTTTTCTGTAAAATGGAAGGTGAAGCCCTGTCGTGCCTCATAGGGTGCTGAGAAATAAAAGCTTTGAASAGGGGAAAGCTCTGATGTGCTAAAGTAAGAAAAGTGTGACTTAAGTGTCAGCTGCAGCTRATAATGCCTTAATTTTGTTTGCAGCTTCTAGCACTGACGGCTTCAGCCGGGTCAGGAGTGGGGAGAGGTTGTGCTTCTCTTGAAAGCAGGGCTTTTTTGAACAGGCTGGAGCCAGCAATGTCCGCTYGGAGGCAGAGGGATTGCAGACCCGGTGGTGTTTGAAGGCAGCTCAGGACGGGAGTCAGCGCCATCCCTGTCGAGCGCTCGGCAGTGCCCTCGCCTCACCTGTCAGGGATGGCTTCTAAGGAAGCAGAGTCTTGGGCAAAGTAGGGAAATGGAGATCAGCGCTGCCCTCCTGCAGGGTCTGCACAGCTTTGCTCAGCTCCAGAAGGTCCCACTTGGGGAGGTAGGAGAAAAATACCCTGAACGAGTGTGCATGGTGTCTCCAGGCAAAACCAGATGCTTGCAGGCAGCTCTTCTTGCACCATGGCACCTTTCTTCCACCATGTGTTTTGAGTACCTGGATTGGGGCTGACCAAGTTTTGGATGTGTTGGCAAGTAAATTTACAGAGGAGATTTTGAATGCTAGTGTGATGATTAGAGAGCCAGAGAGTTCTCTCCTGTTCAGCCAAAACCTCCTCACGCTGTTCAGGCTGATCATCTTCATTATCCCTCCAAATCGTCCATTAGTGCTCAAGAGCATTAGTTGGGATTGCCTTCCTGTCTAATATGGCTGCGTTAAAGTCTGCTAGTGAGTTGACTTTAAATTGTCGGTGATGATAAGGTTTTTGTTTATTAGTCTTTCTGAAACTTCAGCGCTGACTCAAAAAGAAAAGGCAGTCGTCTTGCTTAATATAAATGGGGGAACCCCCCCACCAAAGTAGAGGAAACCACAGTGTGATACTGGTGGCACAGTCCTGTACGCGTGCCTGACATATCAGCATTGTGGTCAGTGCCCATACCTCCCACCTTCTAAGGGGAGCCAGTGGTATTTTCTGTATTTATCTTTCAAATGATGCTTGTCTTAAAAATGCGGTTAGAGGACACAAGTTTCTCCCTCTCTGTATCTGGCCTATAATWTTGAGTGTTCTCTGCTCCCTGCAATCCCAAATCCATCTTCTTGTTTAATGTTGTTTGAGCCCTTTTGAATTGCCCTCGTGATGCAGCAGAAGATGCTTAGAATTTGTGTCTATGAACATGTTGTTTAGTTTGTGTTCCTATGGGCTTTTGTTTTTAATAACATGTATCATCCTGCAGAAATAGAGATTGCAGTTCATTTCAGAGTGGACTTCTTACCTTAATTTATAAGAAAGTGACATTTGTACCTTGCTTCTCTTTATGAGATTGTTTTCATAATGCCTGAAGAGAGGAGACTACAGAGAGAGCAGTGAGAGGTGACCAAGACATGGAAGAGCTTTAGCTGTGGAATGAGGAGTGAATTCTGGCTCTTTCAAAGAGGARGAAATGATAGGGAAGATACAGAAACAATAGGAAAGAGATGTGGAGAGAACGTGTGATATTGAGGCAGGAGTTCTTAAGGATGGTTGGGTATTTGGGAGACAGAATATGAGTAGCAGCTACAGGTGAAATACCTGACCTAGGCATGGCTGGAGGAAGAGCGTTAGCTGTGGAGAGGAAGAAGGCAAACTCATGGGCAAAAGGTGAGGTGGAGAACTGTCCGTTCACAGATGGATGACAGACTCTGAAGAAGACCAGCAGCATGAGGACAGCAAGTCAAAGGCAGTGGAGAGGTCACTAGGTTGGGGGGAACTGGGAGAGGATATGCCTCTGCAGAGTGCGGGAGTGCGAGAGAGGATAGCRAGAGACTTTGTGGTCAGCTGTGCTCAAGGCGAAGGCACCAAGGAGAGCCTCCTTGCCCCAACCAGATGGGGCAGGTGAAGATGGCTTTGGTAGCAAAAGCAAGACAGGAACAGGAGTGCAGAGAAACAGTTGTTGAAATACTTGGGGGCAAGGGAAGCTGAGGCAGAGGGACAGAGGGGTATTTGCAGTTGTAAGACTTGAGGCTTGAGAGAAGATAGCCAAAGTGGGTAGAACAGAGACATACGTACCAGCCAAAAGATGAAGAGGGAGGTGCAAAGCAGAAGGAGTTCAGCCCGAGCAGCCGCATGTGGGTCAATAAGGAAATCTGAGTCACAGAGGGTGCACTTGGAGCTGAGAACTGGGAGGGAGAGGCAGGCTCCACAGGGAAGATGATGTTATGCCACCTGATTTCTGAACAAGGTGAGCAAGGGCTTCTCGGGGGCAGGATGTGGTGGTGTGGCCTCACTGGGGGGACTTAACTCTGACAGCRTAAAGCCTCCGGGTGCCTTAAGGAGCTGTGTTTCAGTGCTGGGCTGGCAGACCTGCAAGGGCAGGAGAAGTGACTGCCCACAGCTGGCTGGGCAGCGACCAGGGGTATGTGAGATGCTGAAACACACGRACCCCACGAGGCGCTGGGGACCTCGCTCAGACCTCGTTGCTAACCCTGCTGCTGATCCGGAAGTCCAGTTCAGAGCTGCTTCCATGCCTCCTGCCACATTTTTCTAGTGCATTTGAGAAATTGTGTTCTTTGACCTCTTCTTTGGAATCACAGTGGTGAAATGCTTTTTAAGCTCTTTTTGACAGCACAGCTGGAGTTCTCCCATAATCACAGGATTTCAGGAGTTTCAGGGGATTTGGGGGAAACGAGCAGGGTAGACACTGCTGCCAGTGTGCGAAAGCAGCAACCTGTGCTAGAGCAGCGTGAAGAGGACCGGAGGAGGCTGTCTGCTTGCCTTTTCCTGCTGCGGGGCTCTATCAGGGAGTGAGAAGCGCGTTGCCTGGCAAGTTTACTGCTGCCGGCCTGTTCGCTTTGGAGCGAGTGTACCCAAGGGGGTTGCCGCGTTTTTTGTCATCGCTTGAGCTCCCCAGCGTTGGGCACTGCGACGAGCAGTGGAGTGGGGCGTTCCTTCTCGGTGAACTGAGCCAGAGAAACCTACTGACGGTGGCTTCGTGGCTGTGATTTCTAGTTAAAAAGCAGCAAGCAGATGGAAGCCTGCGGAGCATAAAAATACAGGCCCAGATCCTAGTGCTAAAATGAACCGCTTGCTGCTTATTCTGAGCTATCCCATGATCTGCAGAAGGGAGGACACCAGAGGCGGTAGCCTGTAGCCCTCCTGGGGGTGGGGGAAGCRGTACCAGCCAGAATAATCCGTTTTTGTTTTTCTGGATCGTTTTGGTCTCGCCCCTCGACAAAAGCAGGATAGTGCAGTATGTCATTTCCTTTCCGGCAGCCATTCAGTGTGCCACCGTGGGCTCTGCCGCCCCCTCCGCTGCCCCACGCCCCGGGCACAGATTGCTCCTTGTTCCAGTTGTCTGTACCACCCAGGGCTTCCTTTCCAAGTTTTCTCACACCCTTTTATAGCTGTGCAGAAGAAAGCTTTAAAGCCACAAAACCCAGGACCTGAACAGGCTGCAGGGGTATCTTTAAAATATGAGCTGAGTTCTCTGCTGAGCCACAGTGATGGAGATGGGGCTCAGTGTGGGGTGGCCAGGTGAGCTCTGGTGGTGCCCTGAATGACGAAGAGCAGGTTCAAAGCTGAAGTGAGACAGTTTCATCCTTTAAAAGCTCCTGTTTGCTTGCCAAGGGGCAGCTCATCATGGATGCTGTGAATCAATTGTATCAACGAGTCTTTACTCATCTCCTGATGATGATAATGAAAGCATCAAATATGGTAGTGTCTCTCGCATACACACGTGAGCRGCAGGGGTGAGGGAGAAATCAAGATTTCCTGATACAGGCACAGAGTCTGCATCTTGCCTCCACTGGAATGCCGTTCTGCACTCTTGTTTTTTCTTGGATGCAGGACCTGAGCTGATGAGCAGCTCATTTCACGAAGGAACCATCCCCTAGGCAGAACTTTTTGCCATCGCCCCTTTYGTTGGGTGGTAATTGAACTGGTGACCCAGAGGCAAGCAGCAATTCATTAAAGTCCTKATTTAGCATGTGCTAAAATGCAGCATATACCGGCACCTGGTTGAGTCCTCCTTGGCCAATACAGAGCTGCTGTTATTTCTTCTTTGTCTTTCAGTCACTCAGTAAGYTGTACACAGAAGAAATGCACAAGTCAATGTCCTCACATCAACTGAAGGCTTATTTCAAACTCTCTTTCGCTGAAATCTCTTGGCCTGAACTCTGGTTTGCCACTCAAATGGTAGAGAGCGATATTGTTAAACAGTAATTGGTTACTGAATTATTTAGCTGCACAATCCCTGTAGCAGCAACAACAGCGAACACTTAACTTGCAATTGTCTCAGCTGGGAAACAGATACAGGGCACTGCAAACTCAATGGAGCCCAGAGGCTTCTTTGGAGTCTGTGCTTTAAAAAAGGTTTATAGTTACTTTGTCAGTGATGGTCTCATGCAGTGGAAAGTGTATGCTAATCACTTACCCACTGCCTCCTTTTAATTTGTAGCTAGGCAGGCTGAATTCTGCCCTTTTTCTAAGGAAGGGGTAAAATTAATCAGCTGCGAGTCCCCCAGATTGAAGACCGGAATCACCCTGAGCCTTCTGAAGGCAGCAGACTTCATCGCAGACTTAGCTGAGTTGCGACTCCAGTGTTGCACCTCGCTCAAGTCCACCTGGCCGTCAGACTCCTGCCCCAGGGSCCTGCAGGGAAACAGTGTAACTCACAAGTTAGCATAACTTGGCATGCAGAAAACACAAAATAAAACCGGAGGTATGTCCCCCGGAGTGTAGTCGCAGTAGCTTGCAGCTAGCTGAGGAACTCCAGATCTTTGTATGTATAGTTCAAGCTAAGGCTCTAGTGAGGTATGTGCAGTGGTGACACTCTTCTTGGATTAACCTAGAGCAGAGGTGTTGTACTGTAAGTTTTTTTTTTTTACCCCAATTTTCAGCTTGTCTGTCATTGAAAGCCCTCTGCTTTCAGGAGGTGATATGTGTCTATACCTAGGAAACGCCACAGCAGGCGCAGCAGCTGCACAAAACCRCTCCGGAAGTCCACTCTTGGTTATGTTTGCCTTCAAATTGCAGGTACTAGAACTTGGTCTTTGAATGGCAGGCAGAAGATTTTGCACACTGATGTCTGTTAGTATGAACCCAGCAGTGAGTGAAGTCCGCTCATTTAGAGCAGTTTCAGTTCCTGTCCTGCTAAGCGGTTTCTTCTGTCCTTTTGGTGTCTGTGTGTAGGAGTATCTAAAGACTATGTGGTGATGSTTCAGGCTTTGCTTTGAATTGTCTGTGATGTTGCAGTTCAAGCGTATTTCTCCTGCCACTGCTAGTGTTGGTGCTGTCTGTGTTCTCAAATGTGGCATTTGGGCAGGATGAAGTGACCCTGCTTCTAAAGTGGTCACACATTAGATGCTGCTCTCTTTTAATTAAAATGCAAAGCGAAATAATCTTACTCCTGTGCTTGAGGGGTGGATGGGGGCAAGAGGGATGCAGATTGTTTGCAGGGCCTTGCTGTCAGCCTCCGGAGAGATCRGTTCACAAGCCGCTCATCCCAGCAGTTCCTCTCTGCCAGCTGCAGCGCTGGCGCAGTTTCCCTCGAGATGGGCTGGGTTTCCTCATGGATTCGTTAACTGAGTTTTGTTTTGTTTTGCGCTGAGAAATCAGCATGTTCCCCCTAATTTAGTGAGAGAGGGCTGTGGCACATGCTGTGGCACTGCTCCCCGGGCAGTCTGGTCCGTGGGTCTTCTGGAGCAGATCGGGTTTCTCCCAGGCCCATGGGCTTGGGTTTCCTTCTCCTTGGTAAGCAGAGCATGAAGTATCTTGCACCTCCAGCTGTGTGTCCGCACAGGTGGGCAGCCAGCAGGAGCTTTCTGCGTCCCACCGTGTAGACAGAGACAGTGTTGAGTGCTCCTGCGACTCTTCCTATCACAGTACGTTCATCATTARTAGTCAGTTATTAACTGGCCATAGCACCTGGGAGACCCATCCCTGGCACAGGGCCCTGCTTTGCTAGGTGTTGCATAAATACACTGCTACGTATCGCAGGGAGCCAGCTGTTTGACCGTAACACGGCTGGACAYGGAGAGGGGGGACAGGAGGGAGCAGGCCAAGCGGGTGGTTAGCGTGACGGGTGGTCGTTGGCCACCCGGGGCTTTTGTAGGGATGACGACAAAGGAGAGTTTTATAGAGGCATGTAAGGGAGGGTGACAGCGGGCAGGATAAAGAGGAGCCACTTGATGGGATAAGAAAAAGGAATTTAGATGATGACATGGTCAAAATGTCCAGCTGGGAAAATGGTCTGTGTATTCCGAGTGGATCTGCTTACAAGGGCTGTTGCTCTTCCAGAAAAGCCAGGCGACAGGCATATTGCAGAGTTCATCTCTGCTGTCCCCGCTTTGCTCCCGTCGAATTCCACGCACAGGCCGAGCGAGGTTTGTTGCTCTTCTGCTTACTGAAAACAGCCGGTCCAGCCCTGCCTGCCTGTGAGCCTGCTGGCACTGTGTAACCCACAGCAGAATCCAGCCCCGTGATTCAAACCTTCCTGTGGATGCATCTCAAAGAAGATTAATCTGCCTAATGGAAGCGGGGCCTGTGACAGCTGTGCCTTTAAAACCTCCGTCTTTCTCCGTACCAAATAAACTAGTGAGATCTGGAAGGCTCATAACTTCCTGAGCAAGTGATGTATAAAGCAAAATAGTTATAATTAACTTCAAGGCATGAAAGAGTTTCTTTCTTTCAAGCAAAAAATCTTTCTTCCCTAGGATTGGGTCAAAAATAAGTGTTTTTTTCTATTGCATTAGCTGTGCCTTTTTTTTTTTTTTTTTTTTTTAAGGTATTTTTTAAAATTCTAAGTTGTAACATGTAACTTATAATGATGTTCTCACTGTCATTGGAACTGTGTGGTTCTTTCACTGGGGTGAACTGCTTGAAATGAATGTGTTTGGAAACAGGGTTATTGTTGTGTAAATCAGCATGAGCTGTCTGCCGCTGTCACTTAGTTAAATACATAAGCAGACCTTTTTTGTTCAATTTGTAAAGAAAGCAGAATAAAATAATGAAGTTAGCTGCGAGGGCAATAGGAGCACTGCTGGTGCAGAGGCCGGGGTGTCRTGCAATGTCAGGTAGGAATACAGAGGTCTTTCGCACAATCCCTATTTCTTTCTACACCTRATGTGTCTCGTAGACGGTGGAGATGAGCACAGTACATAAATGCGGCGTGGAGGGCAGAAGAAACGAGAATGAGCTCTAGACCTTGCCTGCCAGCCTCAGTAGATTTTTAGGAGCGTTGTGCYGACCGCATGTACACACTGAGCTACGTCAGGGCAACGTTAGGAATGAGAAATCAAGAGAATTGAGATTATCAAAAATGAAACGTCCCACTGCTCATTTCATTTACATCGTTTTCGCCGCCGTGTAGCTGCATTGCGTCAGGCCCTTACTTGGCAGTGGCCCAAAGCAGATTTGTTGGGCCAAAATCATTGCTGCTGCGGTGCTGTCGAAGTCGCTGGCRTTGCAGCAGGCAGGATTTGGCCGTTCCCACCTAAGCAATATGCTGGCGTCTCAGGCTGTCCAACAACAGCAGCGGAGGTTGTGCAGCGCTTCGGGCGCGCGCGAGCRGAGGGCTCGGCTCCTTCGGAGGGCACTGCGCCCTCTCAGCACCCAGCGGGACGCGGAAGCACAGGGTGGGGAGTTTCTTCCGAAACAAACCCTGCATTGGCAGTGCCGTCCCGTCTCCATTTCGTATGTTCTTGCCTTTGGTGTCGGAGCAAAGCTTGCATCCCAGGAAAATAATACACGTCCGATAGGCCAACACAAACAGTRTTTTGACTGCTTTTTTATGAGCTCTTGTAGTTACTCCCATCTATCACTGCTATTCCCTTAATAAAGAACATTTTGATCTCTGTAGGGATCTTCCTTACTTCTCACAGTTAAAGCCATCACAGTTGGCAAAGTGAAGATCTAGGCACTGAATAGTGACCAGGGGTTCCTGCTATCCATGGCCCTTTTCATAATAACATTTTGATTTAGGTCCTCATWAGAGCTCTTAACCAGAGATCATGAGCTGAAAATGACTGCTAGATTTTAAAGAAGTGGGAAATTTAGGCAGGATGTTTTCAGGAAAGGCAAAACACTTCAGCTGATAGCAGGCTGAGCCATCTCCCTTGTGACTAATTCGGCTGCTCATCTCATCCTGGAGCGCTTGCTGACTTTCAGCACAGGCTGGGGCCCCACCACCCTGAGGGACCCGCGAAAACCCGACTGGGAATGCTCCGTCTTGACAGTGTGAATAATTCAGCTGGACCCTGGGGACAACAGCAACATTTTATTTAAAGTCCCTGCTTTTGGCGTCAGATGGCTGTGCGGGTTCTCAGCTTTCACAAATGGAGAAGAAGGGAGAGCAGGATGCACTTCTACTTTCATGGTTATGAGGAGAAGATCAGAAACTTCTCTGCCATCAAGGCTTAGAGGCCAAGAAGTGATTTGTTTAAGTTATGGACATTTATTATGAAACTGCCACAGGGATTTTGAACCTCTAGGGCTTGCAGTTGTAAGTGCAACAATTAAAAGTTTGGGACATTTAGCAAACTCTGCATAGCTGTTTTTTCTTTTTCATAGTTCCAACATACCTTTTAATTAATTCCCCTTAATTGCTTTTAACTTCCTTTCCTCCTTATTTCTCTGTCAGTATAGCTAGTGCTGTCATCCTTTTAGTCTGTCTTTTATGTTGCAGATGCTGTGTTTGATCTCATTTCACCCACGTTGTGTCTTGCAGCTATTTAATTCCTGGAAAGCTTCAGCCCTAGAGATAAAATTTAAGTGGAATCAGAGAACCTAAAAGGATTGCATGCTTCATGGCATTCTCTTTATTAATATATTAATATAAAAGATAAACAAAACATAATAAAAGATCCATCCTCTTTGGCAAAGGGCCATTTTGCATCATCTGTATTTTCATGGTACCATCACAACATGGATGTACTTAGTCACCAGTGACAAGATGAAGAGCCTCCTGGTATCTAATACTGGCAGGCTTCAGAGGCTGAAAAGGGCTGTAAGGATGACACGCCGTCTTGCTTTATTTTGATTTACTTACTGCTACAGTCTCGTGTGCTCAGTGCAGTTCTGCAGTGACTTTGTGGGAAGCGCTTATCCCACAGCTGCCCCGAGCTCCCCACGTGTGGTTCCTGCATGCACCGCTGAGGCAGCCAGCACGGGGGCTGGGGGACTGCCAGCAAATGGGAGCCTCGTACGGACCGCTGACATGGCCGTGATGGAGGGCTGGTGGAGATGGTGAAAGGGCTCTGTTTTCTACTRGATGAGAATCTCGCCTGTTATTAAAATTTTGACATTTGTTTCTGATAGCACTCAGTTTTAATGTGCACTAAAGGGCATGGTGCATTTTGATTGAGGTACTTTCCAGCCCAGTCAAAAATAAAAAATAAAAACAAGTAAAAATGCTGACAAATGCGCCGAAGTGTCTTAGCAATTTGGATCTCGTCCTCAGCTGGTAGATATCAGCATAACTCCGTGGAGTTAGGCCAATACACCATTTGAATAGCTGGCTCAGGGATGGGAATCGTATATTTAGGTTTTCTACACCGTCTCTCTTCCAGAGGAGAATCGCTATTGTTTTATCTGATCTATTTTCTTTTCCTGCTGCTTCTCCGTTCRTAATGGTGCTTAAACAGTGTATACTCCTATGCTTTTCATGGTCCAAAACTATCAATCCAAAAAACCTCCTTGGCAGTTTTCCTCTGAGCTGCTGAAGGTTTTACATTTCCAGTGCTATCATTTAATTGCGTCTAGGGACTGCAAGAGTGAGAGAGAGAAATGCTCTGAGTGCAGAGCTACAWTGCTGCTAGGCTGCATTAGTGTCTAGCATCAGGGCCTCTAGCAAAGGTGTTGGTTGATCAAAATCCACCTGGGAATGCTATTCGAAGTGTGGGGGCTTCCTCTCTTTGCATCGTGGAGGAAGAAATGCCTGGCAATGTGTTTGCATCAAGACAATTGTAATCCCATCTGGAACTGGCCAAATTGTAAAGCCATGCGGTGCCTGTAAAGCCATGGAGGAGTTAAAGGTGGAATCATGAGAAGGGTGGCTGGAGTCAGCCAAGGACCTACACGGTGGAGATGGCCTTGGCAGAAGCCAACGGTAGCAGGGAGCAGTAGGGGCTGTCCCAGCGACGGTAGCTGGGTGATGTGTGCTTGTGGTAGGTGCAAGGCTGCGGGACAGCGTTGCAGAAGCTGGTGGAGGAATTTGTTTGAGCTAATCCGGATGGCTGGAATGGAAAAAAACCAGCCGTGTTTGGGTGGAAATTGTGATAGTGGAACGAACAGCAGGAGGAATGTGGGTCCCAAGAAGGCAAACAGATCTTTTGCCATCAATGTGACTGACTCATGCTGTCTTGTAGTTGAGTATGGATTATTATTATCCTATTAGCAGTCTGAATAGTAATAGTAACAGTAATTTAGCCTTGCTGAGTTCCCCAGCTGGTCCTCTCTGAGTCAGTAGCTTGTTTTGATGGGCAGCCATCATGGTGAAGGGATGGAGGAGCCAAGCTGCTGGGGGATGTTCAGTGCTGCCTGGTAAGCTGCAGAATCTGGTTTTGGAGAACATGGCAGCCTGAAGCAGCTTAAAAGCTGGTTTATTTGGCTGCTGGAAGAGTCCCCTTGTGTAGGGTGGTGCCAGGCTGTTAAGGAGGCTCTTAATAAACTCCGTCTTTAACGAGGAAGAGGGTTTATAATTAGGACTCCCCTGTCYGGCTGAGGCCCAGCAGTGGCCTGGAGTTCCTGGTGGTGAGGTTAGCTCTGGGACTGTCCTGACCTCGTTTAGGAGCCCAGGACCGAAGCTGCTCAGGACTGGGCTGTCACCAAGGTTTAATATTTTGCAATGAGCTAAGGCACATGTCTCCTTTTTGGCATTTCTGTCCCTGAAAAGCACCCGCTCCCCTGAGCCAACAAGATACGTGGAACCAGCCTTGGGCTGACACCTGACTAAGAGCCTGGGCTGATTGCAGCAAAACCAAACTCGCCGTTACTTCTGAGCAAGACAGGGCGCTTTATTTTCTCAGTAGGGACCRGTCCAGTTCTTGACTGCGGATCTCTTGGCACTGTGCTCCCGACTCTTTCTGCTCCCATCTTCCTAACTGCAAAGGTCGAGGCTGCCAAGGTCTTCCTGTTGCTATAGTGAGATTAGACAGGGCAGCGTTCTTCATTCCCTCTGCTGAGGGAAGAGAAAACGCAGATCGCTTTGCTTTGCTTCACCAAGGAGCTTTTTCCCAACCTACAACTACTAATTGCACCTGAAATACATGCTACATATTTCACTGAAATTAATATTTCATGGCCTTAAAAAAATTAATTATCAAGGCATTCTCCCCTTGAATCAACTTAAGAGTCTCTCAGGCTGGAACAAGTTTACAGTGCTAACTGTGAAGTTAAAATATTTATCTTCATAAACACGTCGTTCCAGSCATACTCTTCCTCACTGGGTAATTAGCAACAGGCACGTTAGTCCCATCAGCAGGTGCCTGCGAGACACAGATTTGCCTCTTGCTTCTGGGCGTGGTGAGGAGATGATTTATTAAAATGAATTTGAGAGCTATGAATCTGGCCAGACCTTTGAGTAAAACTGCTATAGAGAAAAAAAATAGAAGCATCTGCAGGCAGAAGGTTGAGGCATGATAGTTTTCATGGAGTCAATCATTTGCTGACTTTGACATGTCCTCCACAGAAACTACTGACTTACCATGTCTGGTCCAAGGATCATCAAATTGCAGGAAGTAGTTTTTATTTTATTTTATTTTATTTTATTTTAATTTGCTTGATGTGTCTTGAGACTTCGATTTTTTAAATAATACTTAAGGTGAGATTCTCCAAGTATAGGAGCATGTGGCTTCTGGGGAGGCACTGTATCCCTCCCATCTGCCCCCTCTTGTGTGTAAAATGTTATTTTTGAGGCAGGAGGATTAATCCTGTGGGAAGTGGTGCTAAACAGGCTGAGAGAAATGCCCTAGGGAGGAGCCTGTGAAAGTCTGCTGAGCGCATGTGTGTGATGGGTGGAAGGTTTAGGTGATGGTATGACTGGACTTACGGCTCTATTTTGTGTACGCACTGGATGCCGGCTGTGCAGGCTCTGCTGGCGGGAGGCTGCTCTGGTCTGGCTCTCTATCAGGAGACGCAGAGCGCTGGCATCGGAGCTTGTGCCTGGATGAGCGTTCCCCAGCAGCAAGTGTTTAGGTCTCAGGTACCCCAGCACATGAAATGCTCTGAAGGACAAGCGTGTTCCCAGGGTGCCTGGACACGTTGCTGCGCAGCGTGCTTCCCAAAGCTTGCATCTTTGCTGCGGAGCCAGAGACGTGTTGTGAAAGTCACATGTKTAAGGGAAGAGCTGGTGAGAGCCTTAGAGCTTAGGAGAAGGATTCAGGGCAGGTTCTTGGCTGGTGGCAGGGACAGTCCAATGAAGATTTTTCTAGCTGAGAGCTGGTCTGGATATTTATCTCTGAAATCCCCTTCTCCAGACTAGGCCCACAACAGTCATTTATGCAAACCACACAAGAAACGACGTGTGGTTTGACCAAGATCGTTCCAGTCATCTCAGTCAGTAGGTAGGGCTGTCCATGTCTTGCAGCTTGTGTCAGCTGGTTTAACGTATGCAGAAGAAGAGGTGTCTGATGTTTCATGGCCTGAGAACAGAGAAGTGGAAAATCCAAGTGCTGCTAGATTTGTGGCATGGGAAAGGTCTGATTTCCCATCCTTTCAGCAGAGAGAGAAATTCTCAGTGTGGGTTGAGAAACATTATTTTCTTTCTCTCTTCCTTCCAGTGAAAAACCTCCGTTTTCAGACAGAGTTTTGAAAACAAGTCTCCTCTTCAGAGCAGTTGTGCAAGTTTTCTGTGCAGAGAGGACTGTTGTCAGAGATCCAGTTTTCTGCAGGAAACCAGTTCTTACGGAGATCTCCTGATCGAGATGTTTGTCCTAGAGTTGTCACTTGCCGGCTGACTGCGCTTGTCTTTTGACTCACCGTTGACAACTGTAAAATGGAGCTGTCCACTTCCCCCAAAAGTGTTGACGCTTATAGGAGGAGGGGGTTATTTTGCCGAGCAGAATGAATCCTTTCTTTACAGGATTTGCTCTGGCTGCTCCCTGTTGATCACATGGTCTGTGGCCACTCTGCTTAAGCAAACTCAGATGCTGATGGTCTCCGTGCTCCTGCAGCTGCTTGTCTCCACGCTGCTCTCCCTGCCTTGCAGCCGGGCTGGGGAGCACAGTCTGGTACTCTCCATACACCGTGTTCACACATTTTTTGATATCTCTGTCATGACTTAATCCGATCATCATTCAGTGGTGATGGCTAAATGGCACGGAGTGTGCTCAGCGCTAATGACTTGCAGGAGATGTATTAAAAGGTTACATCCTGTTGGTAAATGTCATGCCCTGTGCAGTTCAATTAGGGTTGATATTTATGTGACTGCGCCCCCGCCCCCCTTCTCCCCCCGTGCGGAGTGGATCCTGCTTTTGGAAGCCATTGGGAGTTGTCCCTCCTCCTGTGGAAATCCAGACACTTTGGTGGCAGCAGGGTCTAGCCCCATTTCTGGGAAATTTTATTAGCTTCTTCCCTGCCCTTTTCCTGCAGATGGTTTCTGCTGCTGCTTCTTGCATTGCAGCTGTCACAACAAACGTATTTCATTTAAAACAACATGGAACTTTTGAAGAAGCAGCTTTTGCTTTAACGTAAGAACAAAGTGTGACCCTGGGGCCTGGTGGGTAGTGCACCCAGGTAGGTGGGGAAGAATCTGGTCCTAGGCCAGAGGACTGATTCTGCTGCCAGTCCCAGGTCTGTTTGGTGTAAAACACAGGAATAGGAGGAGGGAATCCCCTGTGTGTGCTCCCCTTCTGGCCTGTGACTCCCATGCCAATGGAGGGACAGAGGAGCTTGATGAAGATGCRATGTTACACGTGGAGGGCATGGTTGGTCAGAGATGGCTCCTGCTATCTTTGATCGTGGTCTGGGCCAGTGTATTACTTTTCGTTAAGAAAAGCAGCATTAGCTTCTWGTTCATTAGTGACATCCAGGTTTTCTCTCCCTTAGGTCTGATGTTTGAGTCATATGAAGACTTTAATRTAGAGATTTCCAAAGAGTTGCCTTTAAAGGCAAAAGCAAGAAGCTCAGCCCCGTCCATCCTGAGGGGCAGCCACTGGCTGGTCCCCCAACAGACAGGGACCAGCCAGTCATTTGGTACAAGCAGCTCTGAAACCAGGCATGTGTTGCTGCTGTCTGAGGGAAGTGGAAGAGAGCTGGGTATGTAGTGGGGGAGCAGGCAGAGAGGGAAGGATACAAGCCCGGGGTCTCGGAGCGCTTCTCGATTATTTCGATGTCCAAATGCTTTGAACTGTGTTGTGCAGTGTTGCAGGCCTGCCCTGCTGGATGTTGCACTAATCTCACACTTCGTGACGAGCAGGACTGCCAGAAGACATACGTTATGTATGGCCACTACAGCTCTCACCCTGTTGGTTCTGATCATGGAGAAAYGCCGGTTACTGGACCAGACTGTGCAGCTGATGACATCTGTGGGGCTCTGATGCCACGAGCAGAATTTGGACGATTATGTGTTGGTAAGTGTAGGTGCTCGGCAGTAGTCTAACCTCAGCCCTTGAGCTCCTGGCTATCCAAAGCCCAGATTTCACAGAGAATTTGCATGCCCCAAGACTTGCTTCAAATCACTTGCATTTTTTTTAATCCACTGAAGCTTTGGGCAAGGCATGTGTTCCACGGCTATTTCCCATGACTCAGAGAGTAACTAGCRTTTGCCTGGGCTCACCTGATGTGCTTGCTAAAAATGAGTGGAGAACAGTGGAGAAGTTTTGTTTCCTATGAAGATGACTTCTATTTCAGTCAAGTTTGTCTCTGATTATGGGCTGTCAAACCTCAGAAATTCCTAGCTGCCTGTCCACTTTTTTTTTTTTTTTTTTTAAGAACTAGAAGAAAAAAGCATCGTAGCTTTCTTAGTGGAGAAACAAAAATACACATAAGAGCAGGTGAATTTTGCAGGACTCCTGGTGTACAGCAGATGAGGATGTGTGCCTCGATACCAGCGCAAGTTAGGTGAGAAGCACTATTTTTGGCACTGGACGGTAAGCGCTTAAAAGCTCTGTCACAGGCACATTAAAACATACAGTTACAGCTAAGCAGACCTCCCTTTGGTCATTTGTTGTGTTATGTCTGACTGGGAATGTAATTTCCTTAAGGGGAGGCCTGTCTTTCTCGGTTACATTTAAGGCCCACCACACTGTAATTACAGTAATAATTTTAAAGATACTGCCCGTTTTGTAGTGCCCAAGTGGGAAAGCATGAAGTCTGCACAGAGTGAGCGTATGAAGATGTTAGCGTTGGCTTGGATTTATATCCRAGCAGGACTGCAGCGATTGCCTCTCAACGCCGTATGAGACAAGATGATGCCAGTACAAGTCTGCGAGGAGACAGTTCTGCAACAAGAGAGCGGAGAGGAAAATGGTGTTAGTGCAGGTCCACAGAGACACTGCTGCAGTGGGTGGGGGGAAATAAMGTGATGTCAGTGTTAACCTGTGGAGATGCTGCTACCGCGTCCGGACAAAGCAATGTCAGTGCAGCTCTTTGGAGACCGGATTACACAGTGACATCTGACACACGACTGCTCCAAACGATGCAGACAACCGCAGTAGGACAGCTCCCTCCTCTCCCACATGAATACACACACAAGCACACATGCTGGACTGAGAAATGCCGCTGAACAGAGACATTGTGCAGCCCTCCATCAAGTGCTGGAGCCTGCTGATGTCAGCTCGGTGTCTGAAGGACTGAAGACAAAAAGCTTGGTGYGTTCTCCTCTTTACAGCTACCTGCCTGCTTCCATCGGTGGGACTGGCCCAAGGAGTGGTTCTCTTTGTTCGAGAGGGGCTGATGGGCTTGGAGCGGCGCTGCGTTCCACTTTGATGCTCCGTGCCTGGCTTGTCTGCRGCGCGGGAACACCAGCTGTACTTGGCAGCAGGATTCCTGTCGCGCCGCACTCAGTATTTACATCGATTGGTTTGCACAGGGTGCCGYGCAGCTTTGTGCTTGTTTGCATTTCTGTCTGTGGTGCCTGATGATGATTAACTCTCATGAGCGCTCCTCTACTTTATCTGAGCAATGGATGCTTTGAAAAGCAGCCAGGAGACCCAGCCCTGGGTAAAGGACACTGGCACATCCTAGGAATAAGTGTCCGATGGCTGCCATGTGCTGCTGGTCTTCCTCAGTGTTAGCCACAGCCTCACTAGGAAGGAGTCAAGGTTGCCTTGGCTGAGGGAAGCTGGTTGGAGGCTGTGGACTGCACAGGAGTGAYCTACAAGTCGTGTTTCCAAACCAACCCAGTCCCTGAGGATCTTGGCAGGCTGCAGATTTTCTCCTGGCAAAGGAGTGGCTTTTGAAGGCACTTGCTAAGGAGATTTGAAGAGGGCACTGCAGCCTGTTCTGAAGCCCCGAATTTCCTCTCAGTTGACAAGGCTGAAGGGGAAGGCCTTGATGAGGTACCTATCTAATGATAGTCCCCGGCGGCTGTGGTGCGCCCTTGTTGAGTAGCCTGTTGTGGTATTTTTGGAGAGTTTCCTGGATGGTGATGGTTGATCCCAGGGAGGACTCCTACACCGGTGTGCTGGGAGGAGGACCTGCCTGCCAAGCACAGTGGTGGGGAGGGGACAAGCGTGGCTAGGAGCGGAGCGTGCTGGGGCTGGTTTATAAATCTTGATCTAGCTGCCTTCAGCACAGCTGGCTAGAGGAGAGGGAGTTCAGAAACTGAGAGAGATGGTAAGGACATAAAGGGCAATGGTTGAAATATCTGTAAATATAAACAGGTTACTCTTCTGCCTCCAGCTGCTGGACAGATGTGCAAGAAAACTGTTGATGGGAAGAGATGCAGGGAGATGTGCAGAGAAGAGGCAGGGGTGCCTGAATGTGAAGAAATTCTTTGMAGAGATGGCTTGAGGCTGGACTTCTGTCTAGGAGTGAAACTGGGCTGACTACAGAGGAGACTGGAGCGCAGGGATGAGGACTTTCAGGGCAGGGACTGACTTCTAGGTTGCAAGTAATAGTCCATAGCTTGCCTAGTACAGTGATACGCTTGGCTAGGTTTCTGGACCTCTCTGTGATATGGATGGTGAATTGTAATGACAGTGGACAAGTTCAGATGATGCCCAAAGCTGGCAGGATGCAAGTTGTTCTGGCTTTTAAGAACTTCCACCT
This sequence comes from Rhea americana, assembly GCF_003343005.1. NCBI lineage: Eukaryota > Metazoa > Chordata > Aves > Rheiformes > Rheidae > Rhea > Rhea americana. Next base: position 2,486,561 of record NW_028186923.1, read on the forward strand.
CTTAAAGAAGGGAAACATTAGAAGGTCTGCAGTGAAATGACCGTGATTTGCACTGTGCAAACTTTTATAATGTTGCCTCATAAAACTTGCACAAAATATATGCAAAGTTCAAAATAACAGATGGCTTGGAATTTCTCTTTCTTCTTGAATACAAGGGACCCTGAAGTTTGTTATTTTGACCTTTGCAAAATTTATAGAAGGCAATGACGAATTTACATGGGTGGGATAAATCAGCTGGAAGGAAAGAGGTCAAAGAGGATTTGGCAGTGAAAAAGGGACGGGGAGCCTTAGGCTGCCAGTAATAGTTAACCCAAACTATAGCCAAATAGTGGCCATCCATGAGAATATGCTAGCCTAAGTCCTGCTGATTGAGTGTGTTTGATCCATCCACCCTGGTGGCAGGTGGGAACGACTCCAGAAAGTGAGGACGCAGTGTATGGACTGGGCAGCGTGAGGGAGGAGCGTGCAGCACAGCCACATCTGGTACGAGGCTGGAGCTGAATTTTATGTCATTGTTAATTTCTGTTAATGAGGAAAAAAAGCAAGGATTCAGATCCAGCTGCTTGAYGGATGGATTGATGTTTCAGGCAAAATGGGTTTGGATGAATGCAAAATGATTTAGCTCTGAGAAGGAGAGAGGTTTTGTTCTCCTTTTTAAAGTCTCATGGGGATCTTCACAATTCACTTTGTGGTGACCAAGGAGAGTATAAGCTGGACCCAGACTTACAAGATGTGTGTTCAGCTCAGGCTCAGTGTGTGACCTTGGCTGAGTCACTTAGACCAAGATATATGAAGCTATTTATACTTCCAACCTGATTTTTATAGGTATCTAAGCAAGAGCTGGAAGCYCTGCGGATGTTGTCCACAGATTTGAAGCTTATGAGTTATTCTCACATTCTGCTCATGCATTTAAGGTTAGGAATGTTTATCTACTAATTGAAGCCCTGTACTCTTTTTTTTCCAAAAGGGTTAGTGAAGGAGAAGTTTACGAGGCACCTGAAAAAATGTTGCTCTGATGGCTTGGGACTTCTCAGAAAAAAATGTAGGGGGATTTACCATCCACTCCTTGTAGATAGTATCTTTGTTCATTAATCACAGAATATTTACCTCCTCCACTGTGATTTTCAGCTCTCACAGCCTCTATAATGACAAACATCCGCCCAGTAAAGAAGCTCAGGACCTGTCCTAAAGCGGCTGCAGCATGGGATTTTTTTCAGGTCTTGTGAACGAAACATGCAGGGCAAGTGGGTGCTCAGGGAAGGGATTTGTAAAGATAACTGAAGTCCACGTACTAGTAATCACAGGCCTCCGAGGCTGTTGTCGTGCAAATCCATCCGACACTCCAGCTGTTTGCTCATGTATGGATAGAGGGGCTGCTCCATAGCAGGGGCGGCTGAGTGAGAAGTGTGTTTGTTCCTGCACCACCATAGCATGTCGCCTCATATATATAAATACATATTTATATGTATAAAAACTCATATCAGGGCAGGTTTTCTGTTGCAGATGGCATGGCCTMTAAGTGCTCCAGCTGTTCCTGCTTTGTCCAGTGCTCTGGTGAAGCAACACCTGAGGTACCTGTGGGCCTTTCTGGTGGGCCCTGAATGTGATTTGTGGTGATTGTCAGGGTTCAAGGGGACTGTGCTCCTGCTGGATCCCCAGGAAGGCTTTACCTGCTCTTCTGAGCAAGTTGTTTGTGKTTTTTTTGTCTGTTTGTTTGCTTTTTGGCTTTTACTCTAAAGCTCTCTTCCCTTCCCCTTGGAATCCTTTCTCTGCTGTCCATTTCCTCCACCAAGATCCTGTTTCCTTCTTCCCACCAGAATTCACTCCCTTTCAAGGAAATCCAAGCTGCATATTTAATGTTTGCAATAGATAAAAACATTAGCAAAGGTCTAGGCACCTCCATTTTGAAATGCCTGCGATGCCTGTGAACGTTTCTCCAAACAGCTGTTGCCTGCARATATTAGCCTGGAGGAGGCTGGTGTCTCAGAGGAGGATTTTTCACAGCTATGAGCAGGAAGCGACTGTGCATTGGAGGTCAGAGTATCATTAAATGCAAGCTGGATGTTTTTCCTCCCACCAGAGGGTTCCCCAAGCTCTCAGTCCCATCTCCAAGCACTCTRGGTTTGTCCCAGGTTAGGAGGAGAACAGTCTATGGAGTTCCAGCTTTCAGTACTGCTGGCATCTCATGTGGTGCAAGTCATCCTCACCAGGCAGCAATCCTMATTTTGCTTTCATTTACAAGGGCGCAGCTGTGATCAGCATTGCTGGGAGCGTCACCCATGCATGGTAATGGAGGAGTAGTCAGTGTTTTTAATCACTTATTCCAAGTGTAATTCCCAGACCATTCTGAGTCATGTCAGGAACTGCAAAACAAGGCGTCTAACATCCGTCCTTCACACTGGCGGCTGATGACATCGCTGCGGCAGTAATCGGTCATGTAGAGCGATGCCTGCCATGCCTCACCCAGCCCTGTGTACCATGTGCTGGCTTTGCACACATGATCTGAGAAAAATGAGGTGCACAGCACAGCATCTGGTAGGAAAAAGAAATGCAGGAGAAAGCAGGAGCTGGATGTTCACCTTGCTGAACCAAAGGCCCATTTGCAGCAGTGACAGTAAGCATGGCTGTAAAAATTKTCTTGGTATGTACMTCAGGTATCACTTCCACTTGCCTCRGAGTTGTGTTGCAGATCTGCAGCATAATGTATAACACACACAGCCAGGGAAAGCAACCTACCAGTGCCGCGTCTCGGGTGATTGCCTCGTAGCCTGTGGTTTAGGAGGCATCGTGCGTTCCCCATAAAGACACATTGCTGTTTAAGGACAGTAAGTGCAGATGTATGACTGTCAGAGAAGAAGGAAGAGGGAAGCAATTGTTCTGTCTCTGCCACACAGCTGGTCACCCGCACAAGCTGATCAGTGCGTAGAGGAAGAAAGGGCTGCTCAACTTTAAGATCTCTGAAGCTTGCCTTCCCGGCACAACGTAGGGCTGATCCTCTGTGAGCTTAGGGGCACTGCAGTAGTGCACACAGCTCCTGAGGATATCACACCATACAGTTTGGGCTTGGTGCTCTGGTGTGCAGTGATCGCTGGAAGTTTTAGCTGTGCAATTGGGAAAAGAGATAGTAAAAAGAGAAAGAAAAAGGGTACAGACCTTACACTGACACCTGTATGACTTGGGGATCAGCCACTAAAATCAGGGTTCTCCTTGCTTTTGGCAGGAATTGTGCATTGGGGAGGGTAAGGAGAACTCTGTATTTGGGGCCTTTGAATTGCTTAGCACATGGGAGAGAGACTCGAGCTTCAGAGCATGTCCCTGTGATTGAGCTCTGGTGTTATGAATCACATACATCTGAAGCTGGTCTATAGGGAGTAATCACAGGGTGAGCTGCTGCCCACTGATTTCCCGTGTGGAAACTTCTGCTCTGAAGTAAAAATTAAATAGCTTCTGAGGTAATGTGGGACAAAGATTTGAGGAGACTGTGTCACAGGCATCCTGCTCTAGAACTGTCCCTAGGATGAGTTAATGGTGAATATTTAATACAACTCCAAATGGTTGTTCGATGCTTTCCTCTGCTGACTGCTGTATAAAACACCTGATCCAACCCTGAGACTGTTCTTCGAGAGATGCAGAACAATTGGTCTGCTCAAGTTGTATATGGAGATGGAGGTGCTTCCCAATATGATGGGACATGTGGTATCACAGAAGTTTTTCACCTGGGGAGAGTAAAATGAATATTATATTTCTGCTCAGCTGTTCTGCAGTAAATTTAATGTGGTCTAGTGTAATTACAACAAGGTGTGTAGGTCATGATGAGCAAATGACTGATTTCACCTTGACTTTTTCCTTTGCACTGTTGAGTGCTGCAGGACATGAAGGTGTGCAAAGTTTAACCGTGCAGGAGTGGGGTGACAGATGTGAACCCCATAACAGCAGGTCTTTGGTCTTGCCTCTGCTGATCATTTCTTCATCTTCCTTGTGGCACATGCTAGTCCTCAGGCATTGCTGGGTCAACCCTTGTACTTCAACCAGACCATCAGTCAGTCAGCTGACAGCGGTCCTTTTCCCCGAGGACTCACAGTCCCAGCAAAGCTGAGACATGCTGGCTCTCCCGGGATCGTTGTCCCGGTGCTCTCCAGCCCTTGGAGGGGTTTCTGAAGGAGCCATTCTGCCTGCYTTCTGGAAGTCAGGCAAACTGGGCTTCCAGTGGTTCTTACTGAGCTTAGCCCCAGCTGTCTGGGATGTACTCAGACATCTAAAAAATCTTGTGAAGTCCTCTCATTAAACAATATCCTGAGGTGGCCTTACCTTGTTGAACTGCATACTTATTATTTCAGTGTTAAATTTGGAGTGACTGGAGTGAAAATGAGATAGAGAACTTGCATGCAGAGGGACTTAAGTTTAAAACATGATCAGTTTTTTGGAAGATTTTATGATGTTTGCCCTGTCCTTGGTGCCTGCATGTGCTSAGAGCCCTCCTTTCCTGTGGACTTTTGGCTTCCTGGTGATTCAACCCCTGCAGGTGCTCCTCTGAGGTGGAAATACAGCTTTYTGCCTGGCTACACTCTCAGTCCTAGCCAAGAGGGACCTGCCATTCTCATCCTCTGTGTGAGGTGATATTTCTCATGTTCACTGACAAGTGCCTCCGTTAATTGTCAGGGCTGTCACTGACCCATTGCTAGATCCCTGTCAGGACCCCCTCTGCAAGAGATCTCGTGTTTACAAGCCTAAGCCAGTGGGGAAGAGAGGAGAATTGTAGATGGGGCAACAGATTAGGTTGTCTGCTGTCCTCAAGTTGTTGTCTAGAAGAGATCATTGCCAGGTGTGAAGTGCTCAAGAGAAGCTACGTCTTGTCATCCGGTGCAAGTGACAACTCCCTGACATTGCTACATCTAGAAGTCCCGGTGGTTCCTAAACTTGCCCAGGTTGCAGCATCCCAGCCTGAAATGAGCAAAGTCTACCTGGACTTTCAGGTCCTGATCCAGTGTTCAGCCAGTGAGATACAGGCTTAGACTGGTTGCAAGTCCTGTGTGGAAAGAGCCTTACCAATGCACTGAAGCACTTGTCAGTGGTGATAATTAGCAGCAGTCAGCTTTAATGAGGAAACTGTCAGAAAATTTTGAAACCAGGTTCGTTCRTTAGGTTTTAATGCATTTAGAAAGGAAAACAAATGAACAAAAATGCACGCATGAAATAAAGCAGATCCCCCAAGTGTCCCTGGTTCTGCTCCTTGCATCATTCCTGGTGGAAGAAATGCCCCTGTGAGTTGCCTCCAGAGCCAGGATTCATCCGTCCCCGCAGGCTCAGCTTGGTGAACGTGCAGGAGTAACTGATTATGTGCATCATGATACCTCACAGCGTGTCAGGATTCACTCCAGTCTCTGCTCCTTGAGCAGGGTGGTGTTATGGTGGATTTGTGGTGGTGTTACTGTGGGCCCTCTGTCCCTGTGGGCTTTGGTAAGTCACCTGCTGCAGTGGCAGGCTGCRGTGCCAGCGTAGCACCCAAATCCAAGGGTGATGGGCTGCTCAGAGAAACTTTTGGCCAAGAGCATGACTGCCCAGATATGCCCAGTGGAGAGAAGTAGCCTCCTAGAAGAAGGATGAGGTTTCTCTCAGCAGGGAGGTGGAGTTGGACCACAGATGCTCTCTGCTTCCCGAACTGGGAGCAGGCAGTTTGAGCACAGCCCTGTCCCTCACTTTCCCTGTGAAATGAGGGCAGCAGTGCTTCTTCCTGGRATGCTGTGGATGAGCCCGCTGATGTTCCCAGGCTGAATGACACAAGTAGAGACCAGGGTTGCATGCTTATGTGAGACCAGAACAGCTTGAAATCATTTCTGAATGAATCTCCTCTTCCTACCAGACTAAGAAGACTGGAGGAGACTGAGTTATCTCATCATTGCTGTTGGCCCACTTGGGAGACAAGGCTGTTTCATTTTATTTTATTTTGATATTAAAGACATCCTTTAAAGAACTGGCAGCTCAGAAGTTGTCACTTTTATGATTAAAAAAATTATAGCCACTTGCCTGAGGTGTATTTGAGAACAGCAAGGAAGAGACTGTTTCAGATTAATAAATGAGGGCTTAATTAATTTTCATTATTTGCATAACAGTGTCCTCTAATTAATAGGTAATGGGCAGCCTCTGAATTAATGTGGGAGTGGGGTCTCCAGTGATAGCATCAGAGAAGGATTTTATTGCTAGGAAGTGCAGCTTTGCTCAATCTTTCTAGTAAATTTAGTAACCAAGAGACCCAAATGGTGTCTGTGACAGTAGTACACTGTGCCTGGAATAGACATTATTAGGGGCAAAATTCAGCTTCTCTAAATCATGCTGCCAGCTCGTCCGTGCAGTGGGGCAGAACTGACTCGTCTTTGATCCAAATGAAGAGACCATGCTGGAGCATGCTCTCTGGTGGCTGGAGCTAATGCCTTTCTAACCAGTGGGTCAGTCTACACTCGCCTCTCAGACTTGTAACCCAGCTGGGTCTCAGGAGAGCTCCCAGGGAAGTGAGATGAGGCATGTGCCAAGGGCTGAGTGGAACCAGATATCCRTGTGCCCAAAATACGGCACAAGTCAGCACGTCTGCACTAGCACTTACGTGCTCACACGTGTCTTGGCCATCTGCTGACTTCAGCACCTGCTTCTCCAGTCCTAAGTTGAAGTTAAGCCTGGGCATCAGTACTTGGGAGAACTGAAGTCAAAGAGAGATGATGATGAAGAAAATCACATCCAAAACAATACAATAGGACCTAAGACAGCCTGTGGTTAGACAGAGCTGCTGACTAGTGAGTGCTAAGGCTGGAGTTTGACATCATTCAGGGATTCTTTAAGGATTTGATAAAAAAAAGGTCTATTTTAAATCCAGATCCTTCACCTGATCCAGCTCACAGAAGAACCTTGCAGTCAGGTGTGTTGACAAGGTAAGGTGAGAAGCTGCAATAGGAAGAGAAGAACAAGTGTTCCTGGGCTGGAGTGGCTRGGAGCATTCAGGGGACATTGCTACTAAGTCCCAGTAGTCTTACAGATGCATCAAACCTCAGGTGCCATGGATGTCTCCTTAAAGGTGGCCTGGTGCAGGCCAGCTAAGAACCTGCCTCTGTGCTTTAATCCATCTTAAGTAAGTTGTAAAGTAGTCTTACAGTAGTAAGTTCTGTACTTAACAAAGTGGCCATGTCTTTTTTCCCTCTCAGCTCTTGCCCTTAAAATCCAGTATGCTGCCATTCAGCACGTCTGCTCTTAAACTGACAGATGTCCTCACTGCTGCTCTAGATGCATATAAACAGTGCTTGCTCGGATAGATGCTGGAGGGGGATCTCTCTCTTCTGTCTGTTTGTCTCTTTCTTTTTTTCATGCTTTGGTTGTGCCAGTGCTTGTGATGACAACAGCATTGGATTGCATTGAGCAACTTGATACACAGCTCAGCTTGAAGCAGAGAAAAGCTGGTGTTAGATACTGGGATGGGAGGGAGATAGAAAATAGGAGACTAAGCTCCTTGCTGGCATGATTTCAACTGCATTTGTTTGCTAGCTATGTTCTGGCGGTAGCTGGGACTCCAAAGCAGGCTCAGAGTGCTAGGTGCTGTACAAAGAGCAAAATGCAGTCACTGTCCTGAAGAGTTCACCTTGTAAAGATGAGTCAAGCAAAAAAATGCAGACARAGAAGAAAAGGAAAAAGCAATGGACCTAAGATGTCTCTTTTTGGTTTTCCTGTTGACTRAACAGTCTGCCCTAGGACTGTCCCACCTTAATTTTAGTAACTGTTTTTCCCATTTAAAAGTCTGTTGTCATGTGAATTGATTGAGTACCCTTCCCTACATCCTATTGTGCACTCAGTATTTCCCACAGCAATCCTTTGGAGAGATCATGGGAATGTAATCTTGGGTCCATATCGGGATTTGCACCCACTCATACCAGCAGTGAGCAGGGACCTTAGAGCTCATTTGTTTTTCTTTCAGTTAATCCACCCACTTTCCTTGAAAGGAACACTTCAGACATCTACCCTGTAAATATTTATCCTCATTTTTCATTGAACCTCGATGAGATACCATGTGCTTTGAGAGTGTTCATCATTATGCCAGAGCTGTATACTTAGGATCACTCATGACCAAGTGTCAGCGCTCGTTTATGCCTGAGAATCTACAGCTTGCTAACTTTTTTCCAGTAAGACGTAAGCTGGATGGTTTGAGTGGCAGTGATGGGCATTGACAAAGCAGAAGCGTTGTTCTGACAGACAGCAGGTATTCTGGAAATTAATGACAAAAACCCCAGGTCATGGAAGTCGAAATGTACATTTTTGTTGCATGCGCAGTTCTGAACAGTCTCTCCTTGCTCATGGCAGCTTTTCAAAGAGGAAGCACAATTTGGCTAAAATTGCTTGAATGAGGTAATAAAATTATACTCCTGTGCAAGGTCCCATTATTCACAAAACACATTTGTTTGGATGCAAATTACTGCAGACCTTTCACTGATACAGTGGAGAAAAGAGAGTTTTCATGAGCCTCACATGATTTAGCTGCTGAGTGGGTTAATACCAATGTAACAGCCAAATGCTCTATTAGAGCCCATTTGTACTCTATTATGCTCTGTGGACTGTCGCTCTTTGGATGAAATCTTAACAGATCTCATCAGATACTGCGTACAAAAGGATGCGTTTCCGTGGTACCTTAAATCTCAAAATGTCTCACAGTACATGTATCCCGGAGCCTTTTCCCAAGGCCTTGAAATGTATGTCACGACGGGGAACGGTGCCAGAGCGGATGATGGGGGGACTCCTTGGGCAGTTACTTCTGCGGGTAGTCGCTGTTCATGCATGTGATCTTTCTGAAAACAACGTAGTGTTTAGGTGGGAAAACACRGTGCGCAGTAGGATGCCGAGGAGAATAGTCTAATCGCCTGAAATGACAAGGAACTTCTACATGGGCAAAATAGTTACTAAAATTACTAGCTGTGCCAATCAACACGGCCTGTACTCATTCTTGTAGAAAAGAGTCAAGGAGCCTTTGATTAGGCTGAGTGAGTGGGACCTTCTCACTGCATCCTGCCTAAAAGACTGTGGGTGCACCAAATCCTGCAGATACTGCATTAGTGCATTGGTTCGGTACTGACWTATACGGGCACACTCGAGAGCAGCGGTTCTTTTACTGCCTTGGGATTTCAGTTGGAGGATTCTTGTTGAAGAAAAGCCCAGACCTGGCGTTATACCAGTGTGTTCTCGGTTTAGGAGTCCAGAGAAAAGGAGCAGCTTCCTTTGAGACTGTTGGAGGCCATGAGGCTCTGCTCCCAGTTGCTGTGTATTTTCCACAAGGTCGCTTTTTATTTTCTGTTGTTCATAGTTCAGCGGGTGAACAGCCAGCTTGCCTACAGAGCTCCTTCATTTAATAAGGCATGTTGGTTGAACTTCAGGAACGGGAAGTTAAAAATCTACAGAAAGGTATGGTCTAAATACAGAAATAAACAGAATAGTGAGGAGACTGAATGCAGAGAGACTTATTCTTCACCTGTCCTTAGCATTAAAAAGTATAGAAGGAGAGGGATCCAGAGGAAGGACAACAGGAGAGGGAAATACAGCTCTACATTCTTTTATTGCATTAATTCTTTTCTGCAGCTGTGTCATAAAAGCCCTGGTCCTTAGTCTTGTTCTGTATTTCATACCTCCTGTGTCCATGCTGGGGTACTTTTTTTTTTTATGGTGGACAATAGAGTGCAGCTGGCATTGAGCCAAATGCTGAGCCTCATGTGGATTCCAGTTAAATAAATAGTTTGAGTCACTCAAGGAGTGAATCAAAAGAAGGAACTGAGCCTCCAGCCTACAAGCACCTTGCTGTGAAAGCAGGCTTATAAACATGTTAGTTATTCTTTAGTGTTCAGTTCAGTGCAAGCCTTTCTGGCAGAGAGTCAGTATTGCAGACCTCCTGTAGCCCTGTTCAGGATCTCCATGTAGGACTGAGGGAAACTGAGGGAAAAACAAACCCTTAGAGCAGGCACAGCCAAATGAGGATAATATCCTGGTAGTGATAGGGGACTGTGGATTTCAATTTCCTACCATTGGAAAGACTTGCTACCTTGCCGATGGCTCTCTGGGACAGATTCTCCTGTCCTTGCTTGACTTACTCAAAAGCACTTTCCTCCATCAGTCACCCCACTGAAGTCGTGCCAGAATGGTGACAGTTTAAAGTCTAATGCTGCAAATTTTCCTCTAGCTGCTGCCTGTCCAAGCTGGCTTGAAGCCAGTGAGTGAGAGATCTTCTAGAAACATGGTAGCAGGGAGCTCCACTCCATTGCTCAGCCCAAGTTTTTGGTGAGTGTTGAAGCTGGCCCCGAGGGCCCTGCTAAATTGCACATTGAGTTTCCCTGCTTGCTAGGGGAAAGCGAGCTTGCGTATGACCACTGTCATGTTCTCAAAGCCCTTCACCAAGGCCTTTGGCTGATGCATGTGCCTACCAGCATGATTATTACTCATCTGAAGAGTGGTTGCTAGACAATACCCTTGGTTGTCATTGCTGGTCTGTTTTTGTCATACCTCCAAAGCCTTGTGAATCAGTCATGGCTTGACATGGTCGTCTGTGTATGTGAGGAGAGATCTRCTGAGAAATTGTTTTTATTGCATGTTAGTGCTAGCAAATAAATAGTGTTGCCYCTCTGTTGTGAATGGGGGGATGCTTTTCTCCTGTGCCTTCAAATCGGATGATTAATAAGAGCCATTAGTCCCCATCAGTGACAGCAATATATTAAGAGCAAAGCACATGTTAAAATAATTTGAGAGGCTGTTGTCAGGTCACAGGCTAAGCCATTCTCTTCATGTATAGTATTTTCGCAAGGTGTAAATATTTCTGCACTTGAGATGTTGGCTGGAGATCAAGTTTAAAGACTGTCGAGACAAATCATGTACAAAGGCAGGGAAGACTGAATTGGTGGGGTCTCAACATCAGCGTCGGGACTGAAGCTGAACAACTAAAGTTTGTCAGTGAGTGGTAAATTCATGCAGAAGTTGAATTTTGGAAAGATCAGACTGTTCATAAACTTAAGTTGAATTTGGCAGCTAGATACATTGAAAACCCTCAAGGGGAATTAATTTATTTTTAATGTCCAGGCATTTCATTTGAAATGTCAAAATGAAATGTGTCATTTTGGAAATGCCAAAACATTTCTTTTTGACATCTTCTCAATGAAGCTTTTCAACTTTTTGTTTTGAAATGGCCGTTTTCAGTTAGAAGGAAGAAAGGTTAAACAAGACGGTTAAATGATTTGAAAGTGAAAGAAGACATTTTGTTTTGATTTAAACAAAACATTGAGGGATGGGAAATTTTCATTTTTGCATCTAGCCGGACCCCTTCCCCCAAAATCAGTTCCTAATTGACCAAAGCCATTTTCCTCCTACTTTTTAGAACAAATAAAAAATTCTACTGAATTAAAAGATTCAGTATTCACCCTAGTCCAGTTCGTAGAGGACTCTAGTTTGGAAATGCTGAAAACCGCCGATTTAATACCCAAGGGGGAATGCATAGAAGAGCCCTTTAACATGTGAGGATCCTAAAAGCAAGATTTCCTGCCGGGGAACTGGGGCTACCAGTGGCACCTCTATGAGTTAGAGATGATGGACGCGACTGCGTGAGTAGTAGTAAGTGCAAGGTGAAAAGCGATGAGCAGCGYGGGAAGCCTGCTCCTACGTTAATGAGACGTGCTGCTCCCACTCCGTAGCAGGGCAAGGTCAGATGAGAAGCACGTAGCTGATCCTCTCGCACGTACCTAGAGCTGTGCCGAAGCCCAAACGGCCACGGAGGTGCCTCTTCCCTCCCATCCGTCTCCTCCTCCCGGCGCGCGGCGGAGGGGAGAGGCTGGAAGGGCCGTCGCGTCGGACAGGTGGCAGCTGAATGCGGAGGACGTGCTCGGCGCCTCGCCTCTCGCACCCTCGGGGGCCACCGCTGCGCCTGCTTCGCGCGTGCCGTGCCGCCGAGGGAGAGCTGCGTGCGCCCCGTCGGTGTCCCTTCCCGAGCCCGCGTTGCTTCGGCTGCGAGAGCGGCCGYGAGCCATCGGTTTTTAAGTAAGTGCTCTCTTTGCAAACAGAAGTGCTTGCTGCGTTCCTTACTTAATTTTGGGCTAGAGGATTCGTCATGCTGCCTGTAGGAGCCCTGAGAAGGTCATCGTAAACGTGGGAGATGTGCGAGGCTTTATTGGTCTTGAAGATCAGCCCCCAGCTCGTTCCTGTCAGTGCAATTCCTGGCACTTTTGTCCMGCATCATTTTACATGTCTCAGCTAAGCGATGGGCTGGGCCCCGCTTCCCTTGGCTTGTCTTCCCCTGTGAAACAGGGACTAGAAGGTTTTCCTTTCTCATCTTTGCTGTTTCGCCTCGCTTTGGTTTCTTGCTGCACGAGGTATTCCCCTCGGTTAGAGGAATCAGTAACAAAACCAAGTTTCTCACCTGAGTGAGCCCCTACTAATTTGATTTTGGATTCTCTCGGAAAGCAAGGTGCTCCTTAGGGAGGCCGTGTAATATTCAATAGGAAGGAAAGAGATGAGAACCACACACACACACACACGAAAAAAAAAACTAACAGGGTTGTACAGGAATAACTGTGAAAACCCTGCTGAATTTTGAAACCAGAGCATGAAATGCTTTACACTCTTCCCCCCCCGCCTCTTTAAACCATCCTTAGGAATTTTGTGACAGGGATGCAATTCTCCGTCATGTTATCAGGCAGAGAGGAGATTGTGCTCGCTGAAAWACTGGAGGGCTTTTCACCAGGGCTAGCAGCAGCCTGGGCGTTAGCAGATGGAGGGGCTGAGGACACTGGAGCGCAGGGATAGATACATTCCCTTTCTCTGCTTTAATTAGCAGGCAAATCTTGAAAATGTGTCCCAAAAGTGAGTCAGAGGAGGTTGGGATCTGGGGGATGAGCTAGTCCCAGCAAATCTCTGGGGAATCCCAATGCCACCAGCAACTCGGAGCTGTCAACACTGCGCCATGCGAGATGGAGGTCGGAAACCTCCGCGTGAGCATTTTGCACAGCGTGGGTCTGCGGCTGTCATCCGAWGGAGAGGCTTGGGAATAGCCATGTGCGTGTGGCGATGGCAGCACCCCCGTGGCTTTTGTTTCTTTAATTGCTAACAGCTAGACGTTGCCGTTTGCGACGCAGCCCTGCGGTGGTTGGGAGCCCCGGGAGATCAGGGCTGTGCTACCTGAGGGACGGCTCTGCAGGGACTGGGCTTTGGGGTCGTGGCATCAATCTCCTTTACCTCTGTTATCCCATATGTCCATCTGAACGGGGCCAGAGCTTTAGCATCAGCGTCCAGGGGAGCAGAGGCAGGTATTTGTTGGGTGCTTCTGAATATCCCGTCTACAGAGCGTTACGAAACARTAACTGGTCCCTTGCCACAACACTGCGAGCGGGTGCTGAGAAGGTACCGACTGCACTTCTCTGCGTGATCTCAGCCACAGTGGGATGTCCGCGCTGTCCGGTACTTAACAAGCAAATGGGGCCAAACCTAAATCTAAACGTGAAGGCAGAACACTTGAGTTTGTAGTTTCTCTTTGGCTATTGCTTTTGCCTGACTTGCTACTATCTTTGCAGCATGTTGAGCTCTGGAAGATTTTTGCACTTTCAAAAGAGATTTAACTAGCACAAACTCCAAATTTTTTCAAGCTCATTTRACAGTGAGGCTGAGAAAGGGAAATGTCACCAAACATTTGCTTCGTTGGCTACACATTGACATAGCAGGGTTTTCAGATGGTTGCTCATATGTGGGGAAGCATGCTCTGTGTTACTCATCCTCAGAAACAAGTTTACAGTAAACAGCTGTCTGAAAAAGGCGACTTGGAGCTCTCTCTGCTGCAGGGCCCAACACAAAATCCATTCTAGGCAGCGAAAAGACTTTCACTTGCATCAGCAAACTTTGAGTGTAGTCTAGGAGTGATCCAGGAAGCTGATGGTCAAAATATGCCTGCTCTTCGCAGAAGTTCTTCTCTCACTTTAGTTAGTAGGGCCCTAATCCTGCAGATGCACTGAATTGCCACTTTGAGGCCAGCTGGGCTTTTCTGTGCTGTGCTCCAGTATGTGCTCAAATGCGTTAACTAGCTCAGGGTTTGTGGTTGCAAGCGGGGACGTGACATTCACAAATACCGTCTGATACAGCCCGGTCACCCACAGCCTCCTCCAGTACCGCTGCGGGCAGGAGCTTGTTGTCTCGCACAGCACTTCCGCGCGTGCTACGCTCCACGCTGGTGGCACGGCTCGCACCTATAGGCCTGGACATATGTGAAGCCTTCTGCTGAACCCATGCTGGAGGAGAGGTTAAAGCTTTCTCCAGCTTTCCCCAAAATATTCAGAAGGTTTGGGACGTCTGTAGGTCTTGCAACCAGTGTCTTATTTATGCTTTCCAAACATAGCAGTAGGGTGTTTGTGCTGAAGGAGTGCTAGCTTGTCTGGCTGGAAAAGCTCAAGCCAATGTCTATTTAGGGTGCCTGTGATTTTTCTTTATATAGTGCAGATGGTGAGTGCCCATGTTACCGGGCAACGCGGAAGGTGAAATGCTACCAAAGGTTGACTGTATCCTCATGTGGGCATGGCAGAGTTTCCAGAGGTCTGTGGAGGGCTGTGCTTTCGGTTACTGTAAATGTCTGCAGTCAGAGCAGATCATYTGAATTTCGCTGGTGCCCTAATGTAAACAGGCGCTGATAAAACCCTGGGCAGAGCCGGTGGCGAAGCTTTGGCTCACAGCCGTTGTTTGTGGCATGCTTTTTGTTATCTTTTGAGATGAAARGTGCTCCAGAAATGTAAACTGCTGATGAGCTATACTCCTTTTAATGTAAAGTAGTAACAATAAATACTGTCTTGCAGTTTCATTCATCCCTCCGGGTCACAAAGCACTCCATAAATTGCACTTCAGCCTTGCGCATTCCAGCTCTTGAGCGTTCCAAGATATGGCGGCGTGTGGGAATAGAAGAAATACTATCTTTGGGGCCCGTGCTTACGTTACCCACAGGTGAATGTGAGTGTTTCATATTTCCCTTCACTCCCCCTTTAACCCAGTCTCTGATGTGCATTGATTTGGGGCTTGAGTCTACCCTGCAGCAGCTTGTGCCTTTATTTCTCGTGGTCTCGTGCAGTCCTCAATAAGCCAGCTGATACGGAGGCCACCTCGCTCCTRTCCCTCTGGCCAGGGCAGAGCCTGGGTCGTATTTTTCTGCCGTGCTTTGTCCTACCACAGTCTCACTGTCCTTTCCCACAAGCCGAGCGAGCGTCTATAAAACAGTGTCTGGCCAGAGGCAACRCTCAGATTTCCCTTTGGTAGTAACAGCGGGCTAAACTCCCCTCCCTGCCCTGCTCCGAGCAGGCTGGCGCAGGTTTTTTGGGGGGAGAAGAGAGTTCTTGGCTGTCACTAAACTGTGTTTCTGTTCTGTCAGCCGCACCTCCTTCCCATCCAGCATCCAGAGCGAGCTGCGGAGAAAATGACTGTTTTGCAAGGAGGGCTGAGTGTGCCTGAGCAGTGATATTTCTCCCGTGGGGACCTCAGGACTCCGCAGTGCCGCGCAGCAACCAGCTCACTGCTTGCCCTTCCCTCCTCGTCCTCGTGCGTGAGGCTTTTGGCCGAGGAGAGAACGTGAGCCGGTGGGTCAGGTGCTGCCTTGGCCCATGCGCAGCGGCTTAATTTCCCCGAGAGGAATTTATTTTGTAGTTTCTTTAGCGATCAAGCAAGCAAACAAGATCCTCAGCACCAAGCCGTGCGTATTTTTCCCCATGCTCCTCTGAGCCTCACTATAAAAGGCAGGGCAAAAAGGGCTCTACAAAGGAAGGCATAAAGACCTAGTTCAGGTTCAGCTGTAAATTGGCCTCTGCACTTGAGTTTGCTGGTRCTCAGCCAGGAGCAATATCCAAATTCATAACAGGCCTCCGTGGGCTGGCGGGAACCCAGAGGAGTGCAACCTCCRTTTGGAAGGACCGATCTGGCGGCACCGGTTATTTTAAAGCTGGCGAGTGGAAGAGCCTGCCGAGATAAACGCGCAGGTAATCACACGGGTCCAAACTGTGCACCACCTTATGTCATCAAAGCAATTTGAAAATCAATTTGGTATCTGACAGGGAGGCAGCGTGGCTCTCCCAGGAGCGGAGTGACACGCTGGGTCCGTTTGGCACTCATTAGCATTCAGGTGGCAGCGCTCCGCGAAAGCCAGAGGCTGGTGCTGCTTTTTCTGGGAAAGCCATTAGAAAAAATAAAGGGGGGGGGGGGAAATAAAATCAAGCATTAACGGTAATTTCCCCTCATTAAAGGTAACAGTAGTGCAGACCACAGCCCCAGCGCCAGTCGCTACCGTGGCTGGCTTCTGGGTGGGTTTCTGAGAYGGCAGAGCAGAGCGCTTACCGCAGAAGTGAAGTGATGATCAAAAAAGAAAGCAAATGAGGCTCCCCCCTCATCTTTAACAAAAGCAGGAACGAGGCCAGTGGCAGAGTGCTTTAGTGGAGCAGGTAGAAAATGTGAGGTCAAAGCCTGACATGGCTATTGATGAATTTGAGGGTGATGGAAGAAGAGTAACAGACATTACGAGTGGGCTGCCGGGACTGAAACATGAAGCAAGATTAAAAGAACTTAAGTACCTGGAGGTACTGTGGCCACGCGACAGCAAGGCRGACCGTAATTACAGTCACCACCCGCTGCCGCCTGGAGAGAGAATTAGACTGGGGCAGAGGGAAGGGGCGAAATGAAGGAGATGAAAACGCCGGCTGAATTTCGGACTGTTCTCTCTGGATGCTGAGATCGGCCGGGCAGCACGGTGTGTCAACTGCTGGCGCTTTTTTGGTCATCTCCTCCTGTGTTTGTCCATTTTATGCGGCCTCGTTTCCAGTGTAGACGCAATTCGGTAAGGAAGGGCTGGATTCTGCTCTCCGAGCTGCTCTGCTGACGGAGAGTGATCCTGTGGCAGGTGGTCTCCAGCGCCTGCTGCGCAGTGCTGTGAAGCAGCRTCACTGCCACCAGGTTCAAAGCTCAAAGGAGCACATCTTTTGCAATTCTGGTCTGCCCACTGCAGCACACCGTGTGGGGCTTACCAGGTGGGACGTTGGTGTGTCTCTAGCTCAGGGACTGGAGCAGTTCGCAGGAAAATATCTCTGCCAGGAATGGTTTGGTGTCAGGTTCTTCAGTGGTATGACTCAGTGGCTCTGTGCTGTCCACGAGACTACCTATCTTCATAAGGACTTTACAACCTCATAACTTCCCATCATCATACCTGCCTTTGAAACTAGAGTGGAAACAATGGCCCAGGCAGGTGGCATGCTGAAGATGTAGGTGCAGAGCCTTCCGTGTGGTTCGTAAGCCTTGCTTCCTTAGGAARCCAAGCTCAAAATAAATCCCTAACCACTGGGGCTGCAAAACTATCCTTGCAGATCCGAGYGTAGCAGCATCCTCCTGAGTCTGCAGGATACTGATATAGTAAAAGAAAGTGGGAACTTGCCTGCCCTTTTAGTGAACTTTTAGGGGAGTTCAGCTCTCTGCTCTGTGAATTTCCCGTAGTTGCCAAGACTAAATTTTTTTTTGCTGCTGGTTGTTTTGGTGACTGGCATGGCAACTGGAATGGATTGGAAGCTAATTCTTCACAACCCTGTCGGTATCATGTGTTTCCATGTTTGCATTGGATCACACTGTACCTGGCTTCTAAGCAGACAAATCAGATAGTTCTGTTTTTCTCTGTCCACACTATCTCTCTGTAGTAATTAATTCTTGAGACTCTACATAGCAGAGAGCCGTTCAGTGTGCCCCGGCACTTGGGAGGACCATTAACCAAAAGGTGAACGTTTCGGGACAGCAGAAAGCGTACCAGTGCTCCCAGTTTGGCAGTGTTCACCGCTTGGAGCTGGTGGAGACAGTGCCGAGAGCTGCAGGTGTTCAGCCCGCTGCAAGCCTGCCGCTTGACTGCCGCCCGCGTGCGGAGGCTCCTTCAGCGAGCGGATATTTTTAATAAATTAGTCCTAGGGGTGCCTGCAGCGTCTGTATAGCCAGACACTTCTGGGATAAATCCTGGGCCTAATTCAGAGCTGTCTGACATCTCATACAGTCATTCGGATTCTGCGGAGCAGGGATGCAAAGCAGCCAGCCTGATGTTTCATTGCAAGGCAGTAAGGGATTCAGCCTTTTGCATGYGTCTGAGCCAGGCACATGAGTCTTGAATCAGATGAAACAAACTTGTTAGTTCATTGGATATGACTAAGGGCTGTTTGGGTTAATGGAAAAGTTGAGTAAAGCATACTTGTTCCTGCAGACAGCTCCTCCATAGCACATGGAGGAGCTATGGGGGTAATCGGAGGTGATGAGTATGAGGTGTTACTTGTGTGCCTACAGATAGGCCGGTGTCACTGTGCACAAGAAGGAAGGGAATAAAAATAAATCTCACGGGCTTTGGTTTTGAGGATATGCCCAGTCTCACGTTAGGGCTCCCGATACCAGAACAGCCCCAGCAGATGACTGACCTCGKAGAGCTGATGCTTTGGATTCAAACGTGATCCAAATTTTTTTTACAGATATACTTTTCATCAGTAGGTTTTAAGCCAGATGAGATACCATCGGTTCACAGCACTCTCACTGCGTGCCAGCCAGCCAGGGCTCATCTGTCCTCCCACAGCTGGCAGAAAGCACTTGTCAAAATGGAGCGGGTGCAAGTGGCATCCACACGTCCCTGCGCCGRGGCCCTGAAACCAGTCTCAGATCCATGCAGTTGTGCTGATGTAAGTACAGGCCAAGCCGGAGGTCTCACGGTGCTAAAGTGCAAGCCGGAGAGCAGTGCAGAGCGCCTCCAGGTYTGGCCTGCGTGACCCCTTCCGTGAACGATTTCTCATCACTTTTTAAGGGACGCCAAGCAAAATAAAAATTAGGGGCGGCTCCGTTTTTGCGCTGCACTTGCCTTTTGCTGGAGAGCTGTGCCCGCCTTCCCTCTCCCGCATTCACAGCGTGCAGTCGTGCTCGTGGGATCCGAGGGTGGGCAGCCTGCCGGGGGCACAACAAAGCCTCGGAGAGGGTGTTGCCGCCTTTCCGCATCCTCCTCCATAACCACTTGATCTGGTTGCGTGGTAACACAGTGATCATGCACATTTTACCTCCCTGCCTTCCTCGTTTTTAACCCCTGGTCACCACAACTGGCCTCATTTAGTTATTTAAGCCCCAGTAGCCCAGATCACATCAGCAGATGATGTTTATCTGGTTCACTCTTTTCTTACCTACTTGGAAAGGCTTGCAGGAGAGAGAGGGAGAGAAGGAGAGAAGGGAAAAAGATCAGAAATGGGCAGTGATTTCTGGTGTGACTGCTCAGATCCCTGCTTATTTATCAAGGTAAGAGGGAACAGCGAGAGAAAGAGACTGAAAATCCGGAGTTAGAATCTGTGTAATACCTTCCACATCGCTGGCAAGGAGTTAAGTAGAGTTTAATAAGTGTTATATTGACACAGAAAGACCTACTTGATGCAGAAGCAAACTGGCTGTGAGATGAAATACAAATTTTATGCATCATCTCTTTTACACCTAAAGTACACATTACTGTTGTCTGGAGAGTCTGATCTGGGCACTCAGATCATTTCTATGTTCTTGCTGTTTTCATGGGAGTAAGTGATTTGTGTGCAGCTTTGCAGATTTGGGCCTTTAGATAATATCTAACTTCACACCCACGCATGCYGCCGCAGCAACATCCTATAACCCCTGAGTAGCAAAATATTTCCTTTTCATTGCAGCAGCAAGGCTGGAATTTCTAAGAGGTCTAATGCTGTGAAGTGTGTAACTCCCACCYGGGTGAAGAAGAGCTGGGTGCCTTATTCTTTCTGAGACCCATTTTGAAAACTCCTGATTTTCAAACTAACCACACTAATCACACAGGTAACCGGCTGGCTCTGGGGCTTCATGCTCTTCAGTAAACGGGTCCTTCGCGGTTCAGGGTGCCGTAACACTCCTATTTTGGTGTCGGAGCTTAAGATTCGCCAGGAGCAGAATTTAGCCCCAGAGTGTTATACTGCTCTTGATAATGCTGGGGGAAGTTACGTGTAAATAGCAAGCAGAGATCTTTAAAAGTGCTTCTGAAGCTGAGGGAGAGAGGGGAGGAATAAAATAAAAAGACTGTTCTGTCCCCCAGTCAGCAAAGCAGCGTTAATGAAATTCTAGAGAGGGCAGAGGGAGGGCAAGCCAGCGCAGTCCGCAAAAACGAATCCGGATGACTGTAACATAAATAAAAAGGGGGGTTGGAGAAAGCTGGAGACGTTACCCTGCCCTGTGCCATGCCAAGCATTGCAATTGAAGATTGCAGTGGCCTAGTTAGGAGAGCAGCTGTCTGCCCGTGTGTGCGTACCCCCTAATTTCAGTGAAACCTGTCCCCCGTCTGGCAGGGGGAGGCTCGCCCTCAGAGAGGGCAGCTGGTATCTGGGAGAAGCAGGGAGATGCCCTTTCCCATCACTTGGATGAAACTCGGTTTTTGCCTGGGGCCACCCTTAGTCGCCCAAAGGGAATGCGTGGCGGGGAAAAGGGGAAATCCACGTAGTGAAAACAGAGTGGCTGATACGCCACCAAGTATTTGCTTTGCCTTGCACAGTGGTGTTGGCAGTGTATTCTGCTTCTTTGTGTTGGGGCGCCTGCCTTCCATGGTCTTCATTTCTCCGCCAGCTCATCTCCTGAACGGCCTTTTGCCTGCCTTTTSACCTGTTTTAGGCTCTTTGCATCTGGCTGTTCTTGCTGTTCCCTCTCCTTGCCTCCCTCCTAGTCATCCTGCTGCCTGGAGCGCTGTCCCTTTGCTTCCTCCAATGCCCAAGGCTGCTGTTTATCCCTCTGTCTTTTTCTCCCGCCCACATGACCAAACTGAGAGCCTACTCTATTTTAAGAGCTGCTGCAGATGCAGTGGTACTATGGCTTTGCTGTGGCTTGGGCTTGGAGAAGACGGACTATTTTTCACTCTAGCCATCTGGTATGTGAGAGATCATGGGTGTAAGCCACAAAATTCAGAACCAGATGTCCACAGCCCTAAAGCTTAGGGATGTTTGGATCAAGGGTTTGGGTTTCTGCCTTGAATTTCTGGTTCAGGGAAACAATGAGTCCTGGGGGCTCCCCTCCCAGGAAGCTGAGGCTCAAAATTGGAAATGTGCACAGAGTCTGAGGAGCACGCTGCCTGCCTGGGGCTGTCTTTGCATTTGGACCATTTCTGTTGAATGACGTGTGATCCTGATCCAAGTGGTGAGAGATGCCGTCCCAGTCTGGGCCTGTGTTAGGATTCCCTTGTAAATGTAGAGCTTAGATACCGTCCCAGGGGGAATTAAGTGTTCTGGCTTGAGCTTTGCTTCGTTTCTTTTGCTTCCTTCAAATTCAAGGCGCAGAGTTAGACTTGGGAAGAAGGCGATACGCATCAGTAGGCACAAGGCTGTGTGGGCAGATGCCAGGCTGAGCAGAGACCCTGTAGGAGGAGRAGATGTTGAGATTTGCATAGCTGAATGTGAGCTGGATCCCCCTCTTCTCAATATGCTTTGAATCCCAACTCGCCCAAGTTTTCAGAATCTTCCTGTTGCAGGAGAAATCTGGGCACAGTTAATCCCTGTCCATGTTAATTCACTGACCCTTTGAGCTTTGTTTTTGGTGGAAGATCCAGAAAGGTCCATCTGAAATCTTTCATCTGGTCTCCGCTGATTCTTATGGCAAAGCAGTAGCCCGTGTACCAGCAGCTGAACACATGAAGCCATTCCAGCTCTTAGCTGCTAACTGGAGCCAGGTACAAATATTAAGCTAGGATTTCGTAGAGCTAGACTGTGGTGGCTTTGCTTCCATATTCAGCTTCTATTCAGTTGCTTTGACCATCAGGTGTTCACATTCAGAATCCCTATAGGAGCAACCCCCCTGCAAAAAATCTGCTATCAGTCATGCTCAGCATCTGTGAGGCAGACTATAAAATGAAGAAAGTTTCTTATAACAAAATTAAAAGCAGCCARAAGGGTAAAATGCAGGTGAAGTGGAGGCTGTTTAAAGATTTGCTATTAAAAGCTCCACATAAACATATTCRACATCTAATATCTCATTTTCCTTTCCAAAAGCTGACATAATTGAACAGAAAATCGAAGGAAATAATTAACACTAAAAGGCATCCTTCCACAATGAAAGTGCTATCCAGTTGAGGAAAAACAGGAAGAATACAACCATGATGTATAAAAATGGCAAGTGAAATGTAAAACCTTAATATTGCCAAAAAGTTTTGAGGGATGGTTTACTAAAGGTGTAAAAGCCACTGAAAGAGAATATTTTTTAACATATCRGAAGCAGGGAGCCTGCCAGGAAATCTGTAGATGGCAGGTGGAACAGGAGGGCTGAAGAAAGGCAAGGCTTTTGCAGAAATATATTATTTCTATCACTTCGTTGCACAGCAGTTTATGAAGAGTCTACCACCTGAGCCTGTCTTTGCAGAGAGCAAACAAAAAGTGTCTTAAATACAAGTTTTAGTGGAAGATGTCCTGGAAGGAATCAATGTAATGAAAAGTACCAGACAACAAGGATGAGACAGAATTTATTCACAGCTTTGAAGAAATGCAAATTTAAAATTTTCCAGCCACTAATTTGCTACATAAACAGGCATGGGAATGGGAGTGAAAAGTGGCAAATCTGATCTTGATTTTTAGAAAGGACTATTGGTGGGATCTGCAGGACGTTAGTTTTACTTCCATACCAGGAAACTTTGTTGAAACTCAAGAGAAGAATTCATGGACAGAGGGATAACTATAATATACTGAGGAAGAGTCAACGTGGCTTTTACAGAGCAAAGTCATTCTTCGTTAATGTGTTAGAGTTCTTTAAAGAAGACAGGAATGGAGATAAAAATGACCCAGTCGGTTTAGTGTCCTTAAGTATCCCCTCAAAATTTTGGTAATGTCCCTTGCTAAAGATTCTTGAAGGAGTTAAACGGCCATAAGATAAGGTTTTCTTTTGGATTAATAATATGTTAAAAGATAGAAAACAAAGAGAAGCARGAAGTGTTCATATTTTCATGGTGGCTACCAGTGGCATCCTACAGGGATGCATGCCAGTGCCCAAGCTGTTCAACAACTTCATAAATGATCTAGAAACAGGTGAATGGGGAGGTGATAACATTTGCTGATTTTACAGAGTTATTTCAGGTAGTTAGAACTACAAAGAGATGCAGAAAGATCTCGTGATGCTGCGYGGCTGAGTGGCGAAATGGCACATGAAATTCAGGCCTGTTGACTAACAAAGATGCGCTCGAGGCGGCAATCCCTGGCTCCCCACGCGCAGTGCCAGGCTCGCAATTAGCTGGTACCACTTGGGAAAGCGATCGCAGAATCACTGTGGACGGCTCTCTGAAATGTGGGTACAAATCTCAGCCGCCGTCGGGAAGGCAAATTGAACGTTAGGAATTGTTAAGAAGAAGGCCGAGGAGAAAAGAGAGAACGGACACATTGTCAAGCTTCCTGGTGCAGCAGCATCTGGAGAAGCGCACACCCRAATTCAGAAGGAGTGACAGAGGTAGGAGAAGAGAAAGGAACAATTCCTGTAGGGAGAGAGGTTAAATGGATGAGGCCCCTGAGGGCTTGAAAAAAGTTGTCTGAAAAGCATTTATATAAACAGAAATATCAAATCATGAATGGTGTGGTGAAGGGGAATAGGGAATGGTTATTCACCGTCTCTTTTATAACACAAAAATGAATGGCCATGAAATGAAATTATTTGGCAGCAGGTTTAAAGCAAACAAAAGGAAATAGTTTTTCGCACAGTCCATAATTAAATTGGGACGCTCGCTGGCACAGAATGTTTTGGAGGCCAAAGGTATAAAAGGGTTCAAAAAGCAATTAAACAAATTCAGGGCTCACAGAGAGCTGCTAGTTTGGGAATCTCTCACATGCTGGTTGTCAGAAACTGGGAGGTTAAATGGGAGAGAAGTAGCTCTATAYGCCTGTGCCTTTCTATACACTTCTCCTGCATGTCTAATATCCGCTACCGTTAAAAACAAGACGTGGGGCTAGATGGTGCCTTCCTGAATGTGTGTCTTCTCGTGGTGCAGATCTACGTTCAGCGTTACGGTCCCACCTGTATAGCCCATCTTTGACATGGTTTCCTGCAGTTGAGCTTGTTCCTTCAAGTGGTTCCTTGCAGTCTCGTGTTTCTGTAATTCTGGCAAAGGCCTGCTGAGGCTGTGCTCTGTGGCCCRTCGTCTGTAGCCCTGGAGGATGCCTCCCTTGTAATTTATCTGGCTATGTGGGAATTAAAAATGAAAAACATATATATGGCAGTATGGGGGTCCCTAAGCCAGACTTGTGGATTCCTTCAGAGGCTTAGGGGGGCCAGCTCTGAGCCATGCGTGCACCACTTATAGCTATTTCCAGTCTTCTGCTTAGCTTTTTGACCTATYCGTTGGTAAGAGCTTACTACCCAGCTCCTCTTATTTCTCCTATTGAAGAGCATAGCATGCATTCTCCAGGAGAAGGAAGGACTGGCCAACACGCGGTCATCTGAGCCCTGATTAAAAACACCACTTTGTACTGCACTCCTGTTTGCCAGTCTCTGGTACTCAGTGCTACGTGGCCTTGTCTTTCTGCAAGCTGGAGGCCAGCAAGGGGTCTGACCTTAACACAGGAAGGGATTTCTGAGGGTAGTCACCATTGTTCTAATGTTTTTATTTTTGTGTTATGAAAAAAAAAAAGCAGTGAATAGCATTATGCCAATGTGAATTTACCATTCCATTCACTGGAAGCAGAATTAGCTCAACACTGGCCGCATTTGAAGCTTCTGCCAACCTCAGTGGACCTYATTCAGTATCTACTTTGTTTCAACAATTAGCCATACGAAAGAGCATCTGGCATGCAAATTGTGTGCTAGGACAAATGCCCAAAGTGAGGTCCTGCACTGGCAAGCAACAGTTCAAAACAAACAAACAGAATATCTCTTTCAGTCAAAAGATCTGCTTCTGGGTCATCTCCAAATGCCTGTACATTGACACAGTATGTTTTTTCTCGTGATATCCCTCCAGGGATGGCCCATGTAACAAGATGAGCCGCTTCACTGTGTGTCTCTTCAGTTGATCACCAACTTCTAATTATGTCCTCCATAGCTATCTAGCTAACATACCGTGTCTTCTCTGTCATTGCAGTRTGGTCTAACTTGATCTAAAACCAAACTTGCTTATCCTCCAGCTTATTCTGAGAACCTTCGGCAAACAGCACTGCAGTGCTTTGGAGGAGAAGGGCCTGGGTGCTTGACCTCCCTGTGCCATCTGGGCTGAGGATCTGAGAGTTTGGCTCTTCCTGGTGCTGGGTGGGCAGTTTGAATCTGACCATGCACCAGTGTGGAGGCAAAACATGGAGCTCCTGAAAGCTGGTGAGCCCCATGGTGAAGCTCCTTCTTTACCTTTGGGTCAATGCTGAAGCCTGTAGGCCGTCTATTACAGGGCCTTGTCCGGGGGAAGGGGAGATCCTATCACCTCTCAGAGCTTAGAATGAAACTGCAGCGTGGAGAGGGATAATTGCTTTTCACATATACCTGCTGATTCAATGCGGAAGGGGATACTGACACAGTCAGCATGGGAAGCCACAGCAGCATGTTGCCTTTCAGTGAGGGACCACCCTATCACCTGGTGAGAGGTCCTACTCACAGCTCTCTGGGTGAGTCCTCTGGACGGGCAGTCGTTAGGGGAGGAAGAAGAGGAAGAAGAAATATTTTCTGTATATTTCTTTGAAGCATATCTCAAAATATTAGACTTTATGCTGAATATTCACTGCAGCATCAGTGCAAGAGAGTGGAGCTCTCTGCAGGAAGCAGAGATTGGCTTTCGCAAGAGAACAGGAGGCTCATTTTTTATTTGGTGCTACTACTGGTTTCATATTTCATTTTCGAAGGCAGGGTTGTGCATTAGAGCCAGCAGGGTTACTGGCTGGGCTGGGTAGCCGTTGTGCCAGGGTACTGGGTGATCATCCAGGGTGCTGCGGTTGACTTTATCCCCCTGGGAAGCTCTGGGACACTTGAGTCACTTCCCACTCCCAGGCTCCAGCTTTTCCAGTGTGTGTCTTGCTGCTCTTTGCCAAAAGGAGGGTTTTGGTATGAAGCTCGTGCTGAGTAATTGGATGCTGCCGCTCTCAGGTGTTTTTGCTGCTGAGGGAGTGACTGTTTTGATACAATAAAGAGAAAATGAATAGGTGAATAACAGAGCAATGAGRCTGTAGGTCCTACTGTAAACGTGAGAAGAGTAGACAAGTGATTGATTTCTACTCTTGAGGATTTTCAGACATTCTCTTCTGCATTAAATTTAACAGGAAAATTAAAGGAGTAAGACTGGGAAAGTCGTAATTTCCCAATAAATCCTATATTTTTTTTCCATGAAGCTTATGTAAGTTCATGTGCAAACAGGATCTCTGCTAGTTTGGTGGCTGCCTCTGCTGCGGCACGATGGACGCGTTTCCCTTTTTCCCCGAGATATCCCGAGAGATCCTCCCGCAGCACCAGCTTCAAGCCCTGCCGGCACCGTGCAGCTGTGTGAGAGGCAAAGTGCAGATGCTAATTTTTRTGGGCCGGCCCAGCCTTCTGCTGCCCCTGCACTTTGGCAAAACGCGCTGCAAATTCAACGCGCCGCAGCTGCCGCAGCATCCGGGCGTTTGGCATTATGTTGAGGCAAGAGCGAACGGCAAGGCCGGGAGGGGGCCTGGAGCTGGGACTGCGTGAGGGCTCAGGAGGCTGCGGTGGCTTGAGGCAGCTTGTGTGGCCTCGCTGTAGCTCCTGCTGTCCCTCCTGCTCCGTGTCTGTTTGGACTGGAAATCCCGGCAGGCTGTGCCCCGTGCGGCTGGGCTCCGGGCTTGGCCGCTGCCTGGGCTTGCTCTGGAGGAGCAGGCGTCGGTGATGGAAATCGAGAGCCTTCGAGAACCGCAGGCGGTCCTTAAGCATCTTCTAAACATTATAAGGCATTATTTAAGTGTGGTGACTATTTTTTGCCCTTTAAAAAACAATCCTTGAAGTCGGTAACTTGGGGTTGGGGAAGACGGTATTTATTTCAACTTTGAGGTAACCTTAGCTGAGCTTGTTGGAATCTCTGACCTATCCCAAACCTTCTGAATTCTGAGAGTAAAAATAAAATAGTGATAACAGCAATCCCAGCGTGTCCACTGAAAGACAGAACTGGGCAATTAGCAAGAGTGGTTTTATTTTCTACTTTTTTTTTTTTTGATCTTGTAGTTTTGACATGATTCATTGAAAATAAATGTGCTACAACTTTAAGGATTTGCCTGCAGCTAAATATAAGGGTGTGCTGGCTCCACCCTGCTGCTTTGGTAGGGATACAGGCATTTATTTTCTGGGGTGGGTTTTGTCTTTTTTTTTTCCTTCTGTTTTTATGGTGAATCTCAACCATGAAATAACCAAAGGTTTAACAGAGTGGCCTTTGAGCAKGCAGGAGGGATACCCATGAAAAGTTGCCTAACAGGATCCAAATTTCACCTTTTATGTAAGTACCATGGGCTCTTCTCTAGTGGGGAGATGATGGGAGGGATTGTGGTGAAGAGCTTAGGAGAGTAAGTTGCTATCTAGAGCTCTCTTTTATGGGACTGCAGCCTGGTTGTTTTTGTGCCAACAGTAGGTAAGCCAGGAACAGCTCATCTTTTTAACTTGTCGATGAACAGGTCTGAGCAAATGGCTCTTTTTTTCCTAAAGATTTTTTTAAATACGAACTTGTGTGTTGGTAGAACTTGAAGAGATGGTATCAGGTTGTGTTTTCAATCACCATGCTGAGTGGTTTAGTCAATCATATCTTAGTTTAGTCTCAAACTATCTGTCTTTGAAAGAGAAGCTGGTTTCATCTTCATTTTCCATAATCATCTGTTTATTTTATTAGATTTTTTTAAAACTGAATTTCTCTGATGCATATCCACCTGTTTTTTACAAGCTGCTGAAGATCCGAGCTCTTGCTCAGTTTGCACGGAGTAGATTTCTTTCAACAAGCCAAAAGAAACTACAAGACTATATACAAAAAAGGGCAAAAAACCCACATGCTGTGCTATTTTGGTAGTAGTAAATTATGCGTTCTACAAATTACCATTGGTTATGAACATAATGTGCCTGTCTGTATAACAATGTCCTGCTTTCATATCACCACTAATACATTTAAAGTTATGATAATACCCATTGAAATCCAAAATGTCTCCTCTTTTCTGAGATCTGATTTATTCCTACCAGCAAATGTCACATGTAAGTATAAGTTTTATGGCTGAATAATTCACATACTGTTAGGCATCTTATTAGGAAGGACTTGGACTTTTTAAAAAATGACTTGAGTTTGTTCCTCAGATACCTAGAAACTATTAATGCCCTAGATTTCCTTCCTTCCTTCCTTTCTTCCATCCTTCTGTCCTTCCTTCCTTCTATCCTTCCTTTTTCTTTCTCCTTCTTTCTGCTTCTTTTCTATTAAAATTTATTATTTTTTCTTTGTTTTTTCTTTCTTTCTTTTTCCTGTATTTTTGCCCTGTCTTTCCGTCTGTCCAGTGAAGAACAGGTTAAACTGATGATTTACTCACTTTTTAATCTTAGCCTCATGAGCATCAGCTCAGAAATGCCACTCTGAAGCATTGGTGAGGAACGTGGTATTGTAAATATGTTGAGAGATGGATTAGACTAGACTAGACTAGATTAGATTAGATTAGATRTAGGAATTTCCCAGACTGCAGTATTTTGAGTATATTCAGCATCTGATACTTTATGAACTCTTTGTCGGCTGTATTAGAAAGCAGTAATTTGCACAGCATCTCCTTTGGTGCTTCAGGAGGAAGGAGGAGCCCCAAATACACCCGTGTGCGTTCCTCCTTCCCTTGTGCACACGGATACACACACTTGGAGTGGCAAGGCGGCTTGTTGTGTTGGCGTTGTGAGCTGCTTTTCAAGCTGCTCTCTATCGAGAAGTTCAAATAGCAGTTTTCTGTATTCACTGCGATCAAGGAGCAGAGGAATATCCGAAGGGAACATCTCCATAGGGGTCTCAGAAACCCCCCTCAGAAAAACCATCAGTTCAAGACATAATTCATACAGGTGATTTTAGGTTCATGGAAGCATATGTTGAGTTGCTGCAGCTGCATTGCTGACCCCTAGCTAGAGCCCCAGCGAGTGGCAGGGTCTCAGCAGCTCGGGCGCTGGCTGGGGGGACCGGGAGAGCCGGCTCCTGGGYGGCCTTGGAGCGCCCAGGAGCGTGGCGCGTCCCCTCGATTGCTCCGCTTTCCCCATTTCTGCCTCGCTTGGTTAGACTGTATGCGGTTCGGTGCACGCTCCTGACCCTGCACTGCTGGAGAACAGTTACCTTGGCCAAAACCGTGTTGCTTTAATGTAACAGAAACAGAGCAAAGTCACAGTCCTTCAGTGTATGAGCCCATTACCAATTCATGCCGGTGGGGCGAATGCATGCTGAAACGGCCGCCGAGCCKCTAACTGCAGCCAGCGCGGACGTAGTGTGTGTCTGTGTGCGTGTGCACCGGATGAATCCGCGAGTGGAAAGCCCAGCAGGCAGCTTTCTCCTGTCACACAGGCGCGCTCTGGACGAAAGWAGCGGGTGTCGCTTGCGGCCGTAGCCGGGGCAGGTTGGGAGCCTACTGGCAGTGTGGCTCCAGAACAGATGTCATCTTGTTCCGCTTTCACACTACCCATACTTTCCTCTCCAGCTTTCCTCCAAGCCACCTTTTCACAAGCAGGTTTGAAAGAAAGAAAGAGAAAGGCAGATCCATGGGGACRGGCGTGCAGCACGCTGGGGAGGCAGGTTTGTTTTCCTAAAGCCAGGGCATTGCCTCTCACCCTCTCCAGCACGTTCCTGTTGTGGGGGATCTGCTTGGCATTTCTGCAACATCTCTGCCACATGGGAGGCTTGTGCTTTGCCTCCTCTGGCTGTAACCTGTGCTGCTGTCCTAACTGGAGAGAAAATAACACTATGACCGTGTCCCATTCTGAATGGATCCAGACATTGCTTTGCTTTTATTCAGTATACTAATCTTAAATTCAGAGGTCTCCTTCTCCTTCTGCTCCTCCTCCTTCTCCTCTGTTTTCCTGTGATTGCTGGAYCTCGCTGATAAGGCTTTATTTCACATGGCCCTTTCTGATCTGAAACTCGTGCACTCAGAGGGTTCCTGCCCATGGTTTTCACCCACGAGCCCCAAGTTCCAGTGATTGAAGCTTTGGAGCTACCACTGTGGCCTCCGCGTATCTCTGCCTCCTGCAGTTTAGCAGGCTCCTTACAGCTTTAATTCTTCAAGGGCTYATAGAAATAGGTTGAAAGTGGGGACAGCCATGAGAATTGCACTTCACAGTGTCTTGGGAACCACTCAGATGGTGAGTGCTTTCACGACCCCCTCTGTTTCATCTGTTGACCTCCATCACAGCCATTACTGCATATTTGTACTGCAGCGGGAGCCAGGGGACAGCTCGGTCAGCTACCAGTGTACCAGTTGCTGCACAAATCCGAATAACGCTTCCTGCTCTGAATACCACATCTACTGCATTCAGGGCAGTGCTAGAGCCTTGTCTAATGCCAGAGCTGTCTGTCTGTCCTACTGCAAACAGCCTCCAGCATGAGGATGGGAGACACTATGGTATCTTGTTTGCAAGTGGGTGGGTTGAGGCTGAGGAGCTGTGGCTGTATCTTTTATTATTATTATTATTATTATTGTGGTGACTCATACACAGTCTGCAAAGCTGTTCTGACATTGGCAGGTCTGTCACAAGGAATCCTGTCTGTGGAGGGGACTCCTAGGTGCTGCAGAGTTGTTGCCAAGGCCCCCCGCCTTCCTCTTTCAACTGTTCATTGCCTGGCTGAGTCCTACCATCACCCCTCCGGCTGCTGCTATGGTGTCTTGGAGCTTTTGGGGACCAGTCAGGTTGCTAGCCCTTGTGTCTGCTGGGATATGCATACAAGGGTGCAAGGAAGGTACAGAGCACCCATCGCTCCTACCAGGCTTGCTGAGAGCCATTTTAAGCGGGCTTTTATACACTACGGTAATGTGTGTAGGGCTGGCTCCATCCTCATACGCTTGGTAGCAGGTTTGCATGCTTTTTCAGGTTGTCAAACCAAAGCACTTTGTCTTGAAAGACAGATTATCACCACAGTGTATGCAAATCTATCAAAAATAGCTTGCTAATTCGTCCTGTGTAACATGCATCTCTTTCCACCCCGCTCTTGCCTGGCCAAGAATGGCATGGGCATTGCTGCCTGCTCAAGGAGATGAAGAAAGAAATTCCCCTGCTAGGAAATGAAATAGAGCAGCAGCAGTCACGCAGCACTCCAGGACAGCTCCCCATCAGGCTCCCAGTTCTTATTTTCTTTTGAGTAATGCAAGAAAGACTGACGTGACAGTGACAGGTCCTGTGTGTGTGAACAGGAAAGTGTTCCAATGCTTATGAAGGACTCCTGGAAATAGTCTGGGTCAATGATTAAGGCTTTAGCCTTAAAAGACTCTCGAAGATGGGTTTGTTTCTCCGGAGTGCTCAGCACTGCAGCACAGCGCCTGGAGCATAAGAACTGCCTGTCCGGGGTGGTGTGGATTTAAACGTCCTGTGGGACTTGCAGGCACAGGGGGAATGGGGCCCAACAAGTGCCTCAGAAGGGGTTTCTCAGTGCTGTCACATTGTCAAAATGTACATTCTTCCTTCAGGAGAGGCATCTGAAACGGCTCTTGGGAGCAGTTTCAGATGCCTCTGGCTTAGGCTTTCCAGCACTGAACCTCTGTTTTATACATTTCTCACTGGGCCCAGTCCTGCGCTTCCCCATCTTTATGCCTCCCAACATTAGCAGTTTCATTCTCTGTCACAGACTCCCCTGCAAGGCCTGGTGTGATGTCTGGAAATGCAGTTGGGAGCCAGAAATGGGGTTTCACATCCAATACTTGGTCTGCACCACTGCCCACACCCTTCTCCCTCACCATAGGGGCTCCATTCCTGGTCCTTGCCATTCAGCTTTGCAGATGGGTGATAGAAATGGGTGCTGCCTTCCCAGCAGGCTCATCAGGCAGGCTGGAGAGAGCGAAAGCTAAGCCACAGAGGTATGGTGGGCACAGCAGTCCCCTCCGACAGCATGTACAAAATGGAGGACAAACGCAGGAGGACAGTGAGGAAGAGGAGGAGAGACAGGCTACTTCAGGTCCCAGATCCCAGGTTCCTGGCACACAGGCAGCAGAGGAGGGAACATCAGCGCGTTTGCAGCCACTGTTAGTACCTGGCAGCATCTCCTCAAAACAGACCGTTCAAGACTGCATGGAAGCACAGTAAGTCACTGTGGTCAGTGCAGATTTTTTGGGGTCCTGGCTCTGTTTCTGAGCTGCAAACAGCAGTGCTTTATTCAGTAGCTAAGGAGACTGCAGCAAATATACAAGACCCACCACTAAGGCTACTTATGAGCTGCTTTGGTAGGGCAGCCACAGCAAAGGGAAGAAGCTCTCCTGCCCACACTATGGTTTGGCAAAGGTGTTGCTCATGGTAGCTGGTCTTCCCAGAAATGAGAGCATGGAGGAACGATTCCAGCCTGTCACCTCTGGTGGCCAGGGCCACTGGGAAATACCTTGTTTGAGCTGGGAAGCTCATATGTGTAGGGAGCCCACAGGGAATGCCAGAGGCTCCCCTGACTTGCCCTGCCTGAGAGCTTAGACTGACTTCATTTCAGTCCCGACTTCATACAGCGTTGAAAGAGGAATGAACCCCAAAGGGTGCTGCCAGGCAGAGTAGATGGGTTGCTCAGGGCAGCAGAAAGGTGAGATGTGTAGATAGGAGATGCCTGTTACTCCAGATGAGCCCCCCATTGAACCCACACAACTGTGACTGACRTGAGATGGCACTGACATTTCTTTGTCATTCGGTCAGGGTCAAACCCCTCTTCTCTTCCATGGGTAGTATTGAGGCACTTCTTCTCTAGATGACTTTGGAGGAATTGTCTAATGGGTGCTGGAACATGTGTATATGCATCTCTACCAACATGTCCATGAACTTTTGGCAGCAGATAGAGATTTAAGGATGTTTTTGCTTAAGGATTGATTAGCTGCAGCTGATGTTGCTAATTTACACTTTTTCAGTCTTTCGGTGAAGAGGATGTGGTATTCACTGGCAAATTGAACCAAGAGCACCTAAAAGGGTTTTGTGTGTGTGTGTGTGTGTGTGCATGTGCGTGCATGCACATACGTGTGCTGGGGAGAGGGAATGCAGACAGATGTGCCAGCATTTCGAAGAAATGGCAGTTCTCCCCGTGGAGCCTAAGTGAACACCGCTTTCCTGGAGTTGCATAATTTAAATCATCTTTGCTCTGTTTTGTCCCGTCCGTTATTTTGAGCTGTCATGTTAAGTGCCRTGAAGACTCTTCAAGAGGCTTCTTTCTGTTTCCCTCTAATAATCCCAGAAACATGCGCTGGTTCCATTGTGCCGGGCTCTCTGACAGCTCTCGCTGTTCAATTTGCTGTAGAGCAGCCACTTTGTAGAACAATAGGACAAATCAGCGCTGCTGCAGGCTCAAGTGCTCCCATCCTGGCCTTGAAGTGGCAGAAGAAGAATGAGGTGTAATCATGTTTTGACCATCACAGTTAATGAGTTCTAGAAAAAGCTTTGGTGGCCGCTCAGCAGTGACAGCACAACAAAGGTGATCCTGGCTGGCAAAAGTAGACACTTAGGTGGTTTTCCGCTCCAAAATTCGCTGGGGTTTGATGTGATCACTGGTGCTCTAGGGARAGCAATAAGCTCGGGTGTTCAGGTCTAGATTAGGATTTGGAGTCTTCGKTCAATGGGAGGGGTGCTAGGTCTGCGTATGAAGTCAGGGTGAAGGCTCACAGAAAGCAAGCATGGCCTGACTTTCTTGGTTTGCTGAAGAATTAGGGAGTAGGGTCCAAGGACTGGTCTTTCAAGTGAGAGCAGACCTTGGGACAGTAAAGTACTTCTAAGGAAAAGGCTGGTGAAACACCAAGAGCCTGTTGAGACCACAGATGCTCCATCCCTGCCATTCTGACAAGGCAAACATTTCTCATGCATCCTTGGGCCGGGGGTGAGCCAGAAGACTTCTTGTGGACTCCTTCAGAACTACGATACTAGTCTTTATGTCTTTCTTTGTGGCTGTTTAAGGCAGCTGGTGGCTAACTCTGGGAACTCTTGGGGGAGCCATTCCCCCTGTTTCTGAGGGGTACCACTGTCTTCTGCTGGAGTGGAAGAACAGCAAGTGTCCCYGTTGCCTGAAATACCTGATAGTGTAGAGTGTCACCGTCTGCACCTGGTCTCCACTGAGAAATCACTGACTACGTGCTGACCTCTCCTTGTTCTGCTCCAGCCCTGCCTTCCACTTTGCCTGTCTTCCACCCCCTGACACTGCAGAAAACTGCATGGGGCAGCCCCTGGGCTATCAGCCGTGTGTCTCAGGTGTGCTCTCCCAGCCCCTCACCAATCTGCTTTGAAAATTCCCTTTGCCAGTCACCCAGGGGTAGCTAAAAGCAGCCTGAGCTACCCAAACGATGCTGCGTTGGATGTTAGAAGATATTAGAAGATATTAGGTAGAAGACAGAAGCTCATCCCAAGCGTGTGAGGGTTGCTGAGAGGCATGGTCAGTTGAGGGGCAGCTGAAGTGCCCCTTGTGGCAAGACCTTGT
Organism: Rhea americana; assembly: GCF_003343005.1. Taxonomy (NCBI): domain Eukaryota; kingdom Metazoa; phylum Chordata; class Aves; order Rheiformes; family Rheidae; genus Rhea; species Rhea americana. The sequence goes on from NW_028186923.1 coordinate 2,521,137, forward strand.
CTGGGATGGGGGCAGCGTGTGGGGGCTGCAGTGGCTGTTGCACGGAGGCTTCAATTCAGCCAGCTCCTGGGTAGGAACTAGAAAGCTGCACCAGCAGGAGGAATTCCATCTTTTCCTTTGGCTTTGTGAGCAAGTGAGTCGTTGTGTGCATAGCTCTTCAATTCTGAGCAAAAAAAAGTCAGTCGTCTCCACCGAGCCTATTGTGCCAGTGGATAACGGCAGTGTTACTGCAGAGAGGCGACAGAATGCAAGTTTGCWGTAAATGCATAAAGAAATGAGCCATTCCCGTGGGAGCCATTGATTAATGTTCAAGCATACTAAAGAGCAAGCAGGAAAATAACTTGTTAAATAAATGTTTAAAATATGAACAATTTTGATTTTTAATTTGTGCTGTGCATGTGAAGACACAGGACTGGTCACTCTAGATCAGACTGTGAGTCTGTTTAATCCTGAAGCTTGATCCTTACAGCGACCAGTATCAAAACCTTCAAAGTAATGTGTAAGAAATCTAGTAACAGCTAGAGGAGTTTTCTTTACTGGTTGGTTATGTTATATCATTATTATGTTATATTTTTCGTGTCTGATATAACCAGAGATCCTTTGATTCAACAGGTGATGCCCTTTCCTTTCTTGAACCCTATTAAGCTGTTAGCTTCTGTATTTTGTGCCTGGGAGTGATGATTGTTAGTTATGCAATCTTGCAGTGATAAAATTAATTACTTACTGAAMTTTTTAAAGAAGAAAATATCCCTTACCCTGATTTAAATACATTGCCATTTGGTTGTGCTAGACGTTACCTTTATACCTTTATCYGAGCAACATGCCAAGAGGCATTGAATTTATGAGTTGATGGAGAAATGCCCATGCTGTCATGGTCCTGTGCGAATTTGTGGGTTCYCTGAAGGTGAAATAAGCCATAAGGGAGAGAGACCGAAGTTTGGAGTCTGTTCTCTGAAATCTGGCATTTGTTTCTGGGAAAGAATTGCTGAAGATGGGTACACTGCTGAAGCTCAGATTGCTCTAGGACTGTTTTTGCAAAGATCTGTGTATCTCTGTATTTCTACAAATTGTTTGTGCTGAAAAGCCACCTCTTTCTTCTGAGTGGCTTAGCTGATACCTGAAACCAGAAGTTTGTAGGAGTTTAAGTTACTGAACTCCTGCTAGAAGTTGTTTTCCACTGGTCAGTGCTGCCTTTCGTTTGCCATCACACTGCCCACTTGCTTTGCTTTCTTGAGTCCTACTGGAGTTTCTCGAAGGTTTTTGCAGCCTTGAAGCCTTATTAAACTCTGTGCTAGGCATCAACTTTGCTTTAGGAAAAGGATAAGTTAAGAAAATGCTATTAACAAAAAGCTCTTGGTGTAAGGTGGCTTTTCTGAGTGTCCCATTACCTTGCCAGTACTCAGCCAGTCCTTGCTAAAAATGTGGGAGCAGATCTCACCAAGCCTACGTCTGTTCAGCAGAAGGTGCCATGTGTGAGACTGTCACCCACTCCCTTTTCATGCTGTCTACATGGCTGGACGTATGTCTGACATGTAGTGCAGTGCCGTGAGTGTCATGGTGTCTGTGGTTTCATAAAACACGTGCAGCTGGTTGTGTTGAGCTCCGATGCCCATGTGGCATAGGCTGGGATGGTGCCAGTTGTGGCTCTGTGCTGTAGGGCTAGCAGTGGCCCAAGCTCATGGAAACCCTGCTTAAAATATGCTTGGTCTCTGAGGAAATTCCTGTGCAAAATACTCCTTTGCATGTGAGCGTGATCTGGCCTTTTACTATGCCGTGGTGTTTTTCCATGAAATCTCAAATCCTGAAATTAGGTGAAAAGTTGAAAATCTTGGGAAAATTATTATGAAAAAAAATGAACTTGCGTTCAAAAAAATGAACACGCGTAAAGCGTGTGGTTATGGAAATAAAAGGGGCAAACTAGCCCCCTGACTGTTCCCAAGTAAAGAGGAGCAAATCCAGTACGTTTACAAGAAAGATGCCGGTCTTGCGATATTTGGAGCRATCTCATGGTTCTGGGACCATCCGAGGAGCCAGTGCTGCAGCCCTTCCTCCTGCCCCTCTGGCAGCTCTGACTGGGGCTGGCAGTAAGCTGAAACCGGTGCGAGGAGTGAACTCACCCTCCGGCCTTTCTTCGGAGGCAAGGAAGGTGGATTGTTTTCCAGCGATGAAATTTCCTATTGAAAAATTGAATGCTTCCTTGTCATGCTTGTGAATGGGACGCCTGCAAAGCCAAGCACGCTGGTTCCAATTACGAGCTCAGTAAGGCCAAGTGCTGCAGTCAGGCAGGAATTTATACCTTTTCATATGTACTTGAAAGGATAAAACCTTTTTTTTCCTTCCTTTTTTTTTTAAATATATATATAATGAATTCAAAGCAGGAGCCCAGCCAGCCAGGCTGCCTTTGATTTGTGCTCATATTAATATTTTATGCCTGAAAATGTGCCTAATCTCTTGAATTAGTCAAACTTGCTACCTCTAGTGGGCCAAAAAATGGTCCTAAGAAATGTGCGCTCATTCCCTGCTTCCTTCCACATCTGCATGGGCAAACAGGCATAGGGACATCTGTGGGGACATTTATCATTCCTAATGATGTTGTTGATTATTACTTATTATAGTTTGTATTGAAGTTACCTTCATCTTSTTTTCCTCCTGGATTTTCCTGGAAGAAAATGTACATAAAATAATTGTGTGGTAGTTCTGCAGAGAAAGTACTGAGTGGTTAATATGAATCCCAAGCCAAAAGTGAGTCAATGAGACCATGAAGAAAGCAAATAGCATTGGGGGTGTATAAACAGAATTGTTGCTTCACCTCTTTACTCAGTACTAGCAAAGTCTTACCCAGAGAACTCATTTTTGGGGTGTCACATTTCAGGAAAGTTGCTGGACAAGTGGAGGARAACAGAGCAGACAAACTTGAGCAGCTGCGCATCCAGAAAATGTGACTGTTAGGGAAAGAGCAGAGGACGAGGATTGCTAGTGCAGCTGGGAGCCTGTAAGAAGTGGCTAGACAGAGCAGAAAGAGAAGAACCAAACACACCTTGCTTATGATTTGCGTGTGGCCGTGGTTTGCGACGTGCTGGTGTACCTGTCCCCCCCATCAGATTCACTGGAGTCATGCGGTGGAATTGAACACACCTGGGATCTCTGGATATCCCACAGAGAGCTACTGCTCTTCCATTGATGTCTGAAGCTTTTGCTTTCTGCCTGGGCAAGATTTCCATGTGGAAAGAGATGTTTCTTGAGATACATTGATATATAGGTGATAGTGGAGGCAGTCAGGACCAATGCCTGGCAATGACAAAAAAAGGAGTGCCATGAAAAACAGGAAGGGGACTCAGGAGGTGTGGGTTTAACTCCATTGCTTTTCTGTGCAACTGTTCACAGGTCTCACATGGTGTCTGGGTGACACTTCCCCATGGGCAAAATGCCTCCCATGATACGTCTGCATAACAACCCATTAGAGGTGGGGACTCTTTTGCTGTGTCTCTGTGCAGTACCTAATGCGCAGTGACACTGCCTTTGCTTGGGGCTGTAAGTCACCTGCAAACCAAATGCTCACTGTGGGAGTGGCAAGAAATCTGTGACACATGGCTCTTTCCCTTGGTCTAACTGGTCATAAGAATGCCTGTTTTCAGTGAAGAGGATTTCCTGATCCTCTAGTGGTTTGTCTACTTGTTAATCCCGGGGACCTTTCTTCTTGTGTCTTCTTAAGCCTGTGCACACTTGCTGCCACAATTCCTTTGGAAAGAAGTTCTGTAGATCCACTGCCTACTGCAGGAAAAAACACCTCCATGTGCTTGGTTTGAACCTCCTGCTGGCTTAATTCGATGGCCCTGGGTGAGTGAAGGGAAACTGGTGGAAGCCGTAAGACCACACGATTATTGGTGCTAGCTCTTTGCCCAGTTAATGGCTTCATTGATTCATTGTCAGACTGTAAGACCCAGTCTCCTCCAGGCATCCCAGTAGAAGGAAACTGGGAGGGAGCAGAGGCATTGGTTTTGGGGACTAGCTCCCAACCAGCAGCCTCTACACGTAGAATGTTATCGAACATAATATGAGCATCCAAGAGTAAAGGAGACAGGTTGGAAAAGAAGACAAGGAAGGAAGGAGGACATAACAGGCCAATGCCTGTTGAGCGACAGCCTGGTGCACACTGTACCAGAAGCCATTTGACTGACCAGTTGGCAGCAATGTCTAGATAAAACAAGCTAAGCTTAGTCCCATTTTCAGTTCCAAGTACTGAAAGGAGGTGGAACTACTGAATCCAGATGGGAGAGAGTCACGCAGTTGCCTGTTTTATCTGGACAGGGATTTACTCAAGTTGCAGCCACAGTGGGGATAAGCACCAGTGCTCCTGATCTTGACAAAGCTTTGGTGAGCACCAGCTTGTCTCTCCGGGGCCAGTTCTCCCCAGAAGCTTTTCCTGCTTGCACAGGATAGAGCAGCTGGACCACTTTTCACTGCTGGCTTTGAGTGGTGCTAGCTCTGAGTGTAGATCAGGCCATAGGCTGTGGCTCTGCACTCTGCCTTTTTTAGGTATCCAGCATACCACAAAGACCTCGCTGGGTGAATGAGTTTGAATAAATGTTCCTGTGCGCACTTCAGAGAGAATGCACTACTGCAACACCAGACTGTTGCTTCCCAACTCTTSTCTTGATACGTAAAATGTGAACATGTGTCTTTATTTTTGTTTGCATTCCTGAGTCACTTGGAGGGCCCACGCTTCAAGCAGGATCTCCACTTTTCTAGGTGTTTTATAAAGCCACAACAGAGTCAAAGTCTGCTCTAAAGAGACTGCAGTCTGAGACAAGAGGCAGCATTCAGATGGAACTAGCTGGAGGATAGTGAAAAGATAATGACACCGAACTGGCCACGGTAGAAGCGTAGGTCCCAGCACACACAGAATAGCTTATAGGACATGGAAATATTGCATGTATGTCTTTGACATTGCAAAAGACACACATTGTTCTGTTGTATTATTGAGAAATCGTACATGATCATTCAGGATGATCTAGAATGGGAACACCTGGAGGGACAGAGTTAAGGGTAATTATGCAGCCCAGCCCTGGCATTTCTTAACTTTGGAGAGCACCGCTGTGTAATTTCATCAAGGATTTATATACAGCTAATTGGCAAATAGTTTGATATGCAAATAAAAGCATCATAAATATCAGAGAAAGATTTAAAGCTATTCCACTGTCATGCTATAATCCTTTTCTGGTCAGTTTAATCTACTAGATTACTCCTTTCGTCATCTTGTGTTTTGAAGCCGTGATATCTCTTTCAAAGAACATCTGTCAGACATATATAGTTAGCTAATTTCTCTACACAGAATGAAAAAACAAGGGTGGAGAACCCACAGCCCTGAGGATCAGATATGGTGCATGGCCAAATGATTATTTTGGGGTGACATGGCGGTGCGTAATTTGTGGCCTGCGTTAGGTCTGTAAAGAYCTACTTGACTCTCAGCGAGAAACAGGTTTCCTACCAGTGATAAAAGCTGATGCTGAACATGGAAGTGAAGTTTACTTAATGCGGGTGATAGAGCCTTTGTAGTAGGCACTGGTGAGAAATCACTTCCAGATCCCAAGCTTTCTAGATCAAGGATGTATATGGCATTGATGGTGAAGGCCATTTTTAATTCAGAAGATAAAGCAGTAGCCAGGGAAAAGTATGGATACAGTCCATATTTTTATGTTCAAGGACAATTTGAAAGCATAGACTTGTTTGCTGGTAACTTCAGAGAGTGTGGCTAGCTTGAGCAGGATGGCTGAATGGTTCTCATCTAAATATTTTACTCTTAAGAATAAAGTTTATTGTGCGTTTTTATGTTGCAATCTTGGATGAATATCTTTTACTATCACTGTAATTATTGTATCAGATATATTTCATGCATTATGAAAGAAACACATGCATGTATATTTAATGTGAGGGGAATATGAGCAGGTGTGCTTTCAGTATGCACAGCAGTTTTCTTCAAATTCATCTGGAGAAGGGTTTAGTGTGCACTTCTGGGATAAAATCCAGACCTGTCATTAGTGCACCTCTGACTCTATCAGAGAGAATGGAAGCAGAGCACTTTACATGTGGATGTAAGGCTGGATTTTACAAGGGGTTCCCAAATCCCAGAGAATGTCAGTAGAGTTGGAGCATGTCTCTCCCTCAGGGAGCTTTGAAAATCCTGCTGAAGCAGGGTCCTGTTTGTCAAATCCAGCTGTGATGCCTCAGTTCTCTTGGGATGAAGAATCTCCAGGCTCACTTGGCAGTCACCAGGCCACTTCTTGGGAATGATTGCTAAGAGACCCTTACTCTGTGGATCCATTTTACCCCTCTGTCTTCTAGAGGGACCGTTCCCAGAGCAGAGGTATGTGTCCTGGCCTAGGTCCTTGTTTTCTGCCTCCATACTGGGGAGCTGCACTGGCTCCTTTCAGGTTTTTGGTAGTGCTGTATACACAAAATGAAAATTGCATCTCAGTGACCCAGGGCACCCATGTGACTGATGAGGAGCAGCTCATGGAGGGAGCCAGAACTGATGGGTGTTTTTTGGCATGCTGGAGGAAGTTAGCTTATTCTCTTCTGTTGTAGATGGTCCTGTGATCCTGGCTTCTTCACAAACGACTGTGGTGCTCCCTAATCCCACCTTCTTGATAGGGTTTCTGTGAGAGGGTTATCTCCCATGATAGCGTCAGACTGACACTTGAATCTTATTCATCTGATGGCTAGAGTGGGGAAAGGCCCCAGCCAACCAAAGACGAACAGGAAGAAAAAAAAACAGTTTAGAAGGAAGACATTCCCTCTCAATGTGGAAAACATTGACCTTCTATTCACTGTGGAGAAGAGGGAGGTCTTCTCAGCAGTGAGGCCAGACCACACAGCTTTGCTTTGGCAGTAGCAGAGATTTCCAGGCATCAGGAGATAAGGACTGGGAAGTAACTGTCCCTTCAGAGAAAATGGTTGATGAGATTGCTGTGATTAGAAGGGATGGCAGGGGAGACTCCTGGTGCTGAGGTATTTCTACAGGGCATGAGAATGAGAGCCTCAGGTGCATGGGAAGTGGGGTGGCTCCTAGCCACAGAAGGCAGGCCAGGATCTGACATCCTTCCCAGAGCGTGGAAATGTCCTAGAATCAGGAGGGAGTCCCCTAAAAATGCTTGTGTACACACACACTTTAGCTGCCTCCAGTCAGTCTCCTGCATTATTCCAGCAGGTACCTTTGTGCTTGTGTTTCTTTCCCATCATACTCCCGTGCTGAGAAGTGACTTCTCATGGACATGTGCAAAGCTTCCTTACTGCCTCCATGTCCTTCCTTCAGATCGTCCTTCATCTTGGTACCTGTGAGGAACCTGCTGTACCGAGCTCAGAGCCTCTCCAGGTGCTCTGCTTGTTTCTTCACCCATTGCCATCTGTTTTTATGCATCGTTTGCCTCCTCTCATTTCTGTGGGAGTGGAAGGCTTTCTTGGGCAGGACTGTTTTGTACACTACCTAGCACTGTAGAGCGGGCAACTAGGATTTCTGGGCAGTGCAACAACATGGGTCGTGACAGCACTTGGTGCGTTCASTAGTGGTCTTGTCCAGATGACCCTCTGCTTGGCTCAGATGTGTCCAAAAGCCCAGTTAAACTGATGGGGCTCTCATTGCTTCTGACCTGAGCTCTCCTTTTCTTTTTTCTTTCAGAAAAAAGAGGAGAAAAGATTCCTTCTTCCTTTCTGGATTTCTTTTTAGGAGGGGGATTTCTTCTCTTTTCCATCCTCCTCCCTAGCATCTTTTTTCCCCTGTTCTCCTGCAGAGCTGAACCCCACAAAAGCATTAACTCTTCTGGGCTAGAAGCAGCTGAGGGCTTTGAACTGGTCTCTGAGAGTCCCTGGCTCCCACTCTGATGCTCAGGACTCTTCGGGGCCCAGCATAGTTATTGCTAACTCTAGTCACGCCACCATAAATTTGAGACACAGCTGGCGGTGGCAGCATTTCAGGATGTGTGGCACTGACACTCGCTGCCATTTTCTGGCAGAGTAAATCCCGCGAGGGAGACTGGTGTTTTTTAACAGCTGAAATGAGGAGAGAAAAGAGAGGAAAGACTTTCCAAACTCTAATTACCCTTGCCCCTAGGAATCAAGAGGCCTCTCTGTCCGTGCCCTCCCAACGAGGCTTTCATTTCCCTGGATGGCAGGCGTCCAGCATCCACAAGCCCATCAGGGTTGCTCTTTGCCTGTGTCACTACCTGCGTTATTTCTCGCTTAGGAGAAATGAAGAAGCAGCTCTATTTTTTTTYCTCTCCTTTTTAGTGCCGTTTCTGTTCCCAGAAAAGTCAGTGGGAGTGGGAGGAGGCCGGCAAGTTGATAGCTGGTGTGATCGCTCAAAGGAAACTCCTTTTTTTTCCGGAAGGCATGACCTGTTGCTTGTAATTAGGCAATGCTAGCTCTGGTGATAGCTCCCAAAGGTCTGAAAAACAAGCATCCTTGCCTCTCCCCACCTCAAATCACAAAACTGCCTTGAAAAGAAAGGGAAAGGATGCTTATAATAAGCTRGCAGCTGCGGATCTGGTAAAATCCTGTGTAGCATGAGATTTGCAGTTAAGTCAAGAGACTGGCAACACTAGACTGAGAACTTTTGTTTTGGTTTATGGTTTCTTTGGCTTGCTTAATAGAAGAAAACCTGCAAAAACACCAGTGGCGAGCTCACATGTGCTATCTGTTCTCATACTTCAAGCTGCTTCAGCGTGAATTATTCATGTTCGGTAAGTGATCCGCAAACAGCTCCTGTGATCTCCCTGCGATCTCTCTCTCTCTCTGTGTGTGTGTGTGTGTGTGTGTGTGTGTGTGTGTATGCAGGACTCACCTCTGCTTAGGTCAGGACGTTTTCTTATTTCCTTTCCTGCAGCAGGGAGTCTGTGGGAATCTCTAGATTGTTCACCGACTGTTTGTGATTAACCAGGCTATTATTTATTATTTATGTGGCATGTCCGAGGCACCCAGTATTATCACAGTTTCTCGTCTGGATAAGAGAGAAGACTGTGTGCAAACATCTGTAGCGGTTGCTTGACAAATCCTATTGCATAAATAATATTAAAAAGAGCTGTTCAGCAGGGCTGCAGAARCACTTGTAGGGCAAATGCCCTTATAAGTAAAGGGAGTTTAGCCAGCAGTGCTTCTCACCCGGAGTAGGCAGAAGGGGACAAGAAACTACGTGGTATGATACTGTCCCGAGAGCTGCTTGCTAAACTTCACTGGAGTCTGACGCTGTTGTACGGTAAGAGGAATTGCAGCAATGGTTCATGAACTCCTCGACGCGGTTCACCTACTTGCGCGTGTGTCTCGGTAGAGGTTTGCTGGGCTGTTTGAGGTGTTTGCTTGTTTTTCAGTGTTTCTGATCTGTTGTATCTCTGATCTGTGTTTGATTAACCGCTTGGATACTGCCGGAGGGATTGCCCCAGTTTATGCTGTGCAAAGAGCAGGGTCTGCCTCCTCACACGCTCATAATCGTTCTTCCTGTGAGATGTTCAGGAGACCCACGTGACAGTACGGGTCATTACCATTAAGACTTTATAACATGTTCTGTTTTGTCATGCAAAGAGATCTGCAAAGCTATTGAGAAAGGCACTTTCTGGTCAGGCAATGAGCATGTGTCCTACTTGCTTTGCAATCTATTTCCTTCCTAGCAAAACAGAAGTGCAGAGGTGATCCCTGGTGTGGCACCAGTGAGGTATGGTTCTGTTACTGTCCCTCAGAGCTCCTGCTCACGGGAGTCTCCGTGCAGCCAGAGGGGGAAGAGCTCTGTTGGGGTGTAGCTGCTGCCCTGGGCTTGGAGACAGAGCTCTGAGAGACACCGGTGGCAGACCCAGTGCAGGGGCTGAAGGTCTTGGTGGTCACAGCCATACGCCTGTCTCTTCCAGCACACCCAGCGCAACGAGACATCTGCTCTGTGTGTGGATGTGCCGCTCCAGTATCTCAGGTTGCGTCCCAGTGTGCTGAGATGCCAGTGCATGTTTTGGGTTAAGAACCGTGATTCTTCAGGAGCTCATTCGCAAAGGGAGCTGAAAATGGTGTTGTGAGGGAGGCCGTGCTCAGCAGAAGGCAGGGATGACCTGATGGGCAAGAGTCAACTCCAGCACCCAATTTTTGCGTTTGTCACCCCATTTTGAGAAGCCCTATCCCAGCTTAGGGGATAGTGTACACAGTCTGAGCTGAATCTCCGTGTTGAGTGAAGAAAACTCAATTTAGGGTACCTGATTTTATGCTGGACCCCTGAGGAGGACTTGTGCCTTGCCTAGGATATCCCTCACCAGCAACATAATTGGAATGCAGTAGTAAGTTTGTTAAAATGTCCTGCCTCTCTGCATTATGGAAAGAAGATTTTCTATTAAACCTTAGGGAAATTACCTTCCTTGTTAACTAGCGTAAAAATAATGAACCACAGCAGGGTTACTCGAGAGATTTGGACCATCAGTTTGTAAGACTGCATTGTTTCTTTAAATTAGAGAAATAATTTAAGCAAACAAACGTACAAAGAATTTCTGGAAATTAGAGTACAGTACGAAGGGGATGATTTGCTCATCTTCTGTTTAATAGGAGCAGTGCTGTGAACAATTGCACTGTCGACCTCAGAAATCTATCCATGGTAACTAGTCACAGGAGAGAAAAACAGAGAGCGTGCCACCAAGTTGGTATTAAAGTTATATTTTCCATTTTTCCGTGGTTGTGGGCTGGTCAGGGACTTTCCATGAGCAATCAGCAAGGCAGAAATCCCCTTCTGCTTTAAGACAGCCACCACTGCTGAGCAGGGAGAGGTCTCATCCAGGTTCTGGCTTCGGTGGGTTTTGTGCCAGTGGGATGCAAACCAGGCTGGAAGGGGGGCTGGCGGCAGGCTTTGGCCTGGAAAACCCTGGTGGAAATGATGCCCGTTTGGGGTTTCGCTCCTGGTGGGTCTGTGCTGTCGGGCAGGGGCGTGGGAGCGGGGACCGCTGCGCCCCGCCGTGGGCTTGGGCAGCGCCATCGTCTCCAAGGGCCGTTCAGCGCCTTGGGGCCCTCGCTGCCTAACGCGCCGCGCCGGACCGGGGCTGCGAGTCGCGGCGTCCGCSTGAGCCCAGATGCGCTCACGCGCAGCCCTGCGCCGCGGTAAGTCTCCTGCGCTGTGTTGCCCTTTCCTGGCTCTTGCCTTCACCCCTCCCAGCCCCGGCAGCCTGGGTGCTGGGTTGCCCACTGCTGCGTCCTGGTGACTCACCACCCCGCCCTGCGTCCCCTGGTCCCTTCCACGCCACCGAGCACATCCCACCCGCCGCCTTCCCAGGGGACCGCCCAGCGCCCCACACCCTTCCCCGGCACCTCACCCCCCTCCTCCTCCCCGAGATTGGCAGTGTCGCCGCCTTCCTCCCTCCACCCTTCTGCAAAAAGGCGCAGGCGGCACTTGCTGTCCAGTAGAGGAGGCGATGAAAAGGGCTTTGTGTTTCCTACTTCCCCTGGGGAAATCCGCCCCGGCCCTGGCCGTCCCCACCTTCGCTTTGGTGTGGCAGGCTGGGGCTTGACGGCGAGGGCGCGGGCAGCGATGCCAGGAGCTCTGGCAGCGGGCGTGCTCTCCGCTGGGGCCGTGGGTGCCCTCGGCACCTGTCCCGGCTTGCCGTGGGACCTCGCCGCGGGGCAGGGCGTACGGCAGCGCAGGGGGCGGTGGGGAAACCTCCCCTCTGGTTTCGTCACCTCTGACAGGCTCCAGATGGCACGAGCGGGCGAGCTGGTTTCTTYGTGTCCGGGCGCAGGAGGGAGCGGTGGGGTGCTGAGCCCTTTGGCTCAATGTCTGTTGATGGGTACCTCCAGAGCTGCGTGTTATTTCTTAGATGAGGTGTGGTGTCCATCCAAAGCCCATGTAGCCCCATTGCTTGATCCCTGCTGTTTAGAACAAGTCCTCTAAGAGCCTAGAGGAAGGACAGAAAGACACTGCCAGGCTGGAATTCATCCAGAAATAAATAAATAGAAATACTGGGCCTTTGGGCTCATTCGGCTGTTCCTCAAAAGACATTTTTGGATGGAATCACTGTGCTTTTGTTCTTCTGTTAGGGCAGTGAGGAGAGAGCATTGTTTTCCTCCCCTYATCCGTTCCCCTTATAGGGAAAGAAGGAGGAGGACTTGGCCACCCGGAGCCAGGCATCTCAGGGGACCTCCAAAAACAAAGAGCCATACATACAGAAGTGCCTYCATCCTGTCCCCATCACTCTTCCCTCCATTTAATCTGTTTGGAGTGGTAGTGCCTGCTCAGGGCTGATTTGCTCTGTGTCACTGCCAGCCTGCTGGGAATGCACCGAGGTGTTTCTAGACTTCCTTGCTGGAAACTCAGTGAGCTTATCTTATCACCACGTTTATTGGTGCCGGTAGTCTTGGCAAGACAGCCATGGAGTTTCAGATCTGTGTGTTTGCTCAGGGCCTGTGTTCACAGTGTGTGTATTCATGTGTGATGGCATGTGTAATGCAGCGCTCCTGACAAACGTAATTTGGATGGTCCTGGACGTGGACTGRAGCTCTGTGAGCAYGTCCACCATGTAGTTTCTCTCCCATGTGCCACTGGCATCCATCCGTGATCTAGAGAGGACACCTCTAGGCTGAGTAGCAGYAACCATTGCCAAGGTCTTGTGCTCRCRCTCCATACAGGAATACAAGGCAGGCATGTGCAGCTGCCATGTGATTGTGTTATTACTGGTTGTATAGATTTTTTATAAAAGACCAGGCTAATACAGCTCTGTCTTGTTTTGTCTAGGCTCAGAGGCTGATCCTTCTGAAAGCCCCTGAAAGACCCAACTCTATGGGAACTGAGACTGCTTGACTGCTTTCAACACCCCTCAGGATCTGGTCCTAGGTAATTATTCTACCTTTGTACAGACTATGGGTGAGATTTGATGTTCTGCATTATGCAGAAAATCTATATTGGTATCCCTAAYTGTCTAGTCTACAAACCTATTAACCTGCTCTGTTTAGTTGCTGTAACTGTGTGTAGCTCTATGACAAATGAATGCCTCAGCCAGCAGTGAATTCAGTTCCTTTGGATGTTTTKACTGGAGTGCACTGGAATTTCATTTTTCCAGAGCTCAAAGATGGCTGCGGTGCCACATGAGAACTGATAGACTCCATTGGCTGGACAAAAGCACCTGGTTTTGTGCAAATCCTCTTGGATTTGTTCACCTACCACAGTATATCCTYCTGCTGACTAATTTGCCTGGAAGTCGATGGAGTGGAGGCTGTTGCTGGAAGCCAGGTGCAGTAGACAAATAGCAACTTTCCTGGCTAAATGACTTCTCTTCTGATTTTTTTTCCTGAATGTTGTCACTCTGTAGATCAGTGGCTTGACACTACAATAATAACCCATGTTCCAAAGAAGTCATGACCACACTAACTCTTCCCAAAATAAAACAATATCTCCTTTACTTCCAGAGAAGGAATTTTTTGATCACCATTCTGGCAGTGGTTAACAGCTGTTCTGTTTGGGAAACTTTCCTGACCCTAACTTGGAGAAAGCTGTTAAAACCACTAAAAAATAAATAAATAAATAAATAAAATCACTCCTATCAAAATCAATCAAAGGCTCAAAATCAGTCAAAGGCTCAAAATCACGAATGCTTATGGGAGAGGACCCTTTTCAGACCAGAGTTTTAAGAATTGCTCAAAACCTGTGAGTACATGAGCCTACTTTTCCAAATAAATGTAGCAGCTATTTTCAGGAGAAAAAACAGATGGTGAAAATCTGACCTTTATTTACCTGTCCACATAGCAGCTGCCTTCTCTCTTCCAAACCTGGCCTCACTGTTATCCATTTGACCATCTTCCTGATTTCTGAATATTTCCTCCAAGCTAGATAGAGGGAAACCAAAGAGTTTATTTCGAAATCAATTTGYGCCCTGCTCTGCATCCTCATTGAGCTCCATTGGTGTCAGCACAGAGCCTTGCACTGGAGGCCTGAGCAGGGTTTGGTCCAAGATTCGTTCTTGCAGCCCAAYAATGCCAGCTGAAATTCAAGGCCTGAGCTTGAAAAGCATGGACCCCTGGTCCATGGATGGAGCTTCTGGGTGAGTTTTAGGGAATGGAGTAAGAATGAAGCCAGCGCAGTGGTATGTACGGATGTTACTCTGAAACACTAAGAATCAATGATTTTCTTGTCAGGTTGGGTTTCTGAGCAAGAGYATATTCCTTATTAAGTTCCGTATGCTGGTGAAAGTATCAGCCGGTAGAAGATTTTAACTTTTAAACCGATCTATAAGATGTTTTCAAAAAAAGGTGATTAATAAAAAGCAGCTTCCCACTGATTTCGGCAGCAGTTAAACCTCAACTCTCACGATCAGCTTTTATTTCGGGAGAAAGGAAGGACAGTTTTACAGTGGCGTGATAGCAGATAGCCTTTTATTGGCCTATTCTCACGTGGTTGTAGCTCTGCACAGTGACATTTTGGGGTCCCAGGCCTGAGGACTTTGACTGGACTGTTTCCTGTTTCGACAATCTCCATTTCAAATGCTCTATGCACAGCATTGTACAGAGAATAGAAAAAAAGAACAACCCATATCGTTCTCTCTTAAAAATTGTGGGGGATAGTGGGGTGCTAAGCTCAAGTTTCCTGTAGGGAGGGAGATGACATGAAGGTTGAAAGAGACTCAGAATGAAAGAAAGGAAAATGAAGAATGAGAGAGGAGAAAGGAGAAAGGAGAAACCATCAAGGCGGTGGCTTGATATTTTTTCACATCCACTTTGGATTTGTGGGGACGGGGCATTTTTTCAGTGCCTGTGCTCACATGCTCTGTGTTTCAACTGCTGCTGTCAAAGCTTTGAGAGTAACTAAAACAAAAATGTCACGGGTCAAATGGATGTTTTCCAAACACCTGGTTTATTATGAGTGCAATGTAAATCCAAACATCCACCGGTCCTTCATCTGCGTCCCCGCAGCGCCGGTGGACTGCAGGTCCCGCCAGCAGCCCCGCAGGTCTGCGCTTTGGCAGTGGAGGCTGCTCTGAGGCTTGACCGATGTGCGTCTTGGCTGTTGACTTAACTGCCTCGGCATCCGGAAAGTTTCTGCAAGCAGCGTTCTCTCCCCACCTCACTTTTGTGCRGACTTGACAGTATCAAACTCAAGATCAGGGTTTGGTCCAGATCAAGAATACACCACCTCTTCTCACCGGTGGCTATACATGGAGCATAGGTCCAGCAGCCCTGGCCAGTGGGCCCAGCGCCATGCCATGTCTTTTGAATCCAGGTACCTATAGGTCTTGGGTGCTGCGTTCATTCTCTGAATACAGCCCTTCCCCTGGCAATTACACATATGCCAAGCTGAGCCTGTCCTGATTTATTTGTAAAAGCAAAAATGTGGCATTATCAGAGCGCTTGCATTTTCTATAGCCTCCCCGGGGTGCGGGCTGCCCACTGATTCATATACCTCCTGGGCTTTTAATGAGGCAGGCATAGGGAGAGGCAAAAATCCATTCAGAAATGCTCGATGAGTCAAAACTGAGTAGAAAATGTTGTTCCAGCTTCTCTGTCCTCGTGTCGGTGACTACACATGCACACCAACCCACACGCACTCGCGGAGCGCATCAAGGCAGCTGCGTCTCCAGCATCACTTCTCACAGTTCCTCACAAAGTCTCTCCAAGATTTCAACATAGCCGATTATTCTTCAATTTGTTGTAACCTGAAAATAAAGACAGATAAAGGCAAAATGTTCTGGGAACAATGCCAAGCCAAAGGCAGTAAATTATTAAGAGATCCGTATCTGGATAAAGGATTTATGCCCCTTAACAACTTTTAAGAAAAAATATAGAGCTTGCAGCATCAGATTGGGATTGTCTTAAAAATAAAGCTTCCTTTTAAATTTTGTATTGCTTTTATTATTGTTATTTTAATAATAATAATATTTCCCCGGTGAAGCCACATAGGAGAATATTATTTGTGTAGGAACTGGAAATTAACATGAAATGATCAGCGTATTTTTTAAAGGCACTTTACAAGTCACTCTGTATTGGAAAAGGTACAACTATCCGTCAGAGCAAGGCTTGGGGATAAAATAATTAGAAATCACACAACCATAGCAAAGGAAGATTAGTGCTAAAATTAGAAGCCATAAAGTTGTTTTTAGATTACACTGGAATCTGGGCAGACTGTTTTATTGTACAGTGTTACTTAAGAAAACGCATTACAAGAGGTGTGAATTGTCTGCATTTGGTTGTGCTGCAAGTGCTGTATCTAATATTTGGTGGGATGAGCCGTGTAATAATTTTTCAGGGAAATCCTTAGGGAATAGAAGAGACTCTACGTGTGAGCTTGGAAAGTGACAGCTGCTAGAGAAGCTGGGTTCAGTGCTGAGCTCTTACTCACGTTCCCATGGAAGTGGATGGCCTATAAGGTTGGTCTGCTCCTTGTTTTGTTTCATTACTGCAGTGCCCGCACTGCATCCAGTCTAGAGAGAAGCCTGTGTTGGGGTGGCTGCCTTTGATTTACACCTGTGCCAATTAGGCTGATTGTCCATTCATATAGGCAGGTGGGAAGAAACTTTCCAAGGTCACCTGCTGTTCTGTCTCATGTTGGAGGAGCTCTTAATTTAGGGAGGAAATAAATCTCTTGAAATGAAAGGAGAGACACTATGAGTTTGTCTCTGAGTGCTGCAAAGCACACAAAAAGGCAAAGGCCTCTGGGGCTGTAATGCAGAAAGCATCTCAGATCTTTTCAGAGTATCAGTGCTTCTCGTGCTGGTACATAATGTGTAATCCTTGCTATTTATATTCTGAGGAGTGGTCTGGTTATATTCTACATTGCTACTACTGGATGCAAAGGAGAGGCAGGCAGGGGTGCTGRGACCTGTGGCTGAGCTCCCTCAAAAGTGTTGCCACATGGCATAGCGCAAAAATCATTGCCTGCCAGCCCCTGGGTTAAAGCACAATGTTACTCTCGTTGCATGAAATTCAGATCTCTACCAACCACTTCCAGAGACCAGCTGTCCCTGCTCACGGCTATCGACACCTTTGGGTGTTAGCTTCACAACTGCATGTGTGTGCTAGGCTGCTGGAGCTTGCACTGGCTGTTGGGCCAGTGGGGCCTGTAGCCAGGTCTCATCAATAAGAACCTGTCTTTGGAGCAGAGTRAACATGCTACTGATCTCATAATTCAGTGAACAGTCGCATCACTCATTGATTTTGGCAGAACTGCTCCCTTGTGTACAGGTAAGCATGTATTTAAGCATTTTTGCTACGTCAGGACTTCGAACACTAGAAGGTGGACATGCAAAGATGGAATACAGTGGAGGGCTATTTTGGAAAGGATACTAGTTATTTTCTTCACTGATGGCTGGTTCCTCTTAGAGATCAGTCTTTCCAGATTTCCTTGGCTTCTGCTGCTGAAGCAGCGAGTGTTGTGTTACGGGGATGGGGACATAGCTGAGATGTCTTGGTTCATGTGTCAGGGAGAGGCCATGACTGAGGAGTTGATTCTTTTGATGGGCAGGTGCTGGGAGCTCTTCCTCATGGCAGCAGGTTGACAGRTGCAAGGATCTATCTCAGCAAACAGATTAGTAGGTCCTGGTGAGAAAGAAGGAGCCAAAAGCGTGTGCCACATTCGATGTGTGAGAGCTCATGGCATTACTGGTGTGAGATGAATATGCTGCAGAATGAGAGACAGCACAGAGGGGATGAGGGGAAGGAAGTGCGACATGGGACAGTTTCTGTGTATGTGAAGAGAGGCTGTACAGACTAAGCTTCAATGTGGAGGAGAAGGAGCTGAGGAGATATGGGGCTGGGTTATAAGAACCTTGTGTGGCGTGGAGGTGGATAGGGAGCAGTTCCTTGTTGTGTCTCACCGCACGAGAGCTACAGAAGAGTCACATGAAGCAACTGGGCAGAGGCCTTAAAAGAAAGTCCTTTTTTATAAAACATGTAATAAAGCTGTGGAACTTGTTGCCACAGGATATTGCGGGTGCCAAAAATATAAATAGTTGCAAAAAGTAGTTAGAAGAATTTGTGGACAAAAGGTCTATCAAGGTCTATTAAGTACAGGGCTGCAGATACAACCACTGGCTCTGGAAGTATGTAGGCTGTGTATTGCTGGCAGTCAGGAGTATATACTTAGCAAGGTAGGCTCTGCTGCCCTGGTTTGTACACCCCGTAACCTCTACTGGAGATGGGATATTGGGCTGCGGGCCCTTTAACCTGACAACGTGCAGCCACTTTGATGTTAAACCTGATTTATGGTGGTGCAGTCTCACTTTTGTGGGCTTCCTGTGCTAAATGTATACCTGTAGTTCAGACATCTGCAAACCAGGCCAGCTGGATATCATGGTGTTTGATATTCCCTGGTATTACAGAGTAGGGAATTGGTGTAGGGAACAGCCCCTCATCTAGCATCAGCTCTAGCTGGGTGTTGGAAATACCTAGGGGACTTGGTGTGATGAATCACTGAATCAGATGTTGAAGACCAAATCCAAATTTGTGGTCCAAATGGGAGGCAATGCCCACCAATGGGATTTGCTTTAGCCTCCAGTTTGGAGGGGTGAGGAATGAGCGGGGAAAAAGTGGGTTAGGAGGGAGGTCTTGGAGCAGAAGCAGTTGCACTTAGCAACACGTTTGTCTGAGAAGCTCCAAAGAACAGAGGAGGTTTTGGAAAGAGGGCATGGCTGCGGGCCTGGGAGTCTCCAAGAGGGTCRTCGGGGGAGTTCGTATGTCAGCAGCGAGCGGGGTTTTGTTTACCTGGCCCTCCTGCCTGTTTGCCCACTGTGGCCATTTATTCTTCGTTTACTCCCAGCCCACAAGCTCATGCACGTTGCTCCCCAGGCCTCAGGTGACACCTTTCTTAGTGGAAACCTGTACTGTGTGGCTGGTTGGGATTGGTAGCTTCTCCTCATGTAGGCATCATGTGGCTGCAAGCTCACAACCCACCCTCTGAGGGGAAGCCTGGAAAAATCGGTGAGCCTTGCCCTGTGAGTCAGCACCCTCCAGTGTGCCCAGCCGAGGCAGGAACACAAGCTTGGAAGGGCTGAGATCCTGCAGTGAAAATGTCCTACCACCGAATTCCCCTTCAGGGTGAGGGACACTCTGAGTGAGCATCCCAGCACAGGTCCAGGAGGATACAGGGCAGCGAGGAARCAGCGTGCTTGATTTCCATGTACAGATATTTCCAGGGTAAGAGAGACTTGATACTAAGAGCCTCTCTAACATAGTTGAAGAGGCATAACAAGAACAAGGGGTTGGAGGATAAAGCTAGGCATATTCAGACATTTTTACCACAGAGGTGGCCAAGTGAAGGGCCTTGTTGCCCACAAAAAGGTGAATTCTTCAGCACTTTGTGCCTTGAAACCAAGAACAGGGCATTTCTGGAAGAAAAACCTGAGCTCTGTGGGATGTACAGTATAAATACAGAAGTGACTGGATGAAGCCCTTCATCTGGTCCCATCCGAGGTATCAGATGAAAGGACGTATAGATTCCCTTCTGGCCGTAAAGCAGCAGCCCCCTGCGACCACACACTGCAGTTTGACAGTACGTGCATTTCCCAGTGCTTGCAGCTGGAGAGTAGAGTTCGAGTAGACTGCCTGCATTCCCCACCACCACCCCCCAAACGCACTCTGCAGCGGTTTTAGCTCAGTGAAAGCAGGACAACTGGATCGACTCTTTGTAGCCTTACAACAGAGCCTTTAAAAAGTCCGGCAGCAGGACTTTACTAATTCAAACTAATGACTCCGAAATACTGAATTATGAGAACAATYGGATGCCATCAAAAGACACAGACAAAAGATGCATGGCAAAATACACTGTATTGTAATATCAAATGGAGCCGAATTTGGTCTGATAGAGCACCTTTCATATTCAGTGCATTTCAAAGTGCTTTGCAAAGTAATGAGCTGAATGCTGACTGTGTAGCCAAATGGAGCAGTCATTATGTGCTGAACAATAGCTCTCTCACAGCCCTACAGAGGAGAACCTGTTTCATTGCGTGAGAGAGGGGATGTTGGCCAGTACGCCGGGGTTATCCTGTACTTTTCTTTTTTAAATACCATTAGATCTCTAGCTTGCATTTGGACGGGCACCAGAGGTGGTCACACAAGACCTGGCTATAATTCCTCTGTCGTCCTGGTGCCTCCATGTCCGTAGCTGAATATCTTCCTGCTGAGTGTCTGTCCGGCAACGCTCCCAGTACTGTGAGCATGCTGGGCTGGGAATGCCAAAGCTGTGAATTCCTGGGGGTCAAAAGCAGTCTCTGTGAACACATGGGTAAATGGGAGTTGTTTTGGAAAGGACAGAGGGGCCTAAGGCATCCCAGGCCATGAAATGGCGAGATGGGATTATTCTTTCGCTTGTGTAAGTCTGCAGAAGTTGCTARGTTTACCTATGGATCTGCTCCTCTTAGAAGGCTGGAGAGTTCAGTCCAAAGGACTGGGAAGGCYACTCCATGCTCTGTCCTCCAAAACACAAGCAACTGAACCACCTTAGCCTCCCAGAAGAGCAGCAATATCAATACCTGGTCCCAGATCTCCGCTTTGGAAGAGCTCATTTTCCCTGCCCTTTTTGGGGGAAACAGAGGTGGCAAAGCATGTGGAGACTCACATGAGAATCCCATAGTGTAGTCAGGAATAGACGTTCAGCCTGTCCGATCACAATCCGGTCCTTCTAATCATACAGTCTCTGGTGACAGTTTCTTGAAGGCCCACATATGACACTAGGTAGACTTTTAATTTAGTTAAGCCAGAGCAGCACTGGCATGGCTGTGTGAGTGTATCTCTTAGTCCTGGAACTACTTCTGTGATGACTGGGATGTTTCTTGCCCCTTGCAAGGGGAGGAAAAGGTTAATTGTTTTTTTCTTTTCTTTTCTTTTCTTTTGGAAAAGAGGAAATAAATGTTCCTACCCCACCCTAAAGGGACTGCACAAATCTGTCAGTCCCAGTGGGTGGAGGCGGCCAGCTGGGCTTCAGTAAGGAAGTAGCCCTTGGAAGGGAAGGGGCTGGGGGCATGGGTGGGGACGCCTTGGCTGCCTGCCTGCGCAGGGCTGGTGCTGTATGGACCGGGAGATGCTGTACGGGGCTATATTTGGAGCCCAGGCTAAARTATTCTCTCTAGAGCCATGGACACTTATGATGAGTTAATCCCTCCAAGGGGTTGGAATAAGACCCCTGATTAAGATCTGAGCAAAGCTTGATTTTTCATTTCCTTATAGTAGCCTTTACAYGTGGTCCCCTCCATCCAGGAATGGTTGGGGACTGCGCTGCTCTTGTAAAGATGTGAGACCTGGAGGATAAAGAGGGTCCCTTGGCCTACTGAAAGATTAGGCTGGAAATGAGTTCCAGGGTGAGAAGAGAGACCTCTGATCTCTTCTCTTGTGATCTGAATCTCTCATAATAGGCGGCTCCATAATAACCACAATATCCTCGTTTCACTGGAGGACAGAGTTGCTGGGTTGGCATTGGGCTCCCTRTGTCACTAGCTTCCCAGAAGAGAGAGGGGGAATGGGAACTCGACTGAGATGTCTTTGAAGCCGGGATTTTCCGTGCTTCTAGAGCTGTTTCCGTGCTGCCTGTCTTCAGGCTGGGTTGGGGCTGATGTCAYGGCAAGGCTTCCTCTCAGAGGCAGTGCTGTCTCGCGTGCTGTCATCCCGCAGCAGGGATTTGATGGTGTGCAGACGACTTTGCCGTTTCCCCTCCTGTCTGCCTTCAGTTAGGCTGGCCGGGGCTGCCTTCCAAGCAGAGGTGTCTTAAACTGCTGATTGGAGTGGCAGCAAYAGCAAACGCAGGTTCTCTACAACCTTAAAGCTTGTGTGGGTATTTTGATACCASTTGTGGACGTAACATACAACGGAAAATAAAAAGGTCCAACATTTTAAGTTTGTTTAGGAGCTGCTTTTAGCAAAAATAAGCTCACATACGATGGAGCCGTAAGGCTAAAGCACAGTAGCTGGATTATGCCTCAAAACAATTCAAACTGACTTTCAGGCTTTCTGTCTTGGTGAGCTTCATACATCTAAATCCAAAGCTATGATGCATGTATCAGACAGGGCCTATGTAAACCTCTCCCCTTTTGCCTTTACATCAGCACGAGCTGCTGTGAGTAGCCTGTACTCATTGTTTTAACACAGCAGGAGACAAGGCTGCRCTGGAGGCTCAGGAAGGAGACAGGTCAGTGCTGCTGCAGGAAGCGTAGGGATTGCGCTTGGAGAAGGACCCGGGCTGAAGGTGAAGGTGATACTGATCCTGGCAGTGTTTGTTTGAGGTGGATTTTTGTCCCTCATACTTGTAGCCAGATGGATGCTTTGCTCTTGTCTCTTGTGAAGCAGTTTGGCTGCATCCTTGACACTACTTCTGTGTCTCTAACCTCCCGCTGCAGTCCGCAGGAGGAACTGGGCTTTCTGCCCCCTAGACAACCCAAGCCTCAGTCAGTCCATGTGCAAGGGAGCAGCAACAGTGGAGGTGCTGGTCCTGTATCTTATTTTACAGGCCCATGCGGAGCTCTGGGATACCTTGGGACGTCTCAAGTAACACTGGATATTTGAATATGGATATTAAATGCATTTATATCCATATCCATAAATATATACAAATTATATATCCATATAGCCATAAATATATGGATATTAAAATGCATTCTGATTGTTCGTCTTTGCTAGGGGCATTTGTAAAGTACTCCAGAAACACCAAGGTATTGCTGAAAGCAACCAGCAAAAGCTTCGCTATGGGGCAGTTCAAGGATATGTTCGGCAGAATGGTGCAATAGGCACAGCAGGGAAGATGTGTTTAGAAAAGCAAGAAATGGATTTATAATCTCAAGCCAGCACATCTCAGTCCACGAGAGCATAAGCATAGCCTTGCAGATGTTTTCCAGCTGAGGAGCTGGCCTGCTGCAACTGAGCTTCCCCTGGGTCACAGTGGGGGAACTGCTGCCTCGGGACGAGGCACTGCCCTGGGGCCACAGAGGTTCTCCTTGCCCTCGCCGTTGTTGCTCAGAGGTCCTCTCGCAGAAACGCTGCTTCTCYGGATTTTGCAGGATGGGTTTCATTGCCTCCTAACTGGGATTCTCTGTATGTCTGACCTTTTAATGTCACTTCATCCTCTCTCCTTACAYCCCACCTCCCTAACCCAGATGTATTTGTTTAAGTGGCTTTAATTAACTTACATTTTCCTGTGTGAGACAGCTCCTTAAGGTTTTGGTAGCTGTTTTCTGTCCTTCCACAGTTGTCACTGACATGCAGCACTTTCCCTGCAGACTGGCCTTGAAGCCTACTACTTTTTTCCCTGCTCTCTGGAATTATTTTAACATACGTAGAGAAATGATTTCCATGTGAGCCTTGGTAGACACACTCAGTTGATTATTAGGTGTGATTTTCCCAATCTCTGGCTGTATCTATCAGGATTTGGAATGAGCAAGCTGGAGGGGGCACAGAACGATGGTTTAGCTTGGATAAATTTATCTTCACAAGTGACAAGACAGATAACTCTGGACTGGCATGGCTACAGGTGTTATCATTTGAGTGTCTCCTCAAGAGTGAAGGTTAATGCCTTGCCGCTACTGATCCATCACTGTGTTATCTATAGGATTTATATGTCGTCTTGTGCCTTTCCAGCAATAGTCATTTCACTTTTCTGGAGCTAAAATCTATGTACCTGCTCTCTGGTTACAACAACCACAGCGGTCACTGTCAGCAAGTCCCCTGCTCTCTTAGTTTTGTTTGCTTTTAAAGCCAAGTGCTAGGAGTAATGTCCGCTGGTTTTGCCGTTTTGTGCTTCCTTGGGGGACTGTGCGTAGCCTGCCCAGTGGTAACTGATGAATCACCAAAGTGCCTCTGTAGCTTGTCCTCATGGTTGCACTTCAGCATACTCCTCCTCGCTTCTCTCCGGACTGCAGTACAGGGGAAACCAGGGCTTTCTCTGATTTTTGATACTGGTGCCCAAGGAGGCACTTACAAACAGTTCTGGAGTTTCCCATGTAAAAGAACAAGTGATAGCCAGACCTCCGGGGGTGTATGTGAGATCTTGGTTGGGGCAAGCCCAGCATTGGGACCTCTGTCGCAAGCAAAGCCTGTGGAGGGGTGTCTTCTTCTGTGTTTTAGAAATGGCCAAGGCCATGGATTATGGCCAGCTCAGGTAAAAAAAAAAAAAAAAAAAAAAAAAAGCACATCACTGCTTCAGAGAGACTAGTCCCAGATCCAAAATACAGATGCTTCAGGCAGATGAAAGCAAGACAAGCTTGACCCAGTCTTCCAGAAAATCTGCCATAGAAATGTGATCAGAACAGCAAGAAGAAAGGAGGGATTCATATCTTAAAGTAAAATCTCTTAATTTGAAAAAAAAAGCAATAAATCCAACAAATTAAAATAAAAAGGCAACTAACATGAGTGACAATTCTACAGTATCAGATAACACCACATCCTGAATTCCAGTGGGATAGGAAATATGAAGTAAAAATCACTCAGGTGCTTCTAGATAGTGATAAGGAAAGCAATTCCCATTTACTGCTAGAAATAAAATAAGAGATCCTGATAAACCCTCCATGGCTAGACTGGATTAGGGCTCTAGCTGTGAAAATTCATTACGGGCATGCAAAAGAATGTGTATCTCACAGAGCTAAACTGACTACAAACAACGTTTATCTAGAAAAGAGCTGATTCATTTAGAATAAATAGATTTCTTTCAAACAGAAGTGAAGTGGAGAGAATCCATCAGAAATCTGTATCTTTGCCTTTTCATTTATTAAGCAAATGGGTCTTCCACCTTTCTAAGCCATGAAGGATGAGCTCATTTCAAAAGAGTGATCCTAAGCTGTTCTAGCAGCTCCAGGGCCAGATCAGGATTCTCTCCAGGCACTATCARCTGCTGGTTTCAGAAGGGCTCCTCATAGTGTAGAAGCACCAATGATCATCAACAAATGTAATGCAATTTGGCCTGAGGTTTTCAGAGTTCCTGTAAACAAATCCTGTCCACCCAGTGCTGGCTTTTGGGGTCAGGAAGCTGCAGCTTCCTTCCTATGGTGTCTCAGCATTATTTTATTTTATTTTATTTTATTTTATTATTTGCCTCATTTTCTAATGGAATGACTCTGCATTTATGTCATGTGCAGAAGGGAGCTTATGGCGTATAGCGCTCTGTCTCGGTCTTCAGCTCTCTTCCTTTTTGAATCAGCGCTGGTTAAAGCTGCCCGATCTCACTCTCTTGYTTAGGGTGAAACAGGCTGTGTCCAAATTTTAGTCTGTGGTTGACTGAGATGGTTGCAGGTGGCTGCAGAAACACTTAAAATGGTGTGCAGGGACTGCAGCGTGATCTGACGCCTTTTGTCCTAGCAATTAAGTAACTTGGGTTGCTAATTTTAGAAATAGAAGCAAARTGGTAGGAACCATGAATAGTGAATGAAAAGTTGATGTTCCTTTCAGTGGAAAGTGTGTTGAGCCAACATTAAATGAATGAAAAAAAAAGAAACCCCAAACAGAAAAAGATCTCTAGAATGTTTTTCCTGACAAGGAGGTTTTAGTTTTCATCCTGTTTTGAAAAGACTCCTTATAAAACATGGCCTCAATTCCATACGTGCGAACAAAACTGCAGAGGTGAAAACCTGACTCCACAAAACCACAGAACTCCCAAGTGTGAAGGAGATTTTAAGCATGGTTTGGGACAAGCGGGTTTCCTCCCTAATGCAACGTGAAAGTCAGGAGGGTGCTTTCGGAGTAGAGGGGTCCAGAGGAGACGTTGTGTATGTTCAGAAGCAGGTTGTAGGACACACAGAAAGCCTGCTGCCCCAGACTATAGGACACGCACAATCCAAGGACTTTCCTGGGTGCTTGATCCCTGTTTTCTCAAGCACCTTCTCTGCTACGGCCGATAGAGATATCTACGTTGATTTCTGGCTATGGTTATCTTAGCGTCACCTTTCCTGCTCTGACGTTAGGAGTCCACATCCGTAGATGAGCTCTGTCAGGGCGGATGGATGGGGCCTGCCCAACGGCAAGCATGAGTGACCAGCCATGTCTGCTGCACGCCGAGGCCGAAGGAGTTGTATGTTCTTGTGGGCTATGGCAGAAACCTCTCTTACTTGTTCAGGGGCATTTTGCATTTGCGTTTTACCCTCTGCCTTTCTGCAGTGCTGGGCTGGCGGGGCTCTTGTACTCCTCCAGAGTGATTCTGCTAATAAGATCTGACCTGATGGCTTTTCATGTTTTAAGTAAATTAAACACAGCTGCTAGGAAAATACAGTAACCTTAACAGTACCATGGCTCCGTTGTCTGCATTGTAATTACAGCGGCAACTGCCTGGAAGTTCTACTTTCTGGTTTATTTTTAAATAACTTCTGAGCTACCCTTTGATCAACTGCTTCATCCTCGAGTCCTTCCTTTCCTCTTCTGGTTTTAACTCTTGCACCTCAAGCTCCTTCTTCAAGCATCTGTCTCCTTACAACTTTATCAGACACGAATACAAGGAGCCGATTGCGAAAATGACATAGAGCGGGTTTCTGTGACTCCTCCCTAAATGTATATATACAGCAATTTTGAGCCAAAAGCAAATCTGGGTAGAATTTTAAGCCAGAGCATAGGGAGTGTAAGCATAGCACAGGCATGCAGGGAGCAGTGTTTTAAGGCTGCTGGGGAGGTACCCCCTGAAATTTGCAGCTTCCTCCATTGCTTCAGCCGAAATCCTTTGTCCCCACTCACAGAGAGGAGCTTTATGTTGGTGACAACACTTTAATCAGAAGCAAAAAAAAGTTGGTTTTGTGTAGGAAGCCAAACAAGAAGCCTGATTAGTTTTCTCTCGTCCACCACATGAGTGGAACCCATGTCTGCAAGAAGAGGTGATGGAGTCTCAGCACTGCCATGGCTGTATGCTCCCTGCCTTCRTTAAAAACTCCCATCACGTTCATCTGGGGTCAACTCTGGGTGCAGGAAAGTGACTTACAGTTTTTCATCAGAGCCTGCAAAGGGGCTCAAATGGCAATATCTTAAACATGTGCCAGTGCAGGGAGAGAGGCTGGCTCAGCACTGCGGGGTCTTGGTCTGACCACAGCATGGGGCTTTCAAGGCACTGAAATTCCCCAGCTGCGCTCAAGGTCTCGTCAAACTTGATTCTAACTCGGCTATTTTTCATCGTGCTAGAAATAAGAGCCAATATGTAGGGTAAACTGTCCTGTGGAGCTCAAAGGGTACTTCCACCATCCTCCTTTGCCAGCTCATTTTCCAAACTGACTTTCTGTTTTTTTCCACCGGAGTGGCTGTAATTGGCAGCAGGCAGATTCGCGTTGTAATGGCCTGGTCTGCTCGCCCATCTGCTGTCTGTAGCATGTCATCGTATATCTGTGTTGGAGAGCAAAGCAGGTGCCTGTGCATTTGAGCTCAGCAAAAGCACTGAGTGAGTGTGATTGAGGTTGTAAAGTTTACGAGATTCTGTGTTTTATGGTAAATTTTAAATTGACTTTGCAATCAGGGTACATTAGAGTTTTTAAAGGAAAGTCAGTGTGATGTGTTGCAGAACACAAGGTGGTAATTTCCCCTGTTATATTGATGCTATCAACAATAAAGAATGAAGCAGCTGCTGCTCGGAGGATTGGTTTTTTAATGCATTCGACATATATAATTTATAGACTATTATTTATTACATGGGGTTTTCCCCCTTCAACTTCTCCTAGCGGCTTTCCCTCTCCCTCCATTATTATAACAGTGCAACAAGATCTTATCTAGCACTTTTCATCTGTAGATTCAAAACACTTTCCAAAAGCAGTTGAGATCATTATTTCCATTTTTACACAGGGAGGGGAAAATTGTGGCTATAAATGGGAAAGGATGTGAGCAGAGAGACACATCCGGGACACTCCTCCTCAGTATCTCTTGCATTTACTCACTTTCCTCTCCCTGGTTTGGGGGAGCTGAGCCATCTCCTGAGAGACCTGCTCTCAATTCTGCACAGAAGAGCAYCATGCCTGCATGGTGCCCCCATGGTTGCTGCAGGTCTTGCTCTCACCCACCCACRTGGCTACCGGCCTGAGCCCACGAGCCAAAGCACCTTTTCTCTATACACAAAAAGGAGTTTCCATTAAAAATGGCAATAGTCACCACAAGAACTCCGCCAGGCAATGAAACCCTCATGTGTGGCAGAATTTTGCATTTGCAAAATGGGTGGGATTTTCCGACCGGACTTCAGTGACTTGGTTACCTTGATGCCAATGGACTTCTCAAGGACACTGTCATTGGGGATAACATGGACTTTTAGTGAGGTTCAGGCTCTGAAATTGCTCTGTTAGCTGAGAGAAATTGGGTTTTCAGCAGAGCAGACTTTTTCTGGCTGGATGGAATTTGTCTGTCCACATTTAGATGCGTGGATTGTGACCACCTCTGCAGTAGTGGTCCAAACTCCTGTTAGAGTTGGTGGAGATAAATAAGTGCAGTTTCAAATGGAGAATTTCCTTTTTTCCTTAGATAGATGTCTAGCACAGGTCAGGTGGATCTTGCAGCTCCCCTCATTTGCCTGTGAAGGGATCTTGCAAGCCAGCTCGGATGCAGGCATTGTTCTGTACATACCTAATGCTCAGTGAGAAGAGTGTGACTCCAGGTGTCTCCTTTCCACTCAGCATTTCAATATCTTGACATAAAGCCAAGTGGCTGGAAAGAGGATTATTCCAAAACCGGCAGTTTTCTCCATGTCTGTGCTGAAGCCAGGTCTCACCCTCATTCCTGTCTGACAGCCTGGCAGGGTTTGCCTGTAGCTCCCTACCTTGCTCATAGTTATTAAGCCTGCTAGAAAATGATTGTGGCACCTTAYTGATGCACTAAGGTAGGCTCTCCTGAATGCATCTTGATGGGAAGGTAGGGTCAAAGACTCTTGAGAGAATATTAAGGAAGTGGGCAGAGTCCTCTGGAAAGAGCCTGAGGTCACCTAATCAGGAGGGGAACTCTTGAGATGAGCTCTGGTCCCCAGACCTAGGCTGATTAGTTAAAGCTGAATTGCAGGAAAGGCATTTTACAGTGTTTGGCTTTCAGGTGATGTCAAGAAGGTGAGAAAATTAATCACAAAAGTCCTAGATGGTTTAAAATAATATCTGATTGAGGTTGAATGTAATACAGCCTTTAGCAGCCTCTGCTTTCCAGTTTAACAAAGGGTGTTTGGAAACAACTTAGAAGTTTATTTAAAAACTGGACAACAAATTCCATTTGGGGAATGATTCCTGACATAGGTTTGGGTATCAGTTGTTCTTTCTCAGTTTTTTATGAGTTCTTTCTCAACGTTCTTCTTTGTCAAATTTCTTTTTTTTTTTGATGGTACTATCCAGGATATACATAACATTGTAACCGTTCTGCAACTCTGTGAGCTGGAGCTGTTCCACTATGCTATATCATAGTGCAGGCCTGAGAATGCAATGCTGAAGGGCACCCTCTTCTAATACAAATTAATTTAATTTTGGAGCTATCGAAACTCGGACCAGGAGCTCAAGGTGGGCTGCAGTAGAAGATTAAGGCATGAACTAGGTGCCTAATCTCCCATTACAGTCAGTGGATTTTTGCCCAGCACAGTCTGTGGAGTCTGGAGGGTGTTTCACCCCAAAGTAGATAGTGATATTTGAGTAACTGAATTGCTCTGCAGATACCACCGACTGCATTGACTGAGGTAAGAGCTTAGACAGTGAGCTCGCCAGCACACATGTAGACATGCAGCTCATTATTCAGTTGCTAGATGTATGTGTCTAGTTTTACCCTAAGGCATCCTACTTAGGCTCCAGCTGTCAATCTAGCAAGGTGCAGGTCCAATGTCAGATCCATCAGTCCCATGCAGGGGGCCTTGGATCACCTAGGGAGTCTAACATGACGATGGGAAGGTTTGTTTAGGCAACTAAATCCAACACAGGATCAGGCACCCAAATCTCGATGTCTGAGAGCTGAATCCTACCGTCTGTGTCAGGGTCTGCTGCAGATTTATCAGGCTGTCTCCCMTGCGGCGTGCACCCATAGCCTGGCTGCTGAAGGCAAGGCAGTGAGCAGACTCACGGGTAAGCTGATGTGGCATCTTAGTGATGCAGTCAAGGAGGGTAATTAGAAACCTTAGGTCATATCTAGGAGGGTGTGTTGGATTCATCTAGAAACCAACCCAAGAAGCTAAAAGGGACCTTGTGGCTGAGACAAAAGCCACATGCAAGCCTGTTTGCTTTGTAGCTTTCATCTCGCGTGCATTTGGGGAATGCGAGAAGGAGGCCTGGGCTGCTGGCCGCGATGAACCGTCCTATTTGGAAAATGCTGCTGAGGCGTTTTCTTCAGTTTCTGTCTTTGCTGGCTCAGAGGGTATGTCATGAGTGTGGTTGTCCTCAGGTCCTGTTCTTGAGGCACCTCTCCATGGCAGTCGGTTAATGAAGCTGTAATTCAGGCCCAGCCGTTATCTACCCCAGTGACTCCCATTTATAGCCTCATCCCATGAGGATTCTCCTGAGCCTTAAACAGTGATTTTAGATGTCATGTTGCAAGCTGTTGTGTCCCTGAGTTCCCCTTGCCACAGTTAGAAGCCGCAATGCAGGCCTCTGTCTCTTGAGAGAAGAGCCAGCTTCTTTAAGTAGAAGTTAAAGTTGAAGCCCAACATTGCTTGAGAAAAGTGTAGTGCCAGATCCTGCCCTGACACGGGGAGGAGGTTGTGCATTGACCTCAGGGAGACCAAGCTTTTGCTGATGATCTCGGGCGTGAAGCCAGGGCGTTGCAGGTATTTGCAGGCTTCACTGGGAATTTTGCCCAAAATAATGACAACAGCGCACACCCACGTGGACGTGTTGACAGTAGCCTGCATTAAGCTCTTTGCCCCCTTGCTGATCACTTTTGGCTGTTTAGCAGCAAACGAGCCATTAGTCCTCGGCAGAGGTAGTTACTCATCAACTAATGATCTGAACTGGGGACAGGGCTAAGGAAGGAGGTCAGGCTTAAGTGCACAAGGTCAGAGCAGCTGGATGCTCTCAACGCAGATGGACTCATTAGCCACAGAGAAGTCCTGTTCTTGGGGCCGATCACAGCCCCCGCAGCCTGGCCAGCCTGGGTTTCCGTTGTCACCAGGCTGCTGTGCAAGGCAGTATATGCTATAAAAGTCACCGGTACTCCATGCCGTATTTGCTGCCTAAATATCCTTATATTGATGGTCTTAGCTGCATGAAAAGGAAAAATACAGGCCATCACAGATTAGTACTTGTGTTCTTTCTCCACTCTTTGAATGTACAAACACTGCAATTATCTTACCAGTTTAATGAAACGGTTGCAGGGGTAAGGGACCCGTGATTGCCCTGTTCTGGCACAACAACCCAGGTGTAGATCTGACTTGAAGAATGTTGTTTGCACCTTCCTATGAGTCCTGAAGGTTGACCCRAGTTTGGGGTGGGTGCACCCTCAGTCTAAAGCAAAGAAGTGGGTGGGAGAGAGTCCCCAGTTGCCCATGTCATCTGTGCGATAGTGCAGGCTCGTGCTTATGGAGCCTCCTCCTGGGAAAGCCATGCAGAAGGCTGCCTGGAGAAGGAGCCACTGAACTGCTCGAGCGGTTGAGTCAGTCACAAAGTGTTCAGAGACCCCAGGAAGAGGAGCCTGCGTYTCCAGCTCCAGCTGACCTGTGATAACGTATGTCTCCTAGCATTTGTTTCAATCTTCTCATGTAAAATTTACCAAATGGGAGTGAACTGCATTTGCTCTGGCTATGTCAAACACTGCAAATTCAGAGACTACACACAATAAATGACTATTTTCTCATGTTGAGTGATTCCCAGTTGACYGCACTCCATGAAGTCTTGGCAGAGAAATCTCTTTTTTTCTCATAGGTTTCATTAATTGTTAGGAACTCATTGACCCCAGCAGAAATTCAGGTTCAAATCCAGGTTTAAGAGCAGGTGTGAGCAGGATACAGTCATAGGTGTGAGCTGATGGTGCCAGTTTGGGGAGAATGTACTTGGTAGTGAGCTCATTGCTTCTTTTGCATGCAGATAACACTTGTCCATCTGACTGCTGAATTATAGAAGCAATTTCCAATTATGCCCTCGTTTACCATGTGTGACTGGCTACATGCTACCCTCCAGCTGCAGCACAAGCCGGTCTGCATTTGCAGCTGCCATACTGGTTCTCTCTCCCTGTATCCAGGAGATTTGGGGTTGCCAACAGGCAATTGTAGCTAGAGCGGTTCTTGCCCCAGGGGAATCTGGCAACTGCCTGTTGGCAGCAAGCTCACACCCCAACACTGGGATTAAATGGGATTGAGACCCCCAAACCACTATTCTGCTAATCCTTCATCTACTGCCTGATGCCTGCCCACTGCCAGTCCAGCAAGTGTCCACCTTGTCTCTTGTGAATCACCCCATAGCCTGTGTTACTGGCCATCAGCATATCTCATTACCTAATCTAGTAGTTGTTGAATATAGTYATATTCACCTAACCTGAGTTTTTAGTTTTTCCAAACAAAGCCTAAGTTAAGACAGAAGGAGGCCTTTATATTGGCAGGATTTGAGGTGGTGCCTGTGTTGGACCTTGCCCTGCTGGGCCTGATGTGTGCAGCACGTGGGCTTGCTGCTGACACCTCTGGAGAACCGAGCTGTGCATTTAGGARGGCACAGAAACTTGATAACCCCCCAGGGACAATGCAGTAACATTCAGCTGACAGGGGGTGGGACCGGTGAACCTGCCAGTGCTGCTTGGAGAGGATCTGTTTCCAGACTGTTCATCTCCCAGCTGCTGTAGGAAAAGATGTGTTACAGGTGAAAGGTGGATTGGGTTTGCACCTCTGCATTCATGACATGGTGTTGCTAAGGGATTTCATGATATAGGCCTGCCAGTTTAGGTGCGGGGCGTGAAGGAGGCAAGAATCAGATGAAC
Source organism: Rhea americana (assembly GCF_003343005.1). Classification (NCBI taxonomy): domain Eukaryota; kingdom Metazoa; phylum Chordata; class Aves; order Rheiformes; family Rheidae; genus Rhea; species Rhea americana. The sequence continues at coordinate 2,553,918 of NW_028186923.1, forward strand.
TGCCTGTGGAAGTGTGGTATGAAGCAGGCTGGTACCTTCRGAGTAGAGGTTGTGAGGTTGGGGCGAAGAACAGGAGGGTTTGAGGGCCTGGTCTTAGTTCATGTAGCAACATAAATCAGAAGTAACTCCGACATGGCCCAGAGAGCTCTGGCCCCCACTGGTCGGGGTTGCTGCCCAGGCACGATTTGAGCTAGGGCCTCTGTAGTAGCCACAGGCAGTGGCTGTGGTGGACCTAACGGAAGAGCAGGAACAGGCCTATTTATGTGGTTTCTCATGAGGTAACTAGTGCAGAAGACAGCAGAAGGCTTCTCCAGTGCAGGCTCTTGAAACAGATGAAGCTCAGTTCTGGATCTCATGAAACCTTTTTCTTTCTGTTGTTTCTCAGGAAATGCTCAAAGGCGCCAACGGAAAATTGTCTGAGATTTGAAACGAAGAAAAGGGTAACGGTGAGTCTGTGTTCCTGCCTGCGCAGCTTGTGRTTTTATGGGGAGAGTTGGTTGCTCTCAGGAAACAAGACAAGTTGAGAAGTAGGACAGTGTTGTCCTGAGGCCTTTTTGRTGTCTTGAGGTCTGATCTTCAGGTTTTAGGGACTTCTGCAGGAGTTGAGATCAGGGCAGTTTGCAGTGTTGGTCAAATTTAACAAAAATATGATTCTCTTCTGTTATAAATGACAGAACTGCTAACTGCTCCTTTTGTAAATCTGTAGAAGACAGAAGTTTGTGTGTTCTTTATGCTGCAGTACTGGAAAGAGAAGACRGCAGATATTTTAGCAGCTGTACAGGAGTATGTTGAGCAACAATATTTGCTAATGAATACTTTGAGTGCTTTTGGCTTTTGTTGTGCTTGGCCCYGGTGCAGACCCAGTCACAGGGGTGTGATCTGGGTGACATTTCAAGGTCCTCCCCAGACCTGTTTTCTGCAGCTGTCGCACAGGAGGCTGTGGCTTGGGTGTCTGCCTAGTGGTCTTGAACAGGAAGAAAGGAGCCTCCTTTTTTATCTGGTAAGCTGGCTCAAGCATGCCTGAGCCAGATCCTGAGTTGGTTGTGCTGAACTGAGTTGTCTTCCTTCGCATCAGATGGGAGATTTTCTACACAAACTTCAAGTGGGTGACTGCCTTGTTTGTGCTGGTCAAATCTTTGGCAGAGCTGTGCTTTGAGTACCTGCAGTTCCCCTTGGTGGGCCAACTTCTCATGTCTTGTATGTGGTGCATGAGGGGCACCTTAACCTTATGCTTTTGGCAATATAGTATCCTGGACTATGCAAATGTGCAGGAGCATTGGCGATACTCAGCGGATCATGGGGAAATGTGGGTTTTAAGACTTACATCATGTGCGTGGAGTATAGGTGTAAGCTTCCAAGAGGAAGAGGTGTCACAGGCAGAGACAAGCTCAAGTTACATCTGATCTAGTTTAGACATCAACCCTGGGATGAGGTAGAAGCTCATTTTTGTCCTCTGACTGTATGGGGAGTGCAAGTGACACTGGGCTTCGGCATCTCAGCTGTAGTTGGTTGCATGTGGGAAGAGGATTGGGTGCCTGTGGGGTCACATCCTGGCACAGGCAGACAGGAAGCAATAATGATGTCCCCTGCTGCAGTCAGCACTGCAAAGCTGCCATGAGGAGAGCCCCGGGTCTTCCTGGCAGCCCTCCGAGCAGAAAAGCCTGAGAGGTGATGCACAACACTGACTCCAAAACAGACTAATCAGGGGCCGAAGCAGAGCCCAAACTCCTCTGTTGCTCCCACACCTCCCACTCTCTCCTTGTTGCCTCTCTGCAATCAGCTAGAAAATAACTCAGCATGCCTTCCCGAGAGCAAAAACTTGCCTGCCTGTAAACAAAGCAGCCTGGAAGGCCATCCGCAGCGCCGGTGCACGGTGGCACGGCGGTGTGGCTCAGCGCTGTCCGTGGCAGCAAGGTGAGAGGTGTTGAGCCGTGCCCCCCAAGGCGCTCAGCAGCTCCCAAAATGCAGCTGCATTTCATCTCCATACACCTCATCCTCTCCTGTCTGGCAAAGATGGAGATACCTGCCAGTGTCTCAGGGGACAGAAGGGCCAGCAAGTATCTGAGGCTCTGGTACAAAATTATGAAGGGTTTTTATAATGCTGGCATGGGGGATGACTTTTCTCATTTCCATCAGCTGAGGTTTTGTCCCTTTCGCTGAAAGAAGCAGAGCTCTTAAAATCCTGAAGTGATTCAGCTTATTAAACATGCGTTTGCACTGCACTTAGCATTAAATAATTGGCTGCTCGGCATATTTGACTTGGATGGTATCTGGTAATTCTGTGAACTATCCATCAGGTTCTATTATCATCTCTGCATTCCTACTCGGGCTTCCTCGTGTTGACTTTGCCTGGGGTTTACAAATAGATTTTGTTTCTCCTGCAATCTTGTTCTCTCTCTTTTTTTTTTCTCTCAAAGGAGCAGTTTCGGTCTCCCTACAATTTGTACAGACATTTGAGTTGGCTGCGGCAGCATCTTTCTGCTGACTAGTGTGCGATCGGTCCCATCCCTATCCTGGATCTGCTTCTGCCAGAGTCCCCATGAGAAGCAAAACCTCTAATTTGCTAGAAAGGAATAGAATCGTTATCTCAATTCAAATAATTTCCTTTTCCAACCTACAAACTGATAAACCATCAAATTGTTGGAGTTTCCTTATCAGCTCACAGAATTTGTAGGACACAAAATAATGACCTGTCAACTTGCCTCCAGCAGGCTAGCTCAGTAGCTCGGCACCAGCCACGCATAGGACAAAACCCCGGGCTGTCTTGATTGTATTTTAATAAGGATACTTAAGATGGCTTCTGAAAAGCCTCCTAACCAGATTGGTAATGTGAGAGCTGAGACTTTCTCATAACCACTTGTTATTTCTGGTACCTTTAGGCTACAGTATTTGCAGCCGAGGCTGAACCCTTCTGCAGTGTGAAGCAGCTGTGTATCTTGCTCCGTATGTATCAGGTTGATGAGCTGCTAACTAGAGAGTAACCACCTGGCCAGAGTTTCTACAGGAAAGTTTTTTTATGTTCACATTTGCTGCAGGTGACCAACGCTCAGGTTGGGCTGACTTCAAGGTGTGATCCTGTAAAGGTCTTTTGTCACAGTTTTCCAGACTGCCTTCTCTTTTAGAGGAGGCCAGTTCAGAGGGATTTTGTGCCTGGCTCCCAGCCATACACCGACATCCCACCACTATATTGGCAATAAGAGGAGGTTGAGAGATGCTCAGCCCCTTGGGGAACCGGGCCCCCAGTACTGCAGCATCCTGGAAGAGGCATGTGGGCCTGGAGACCATGTTCCCCGTGTTCCTGTCCATCAGATCTGCTCTTTCAGAGTTAGTCCTGTTGAGATGACATATAGCGGAGCCAAGGGCTGCAGCCACACATGTCCCACCCAACAGGGTCAAGACCTTCTGCTGTATCTCTTGCTGTTGTCATGTGAGAGTGGTGTGAATATAGGTGTCAACGAGAGGCTCGTGCAAAACCAGTTTCTTCCCTTTTACACAGGCTGAGAAATGGTCTTCTAGGGGTAATGTGGTGGTGGGAACTGTTGTCAAGAGTCTTACATTCGTTTTAGGCTGAGCAGATGAGATTACAGGTGGGGAGATAACAGGGAGCACCAGGGTGAGGGGTATCACAAAGACAGACCCGTCTCTGTTGTGAACATCTCCCTGTGTAGGCTGCTCACTCCTTTCGGGATCCTCCTAGATGTAGAGACATCTTTTGCTTCTGGGACATAAGACATGCAAGGCAAATTCAAGCAGCCAAGAATGCGCAAGGCTTCAATCCCATTTAGGAGCCCTTCAGGCCTTGCGTTGAATTTTACCCCTGTGTTTCAAAATTGCCCTTTAAAACATCTCTTCTAGTTCAATGTAGAAAGATTATTTTTACACTGATAAAAGCAGATTAATATCTGAAAACATCAGTCTGGTACTTCTGTAGAAACATGTCAGTGCAATTGTCTAAAGGGGAGAAAAAATCTATTTCATTTCGTACTGAAACATATTTGCTCTTGTATGGACGAATTTCACTTAGCATCCTAGGTCCTGCACTTTACTGGACAGACGCAAGCTCTGTACTAGTAAATTCATAGTGTAAACAGAAAAAAAAAGGAGAAATACTATAGAACTAGAAATGTTGTTGCTTCCAGTTTGCACCTGGGGAAAACTGGTGCAGGAAGCTGTGAAGTGATTCACCAAAGGCCAGTCGTAAAGCTGTAACGGAGGCTTATATCCCTGTCGGAGCTGGGCGTAGTGTTTTAGCCATTAGAAATTTTGCTTGGGCTCCCTGAAAGACAGCGGAGGCGACCCAGCTCCCACGAAGCCGTAAGACAGAAAAGGCGGAYTTCTGCGGCGGTGCTCTAGCGGCGGGACCGTGCCTGTTTTGCAGAGCCGCCTAATGACATTCATGGTCACACGCGCAAAATTCTTTTTAAAAAGCAAACGAATCTGGCTTCAGCTGGCTCTCGCCTCCTGCTGCCGTTACCGCCGGACCCCAGCTCGCCTGGGTGAAATGAAAAGGGGAGCTAATGTAGCAGGGTCGTTTCTCAGTGCTGAATTGGTCAGCCGTCTGCGGAGCCAATTTCTGCAGCTTTCAGTGGCGTGGCAGACCCCTGGGTAATATTTGCCTGAATAGAGCCATAAGTGTTTAAGCTGTATTGCTGGGAATGGCTGTTTTATCCTGTGCATCTGAGATTTCAGCCCATCAGACGTGAAGCAGGTCAAGACTCTTATGCTATTGTGTGCATTATAGTGAACAGAACAGAATATGCTTGATAAAAGAGGGGACTTAAAAGAAACRCTTCTTTAGGCCTGCAACTTTCAAGTAGCACAATGCATCAAAGCCCCCTCGTACAGACTTTGAAAGGGGCGAAAGGCATTACCTAATATTTGGAGGAAATGAATAATAAAAGCGTCCCAAGTGCCTGGAAACTAATTTAGGAGTGCACATTGCACTGTATTGCCTCTGCAGGATTCGCTCCCCAGAAGAGTTGCTAACGAAAGATTTTTTTAAAAAAAAAAAAATCGCATTTGGAGACCAACTTTTCTGCCTTGAAATGCCCCCTCTTTGTCATGTTTCCTGGTGAGAGTTACTTATGAAAAGATGAAATGTAGAGCGTGCTGCAAACACCAGGTCTCAAATGAAGCTCGAGAGCCCGTAAGGTTTCCCACCATTCCCCTCCCCACCGCAGCCTTTTGTTCCTCGATGTTGAAAGCGTCGCTAGCGACGCACTGTAACAGTTTGTTCGCGGGATGCTGAGGCATCTGTCGGCACGAGGGGCCAAGGCACCGTAAGGCTCGTGGAATTTAGTGGTATCTTGGGAAAAGAAAAAAGAAAAAAACTATCTGTGTGGCCCTTGCTTTTGTTCCAGCCAAATCGCTGTTTTTTTGCTTTGGACAGAGCCTGGGCCACACTATCAATGACCTGCTGCTCTTTGCGGCAGGAGTTGGGAGCCTGGCACAGTGCTGAAGGCACCGGTTACATCTTTGGTGTCACTGCTGATGCTGAAGATGCGGTTTGGAGCCTGAAACTCTTCCTGCAATTGCTTGGTTTGCTAGAGAAAGGGTCATGCCCAGAAACATGGTGGTTTCYCATGCAGTGGTCTGCGTAACCAGTAAGGCTGCAGGGGGGCTTCAGGGCTGCAGAGTGTGCAAGCCCAAATTTCATCTCAGGTCAAGAGGCTTAGAGGCTGATCTGAGTCAGACTGATGGGAAGTCCGTCCTGTTGAGACCAATGGGACTGAACTTGACCTGAAGAGCCCAGGCTGGGCTGTCTCCAGGACTTCAGGCAGCAGTACTGTAGGAAGGAGGGCTGAGAGAGAAGAGCGGAGCTTTTGCTCGTCAACGTACCTGCTCCTGAGCAGGCTTTTCCCCGAAGAGTCAAATCCCATGAAATGCCAAATTTCTGCAAATCCCCTCAAGTGATGGGAGATGAGGGCAGTTGGGWCTCCTCTCCTGCAGGCTGGCCTTTCCATGAGGACGTTTGGGTGGGAAGAGAAAGCCACAGTTGGGTGGTGGTAGGGAGTTGGGTCGCCCTTCAGGGAATCAATTGTGAAGGGTGTCAAGGAAAGAGAAGCCGAGACACCAGGCAGGGCTACAGAAATAATTATCTCGCTATCAGCCAAACAGGCTCCAGCAAAACTTGGTGGCCTGAGCTGGCTGCAGGGCTGCAGAGAAAGCTGTGGCAGGGCCGGCTCACCTGCCTCCTCGCCCCTGCTCCTCCTCGCCGCGAGTGCCTGCGCCAGGCCCTGCTGCCCTCGCTTGTCACATCAAACTTTATTTTTACCATCTGTGGAGACGTAGTTAAATTTTAGTGCTCTCTTATCTGCTTCTCCCCCAGGCCACAATTAATTGAGGCCAGGAGGCTGGCAGAGCTGCTCAAGCAATATTTACAAGACGAAGGGAATGTTAATGGGCCGCCTGGGTCGAGCTGGCAGCCGGGGGCTGGTGCAGGTGGGCAGTGACACTTGACGAGGGAGCGGACCTCTGGGCTTCACGTCGGCCCCAGTGGGGATTAAAATCTCAGAGAGTTCAGCTTTGTGTCTAAACGAATCAAAACCAACCCCCCCCTTCCCGCTCCATCCCATTAAAATGCTGCTGCTGGGGCTGCTGTTTCTGTGGGACCTGTGTTTCTGTGGCAGCAGAAGCGGCCACAGGAGCTGCGGTGGAAGGACAGCAGACACTTGGGATGGAGGCAGATGCCCTTGAGTTATGAACTCATCAGATGCCGCAAGGCTGGGGCAGGAGAGCTTGTAAAGAAACGGTGTCTGCTCTACTCTGCTACCTGCAGATGAGCCAGGCTATGAACGTCTGGCCCGTGTTTGGCACCATTTGACGATGACAATCAGAAATGAGGATAATTTCCTGTGGAAAAGGTATTTGGCAGCACTGCAAGGGGAGGTTCATGCCCTACCTTAACGATACTGTGGCATCCGGGAGCTTTTTAGTCTTATGCTTGTGTTTTTTATGTTCCATATTACTTCTCTTTTAATTTTTATTGCTTCGATTTAATTTTTGATATGGTGCTGGAAGCACCTGGGTGGGCAGAGGCAGCTCTGCTAGTGCTGTCACTTTGTGGCTCAACCTACGTTTCAGAGAGGGGGCAGAGAGGAGCTGGACATGGGCTCTCCAGCCCGTTGTACAGGGCCACCTCTGCCTGTGTAATTTTGGTGCTGGCTGCTTTTGTCTACCAGCTGCTACATGCTGAGAGTTGGGCTTGCAGCAGGCTCCCTGGTCCATGCCCGGGTGCCTAGGACATCACCAACCCGGGTAATCAAGTAGGGATCGCCGCTGGCTGATTCTGGTTTCTTCCTACGAGCAGAGCAGACAGTGTTTGCCTCTCTTCTGGACGTGTCACCTTTGCTGTAATCCTTTTCCTGCTTAGCTCTCTGAAGTGGAGAGAAGCCAGATCTCCTCTACTGCCATCCTATTATGCAAAGACAGTAAAATAGGGAAAACCTGTGTATTCCTCTTGGAAATGTTAGCATCCCAGAAGCAGTCAGGGAATTTTTCACCCTTTACTGAGCTGCAGCCCTTAAGCCCAATCTGCACAGGGCTGTTGATGCTTCTTGTTTCAGAGTAGCTTTAGAATAAGATGTTCTGTAAAAGGAAAGAGAAGGAGTTACTTAAGCAGCTTGACCGGGAAAATGATACTTTCTAGACCATGTAGTCATGGGACAGGACTGATTTGCATGTCCATGTAGATGGATACGTACCCTAGGTATGTCCCAGGGCATAATCCATGCCAGCTGTTACAACTCATGTCAGTTATGAGCAATTTTCACTACTTTCTATGCCACATTCCTCACCAGTACTTAGAGACAGATCCAGACTCCATCAGCATCAGGAGATCTTTTTCACTGACTTCAGCTGGCTCTGGCTCCATCCCTGAGAAAAAAAAGATGTGACACAACTTCCATGTAGCAGTTTATTCCTGGTGACAAGTGCACCTTCCCCGGTGACCTTTCACACTGCTGAATGGAGGGGATGGGTGCTGTTTCCCTCCCAGGCAGGCCAACAGCGTGGCTGTCAGAGCTGGGGAGTTTGCATGCCATTAGGAGAAATCCTCCCTGAAGTACCCAAGGGAGCTCAGTGCTGGTTCAAAAGGTTTCTAAACACTGTCAGCTCCTGTTTGGGGCTGCTGCTCTGAAGGGAGATCCTGCCGAGAAGGTCATGGGCTAAAGCAGACTGAGACTTGAAGAAATTGCAGTTTGAAATGATCTTTGTCAACCCTGTTAGAGTTTAACTCTACCAAAAACCATTTTAATTGGTGTCAAGGTGAGTAAAGCAGTAGCCACCAGATTAGACCTGTGATGCTGGAGGTGCATGTGGTTACAGGTCTAGGAAACACAATGGCTTGCCTTGAGCATGCACGTGGGGATGCGAACAGCACCACAGCCTGTTCCCCCTTCGGTTTGTCTTGACAAAGATGACGGTAAGTTTGATTAGTCTTTCAGTGACCAAGGAAATCAGTCCCATTATGGCTAGCTTCCTAGTTTACTGAAATCCCACTGCCCACAACTGCTGGTATCTAATCACGTAAGGCAAGGCAGTAGCCCTGGGCCCGCTGGGTTGTGTGAAGCAGCTGGTTGGTTGTCCTTGCAGGCGAGGAGATGACAGTAGACCACAGCCCTTGGTTAGAAAGGCAGTGCTCCAGTTCATCTGCAGCTAGCAAGTGTCTTACAGGGGCAGAAAAGAGCCTGTGACGCTGCATTACGAATGGTGCTGAAGGAGCACGGGGCAGCAACCTCCCAGCCAACCCAAAGAGGTGTTGGTGGGAGGCTGCAGGGAAAGAAGGGAGGCCCAGGTCAAGTTTGCTGCAGTTGCTGCTGTGTGTGCCTGGATCACACACTGCGGCTATGGCAGAGGGGCAGGGCAGGGCTCCTGTGTCTCTTAGCAAAAGGAGAATTTGCTGCTGTTTGTACCTGGGGGGCCTTCTTTGGTGGGCTGCCGTGTGAGCTGGGCAGGACCTCAGCTGTGGCTGTGGTGTCTGCTGCCTCACTGGTGTCAGCATGTTAGAGCATTATGGCTCCATCCTCTCCCCTTTTTGTCTGTCCATCCTTCCTTCCTTTCTTGCTTTCTATCTCTCTATCTATCTCAGATGGTTTCCAGTCAATAGTTGGGGCATGAGGTAGCCTTCCATGTGCACGCGGGTACATCTCTCTCACCTGTTGTCAACAGATGTGAGACTTGTTCATGGAAATGGCAAAGCCTCCATTGACTTCCACAGCGCAGGATCAAGCGTGCAGTGCTTGTCTTCCATCAGTGCTTTAGTTAAATCACAAACAGCTCATCAGTACTGTTACTCCAAGTTTCTTCATCAAAACATTTAAATAAAACAGAATATCTTTCTACCAAAAGCAACAGAGCCTTGGAAAAAAAGAGGGGAATGTTTCTTGTGGTGGAAAAAAAATTCTCCCCCAAGAAATCCAACTTATTTCTGTATTTTCCAGTTCTGGTGAATCAGAGGCAACACAACAGCTTTTGTTTTTGTTCACAGATGTTGTTATTCACACCTGAAATCTTTTCTTGAAAATTTGGCATCATTTCTTCAATTTAGACAAAAATATTCCCCCAAGTAACTGGTATATTTAGGTAGCTTCACCCTTTCAGGTTTTGTGGGAGCTGCTTACTGCAGAATAGTAGGCTCAGCTGGCTGGGGGCACAGTCTGCATTTCTCTGCGTACCAGAAGTCCTGTCTCTCACTGCGAGCAGAATAGTTCCCCTCTGCTAACAAAATTATTTATTTTGATCTGTCATTAAAGACATGCATGCGTCAGGGTAAAAGGTGGGAATGATGTATGCTTTGTGAGCTTTACAAGCTCATTTTGTGTCCGTCTCCGTGGTACAGGAGCAGTAAAGAGCTCGGTGCTAGTGCCTGTTATGATAAGTGAGGTTGGGAAGAGGTTTTCTGTCTGACAGTCCATCTAAAACAGTGGGGAAATGCCATTCTGAAGGCCGTTAAAATACAATTGCTCACTGATTTACACAGTCAAGGAGTGCCTCTTTAGTATGAGATGTATGCTGAATAAAAGCAGTTCAAGTGGTGCTTTTAATAAATAGATAATGGAATGGCATTTTATCTTCTGCTTTAATCCTGTATAGGAGTGTAAGGTAGCGTATCCCTCTGATAGATTTTAAGATAGCAGAACTCGATAGTCAAACCACTCTCTTTGTATCTCTCCAAAGTAAATTGCGTGCTGGCAAAAAGCGACAGGTTCGTGGCGCTGGGAGCTGGAATTTCTTTGCTGTCAAAAAACTGTGGCCATGCGAGACGGGGTACTAGTGCATTCGCGRTGGAGGTTGGCCCGTCACCTCGTCGTGGGAGCCCTGGCGCAGTGGTGCCAGCTGGGGGAGAAGGAGGATGGGTTTATGCCGAGGTRCTGGACCATCTCGTCCAGGGAGATGGGGTTTGGTTTGAGTCCTGATGTCTCGGCTTTAGCAGGAAGCCTTTTTCGGGGATAAGCGCCTTCCCAAGCACGCCCCTGGGGTTACTGGAGGCTCCCCCGGGGATCACGAGGGGGGCCAAGCCCCTCAGTGGCCAGGCTCTCAGCTGGGGCTGAGTTCTGCAGAGCCCCGAAACCACTTGGCCTCCAGGTTAGGAAAGCAATAAGATGCTTTGGGAAGCAGGAAAAGGGTCATTTATCCTGCTGATGCTCATCCTCGCTCATTCATTGTTTCCAGCAAAAACCCAACACTTAGCTGCTTCATGAATGAGCCCAGTGTCTGCGCCTCCAAAAACAACTCGGTCCAGTGAAAAAATAAGAGCTGCAGTCGCCTCCTGTCTGGTCTGCCTTGCTCCCTGCCTCCCACTGCTTTTACTTTCTCATCCAGCCTGTGCAATTCAGTCTGCCCCCTTGCAGGGCAAACGGGCTTGATCCCACGTCCCCATTGAATTGCCCTGGGGAGAAAAGTGCCCCGCTCGATGAGGAACATCGCCAAGCGTTCCTGAGACAAGCTCATACAAGCCGAGGCGAGCAGGGAGGTTTTAAGGAGAGGTTTGGAGGGGGAGAAGTGACTCAGTAGCTTGACAAGAGGGTGGAGGGGGGTAAAGCCAGACAGCTTAAGGGAGCTGGGTGGCTGAGGAAGGCTGAGTGGGCTCTGTTAGCAAACCCTCCTCCAGCAAGGGCCTGGGTGTTAACGGGCAGGTTGTTGCAGGAGGCCCCAGCCTGGTCCCAGTCTAGCCTGCATGGAGAAGCAGCATCTAATGTATTTTAGCTGTCTCCTAATGTAGTTTAGCAGCTGGGAATGAGGAGAGCTGGCACCATGTCAACAGTTAGCTCTCCAAGGACCATCTGTGAGCGAAGGGCAATGAGAACAATTACCAGCCAGAGAAAAAAGCGCAGAGAAAGAGAGATAGGCTGGAAAAAGCTGGGGGAAGGCATGAAGCCAAGCAGAGGCAAAGAAAAGAGGGCGATAACATCTCTAATAGAATGAGAGGACAGAGAAAGTACCTTGGGCACTTCTGACCAGGGGCCTTCTMAGGCAAGAGCCAAGTTCATGAAGATGCTTTTCCATGCGGTTGGTCTGTGAAACTCACTGCTGCATGATCCCTTCAAAGCTGGGAGACTAATAAGACCCAAATAAGGCTTGGATATTTTATGTGACTGGCAAAGAAAGCAAGAACTATAAATTAGCAGAAAGACAGCAATTTGGAAGGGGGGATTCAATCTCCTTCTTCAGGATTTTAAACAATCTTGAACTAGTTGATATTGGGAAAGCATCTTCCTGGAGGCACAGCTGGGATTTCCTGCATCGGCCTGAGGTGTTGAGCTGTTTAAGACAATTGGTGGACCCTGGATCTGACCTTCAGCTGTAATGCCAGGTTCCTTGTGGTCTTCAGATTGCTCACCTTGTCCAAGGAGCTTTGTTCCAGGGAATTTTGCCAGTGAGGAGAGTGGCTTTGAAGTTTTTTCCAGGGTAGGGAAGAAATTAAGAAAAGAGWGCAGATATTTCCTACAGTGTGAGAATAATCTGGCTGGACCATTTGGTACTCCCAAAAAGGCTGGTGAGATGGAACAGCGCAGAGGAAGGCTATAAATGAGGGAAGTGCAGTAATCAAAGTAGAAGGTGATTAAAACCCAAGTAAAGTAGCAGCAAGGATGGTCTCAAGGGAGGGAGAAAGTCTGGCAGAGCTCCATGGAGGAGGATAAGCAAAGGGAGGCTGGAAACTAAAACAGTACAATAGTGAAGGTCAAGCATAACTCYAAGGCTTTGGGAGCTGGGAGTAAAGCTAACTGAGCCGAAGTGACTGCTACTCCAGGGCAGAAAGATGGGAGGGAAATGTTGATTTGTTAAATGTGTAGAAATAAATTGAAGTATAAACCTGTGACATTTTTTCCCCCCACTCTGAAGGTGAGGTCTGCTTTTGAACCTGTTTAGGCTGATGTTAACACAGTTTGCTGAGCTTCTGCATTTTTTTAAACCTGAAGACAGCATTCCCTTTGAATAGTKTTACTTTTAAACTCTGCTTTGTTATAGAGTCTCCTGTTGAAATGAAAGGTGGGCTTAAGATGGAGATAWTTGAGTAGATTCTGCTTTTCTGACCACTCAGTTAATCTCTTGRTGCCTCTTTTCTCCCACAGCCCTGGAGAGTTGGGGAGGTAGAGTGTGAAAGTATTAGACGGTAGAGCAGAGATGGCCTGGCGGGGTCATTTTCTCCCAGCTATCTCCAGTTCATAAATGTCACCCCATCCCTGGTTTGGATTAAGCTGCAAGTCCTCCAAAGAGCCTGTCCTCCTCTCTGGATGCTTCACAAACTCTTCCTTTTCCGACGGGGGTTAGGAATCCTTTCCCCCTGCCTGCATCCAGCATGCAGCTGCAGAGGTTACTGAGTGCTGGCAGAATAAAGTYGTTCCTGTTAATGAGGCTCCTTAGGCTAATGCAGGGGAGTGAACATGTGGGGAGAACCAGCATGCTGGCTTCCAATAACTGCGCTTTGAGCAGCCGGTGTCATCTCGATCCAAAGCCTGCACACTAAATGTGCGCATTCCCCTGGAAGTATTAGACTGCTTGTGACCATAGCTCTAAAACCGTGGGAAGCAGACCACAGGCARACTGATCTATAAACTTCATGCCCAATGAGGAGCTGGCACCTCCTCATCCTTTGGAAACAGCCATCACCCACTGTCTACACAAAAATGACAATGGTGATGCGTAGGACAGCGGATGGAGGGAGAGATCCATCAACATCCATGGCAGCTGTGGGTTTGGCTTGCCTTGCATTGCTGGTGGGACAGAGTAATCTGGTTGTTGGGAAGGTCTAAAACGCACTGTGCTGGCAYGCTACACAGTGACAGTGGGGACAGGACACGAGCTGTCAATGAAACAACATTTCCTCTTAATTGTTTATTAAACAATTATCCAGTGCTGATTTCATCCTTCCAGTCTTTGGAAGCTGCCATGAAAGCTCCTCCCGTTCTTCTCCTTTCCTCGATATCCTACTTCTTTTAGTCACTGTGCCCCACACTTTTCTTCCCGCATACAGACTCTTTCAGCCATTATCATTCCTTCCTGAAATGGGGCAAAGCCTGGTCCTGCGGGCTGAATGAGGGACTGCCATGGAGAGATGTAGTGCCATCAGACATCATCTGTACTGGGTGATTTCTTTTCTTGCCCAGCTCCTTGAAGCCATATAGCATAATGAATATTAATAACGATCACATTGGCACCCAGCTATGTGTGCTGCTTTGTAACTGTGCAACTCCATGGAGTCCCCAGGGCTTTGGGCCCTGAGGAATTGGTTGAAGACATTGATGGGTCCAGTCTMGAAGTAGAAGAGCATCAGCAATGACACCCAGCTGGCCACAGTGCTGGCCACRCTGCAAAGAGGGGAGAATGCTCATCTTTGTGGCGCTTGAAGAATATGCACTTGCATTGCCACCTGCTWGGGTTCAAAGGGAGGCAAATTAAGATTCTGCTTCAGCTTTCAGTTCCCACTTCTCTACTGGGCTTTCTAGCAGTTTTTCACCACACACAGAGACTTTCTAGCTCAAGCAACCTCTGGAAGTAGTTTGAATAGGTTTAACTTTGTGTTGAAACAGATCAGAAGCACCCACACACATGGCTATGGTTGTAGCCAATGCATCGCAGTCCTGGACTTCACATCCATATAGTATGGACAGCTCAGTTACAGGATCAGAGCTCTACTGCACTTCCAAGGTACCACCTGAGGCAGGACATTACATTATTGTGTAGCAGAGTGCTGACATTTGGGTGCAAGGTGTAAACGTGAGCTAACCTGTTGAGCAGCATTCGCCAATGAATTACCAGAACTCAGAAAAGAGGAGCAAGGAGAAAGCGAGGAGGTAAATCATGTTTTTCTGAAGTACTGCACTCACTGCTGCTCCACTAAGATGCCAAGATGGGTATATTATCATGTAACACACAAGAGCAACAGAGTTCAGTGGGGTCCTACAGTAACTGCTAGACCATTCTGTGTCGTCAGCACATGGAAGGTATGTATTATCCCACCTAAGCGGGAGAACTGAGATGTGCTGACTTACGTGATTTATCTTAAGCTTTCTTGCAGGATTTGTGTGCGGTACCACCACGAATCCTCGTTTCCTGTTCATCTTAACTACAAAACCTCCCCACATCTCCAGGAAAGTTTGTGCAACTCCCATGAGTCTCAATACATGGAAGAATTAGTCCAACTGGAAATCAGCTGGATTATCTGAGGACAACACCACTAATGCAACAGTTGCAAAGGCTGGGCTGCAGTTGCTCCCATGGCAAGCTAAGCATGAAATCATGGCCAGATGTGGARAAGTCCTTATCAAGTCCAGGTGCTGAAAAGTAGTTTCTAAATATAAAATTCATCTCTCATGATTACGGTCTTGAAAGCAACTTCTTTTCATCTGTAGTGTCTTGACCTGAGGACCTGTCCTAGCAGCAGAAGATCAGATGGAAATCATGGTACTCACCYGCTTCTGTAAAGCCCCTGATTGTCTTTTTGTTTCTTTGCTGACTTTCATTGTTCCAATTATCTCATGATGGGGGAGGTTTTAAATAAGTTGATTTGGAACAGCAAGGCCATAATGATAAAAACACAGAGATTCATTACCTGCTGCCATCTGTGCCAGGAGAGAAGTGAGYTTGCTTTCCTTTCTCTGTTTTTCCTAACAAAAATGCAACACTGAGAACTTTTAAAAATCAAATTAAAGCATAGAATTACTTGAGAAAGTGTTGGGGCTACAGACTAGTCCTGGAGTAAAAYGGACTCATTAAAATACAGATTATTTAAGAGAACAAACTGGAATACCATTATGCAGAGTGTCACTGACTCAGGCTAGAGTTTGGCTGCACATGATAAATGAGCCCTTTTTACTTCTCCTTCCTTTTTTTTTAATGTGTGTGTGGGGGGGACCATGCAATTACTACCGCGATGCTTTCCAACCTGTTGATAAATCAGGTCCTGCTGGAGCAATCAGAGTGAAATCTTCAGGGAGCGTCTCAAGGGGAGTTCGAAGCCRAGCAGAGTGAAGCTCTACGGAGGTGCAGTGTTGCCGGCCCTCTCTGATCGGCCGTGGCTTCTGAGCCAGCGCTCCAGCGGGGCTTTACAGTCTCGCTGCAGTGCTGCCCCCCTGAGATTTCAGTGTTGGATTTGGGATGCAACTGTAGTGAGTTGTAACCTCGAGGGGCCAAATTCTGCCCCTGCTGGCAATGGGTGAAATCCAGCTCTAGAGCAAACTTACTCTGAAGAGGAGCAAGGTTCTTCCAAAGGTCCATAGATCTCCATATAAAATCTCTGCCACCAACTCATATGCTTAAAATTGGGCACATGGGTAAATATTTAGGTATTCACGTTAATGAATTAAAGAGAGCTCTACAGAGGGGTAGCCGAAACGTTGAATGATCGTTTCAAACCAAGCCTGACAAATCRCGTGCTTATGCAGCAGCACCTGATAGCAGCGTAAACCAGCAGTCTCTGCACCCCGTTCTCCAGCTACGGGGAGTTTTCCCTGAGTAAGGACTTTAAGACAAGCAGTCTTTGTCTGCTGTGGTTATTTTTTTTGCTCTTAAAAAGTAATTTGCTCTGGCCAGGCAGCCTAAGGCTCGTCTGGAGCAGGGGGATGTTCTGGCTCTTCAAGTGTTAACCATCGCAGCCGAAGAAAGTCGCTCCCCGTAACCTGGGTGGGAGAGGAGGCCGAGGCGTTCGCTGTGCGAAAATGTGTAGGAGAGGCTAAGAAAAACACGCCGGCTGAGCAGGGCGCTCGGGGTGGGGGCGGAGGGCCGGGAGGAAGACGGGAATTGAGGTAATATCTTTTTTGGAGAGACAGAGTGTTTGTGGTTACAGTACATTCCTAATTCTGTCTTCTCCTGACTTCGGCTCCGGGGGCTGGCGGAGGAAGAGGAGGTGGGGTGAGGCGGCCTGAGCGGGCTGGCAGCGAGAGGCGTTCCCTGGCATGGCTTCGGCTCGGAGCCCTGGCACCGAGTGCCCGCCGAGGACTTTGTGCAAAGCACGGATATTTAAAGAGACGCTCTCAAGTTGGCTTCAGCCGGTTGTCTGCGCTTGGCAAAACCAAGCTCCAGCACCCAGAGAGCACTGTGCTCTGAATGTACGTCCCAAGGAAAGCAGCTTCCAGGTTGTTTTCTTCTTCTAGGCTGGGAATCATGAATAGCATTCAGTAAGCTGAATTTTTAAATTTATAATTTTTGTCAGCTTGGGGCAGGGAGAGCAAAGTGTTTCTTTAAACAGGGAGGTTGGCTSCTGAACAAGAGGCTGAGTGGGACTCACCAGCCTTGGTGAGTTCTGGGGCTGGCATCTGTTGGAGAACTCATGAGTAGGTGGTTAGTGGGTAAGTCTGGGGGCAGTCCAGGACCAGCACCCTCTGCAGCATTATTGCCTTGGTATTGCCTTGAGGCAAAAGGAACAGGACATGGAAACTAAATTTTCCAGAGATTTGGGTACTGCTGGTTTTGGTGCATCCTTTTTGACAAGAGCAATCCAAGGTAGGAGGACGCCAAACAGCAGAGGCAACTGATAATGGCAGCTCTTTTTGGAAACATTGCCTTCTGAGAGCTGCTCACAGCRAAGGGCAGTGGCAGTGCAAGGAAGGTGATCCAGGGTTTACGGACTGTATGATTYGTAGCCACAGTATCTTCCCAGTAGTACCAGCAGCTGAGACCTTAAATGTCTTTTTTGGATGAACACCACCAAATTTCTGCTTTCCATCTGGACAGCCAAATAAGATGGCTAAGACTTCCGTGAAGAAGACTCTTCTATAAATATGGATTAGCTGACCAAAATTGCATGTGGTGGGATTCAGTAATTTTAAGCCAAACTGTCCAAGTTGGAAACATTTTATAATGTCTAACATTAGATAAGACTTTGATTTAATGCCTTATCTTTTGAATTCACCTTCAGCAATAACAATGTATTCTAATCCTCTGCTCAGGTGTTGATGGATGGGGCCCGTTTGGGTTAAACATCTGGGATTTGAGTCATTGACCCCTTTTTGTCCCTGAAGCAAGAACAGTCAAAGAAGCCCTTGAGAAACATTGTGAATGGAGAGTTCTCCGTCACTGTTTAGTGGCAAAGTCAAATGTAAATGTGAGGCCAGAGAGTGATGCTATTAGCCAGAGTTCATCTCCAGAGCATCAGGAAGTTGCAGAAAGTCTAAGTGAACTCTAAAGGTTTAGGACACATGCAGTGGTAAAGAGTCCTCTGCAAATACTGGCAGATGGAAAAATTTGTTAAAGGCTAATTTCTTCCCTGAATCAGTTTAAGGAGGACAGACAGGAGAAAAAAAMTGGGCTTGCTTTTCTATAAGACTTTTTCTCAGGGACCATTACTTACTTCAAATAGGTTGGTGCAATTGGAGCTGAGTAACCCTGCAGGGTTTGRCTTGGGGCAAGGTCGTGGAACAACCTCCCAGGTCACTGCCCAGGRATCAGACAGGAATCCTCCCTGGGAGATGCCACAAAACCAGTCCTGCATGAGACCACTGCYGCCTCCTCCGCTTCCCTTGCTGCCCCCGCAGGCCTGCACTCTGCTCCTGCAATTAGGGCAGTGGGAATGGTGCTGGGAGCTAGGCAACTCCCTTGGACACACAGATGTCCTCCCTCTCCCCTGGCTCACAGCCTGAGAGAGCAGGGGGAGGGGATCTCCACCAGGTCCCSCAAGGTTGCCGAGAAAGCCTCCAGGGGTCTCCAGCTTTTGCATTGTTATGAGGTTGTTGATGGCTCTTGAGATGGAGAGGTTTCCTTGGCTTTCACTTAGCTGAGCAAGTCTGGTTCATCCCAAGGCTATCACGGAAAAAGGACAAGGATGAGGGGCAGATACTAAACTGCCCTTCCACACCCTGGAGGAGACACAAATGAAGGTCGAGCAGGAAGAGCACTGCTCCTATGATGCAGCTCGGTGCATCTGTATTGTCAAGATGCCTGTTTGTCCCTGTTGGACCCTCAGAAACCAGAGACATGGCCCTATGGCCTTGCCCTTGAGATCTGCAAGTGAGGGGCTGCACATTGACCGATGGACACATTGCAGGGCCTGATGTGGTTTCTAATAAGCGCAGACTCTCTTCAGCTCTGAATGTGCAGAAAAGTGGTCTCCCATGAATTAGCTGAGCCCCATCTCTCGTCTCCAGAAGCCTTACTCCACAGGCCTGTATGTGGGATGGCCACTCTCTGGCCACGTGTGCAGGTCTTCCTGTGACAGACAGACCGTGCGTCTGCTGCCCTGTGCGGGGATGCTGCTGCTGGCTCACAGCACGCGTCCCTGTGTGTTGTACCAGTGCAGATGGAGAGAGGCCTGGCACCCACTGCCCTCTCCGATGTGATTCGTCCCATCTCCTCCTGCACTTGCTGGCGCTCTGACTCACGTTACCCTGCTGTGCTCTTGGCACAGGTGGCTGTGCACCAGCTGCCAATCACTCAGCTTTCCTTCTCGGCATCACATTGGCTGCCTGTTTTGGGGGCAGCTCTGCCTTTGCTGTTTGCTGCTTGTCTAATAGGGCTGAAATATCTTGGTTTTCTAGAATAGGAGAGTTAAAAAAAACCAACAATAATAAGGAACTGGGAAGACCTGGTATGGCAGTGCTGACTTCAGGGGGAGCTGGATGGTGCCTGAGAAAAAAGTTGCAGGTGTAGATCACACATTTAGGCTAATTTCCAGTCTTGGRCAATGGCAAAAACCAGATGCTACAAAATTGTGCAACAAGTATATGGAATGATCCATCATCCCAATGTCTCTCATCCTTGTCTCTGACAGAGGCTGATTTACCTCCTGGCATGTAGGTCTAATATCYGCTAAAGGATTTTTCCTGATGATAAAAACTCCATGTGTTGGGGTGTGTGTCAGCACTCGGCCCTCCTGCAGGGTGAGGAGCTCAGTGAGTACAGTGACATGTTCCCCACCACTGCCTRCCATGGGTGTCACTTCCTCTGCACTACCCTGAGCATCCCACTGCTGTTTCTCACTGCCTTCTTCTCATCCTCATGCTCTGAGACGGAGAACAAACACTTGCCATTTACCTTCCTATACCATTCATTATTCACGTCCTTGCCTCATGTACTCTTCTGATTCATCTCTTCTTGCAGACAAACAGCTCCATTCTTCTCCATTTCTCTTTTAGTGTGCATTTTGAAGCCTTTGTAATCAGTCCCTTGGCTTCTCTGTGGTTTCCTCCAAGCCAGTGGTGTCCAATCTGGCTGGGGCAGTGGTCTCGAATGCCAGGAGGTAGACCCAGATCCAGTGGTCAGATCTTCTCCATTGACCTGCGCACAGCAGCCATTACTTCGGCCCTTGCAGTAGGCCCAGTAATGTGTCTGAGCCACAACTCGTTTTCCAGGAAGGACCTGACTTTTGTTTTGAAGACACAAACAGTTGGGTAATCATCCACATCTTTACACAGTGARTTAACCTCTTTCACTAAAATTTGTGCACCCTATTGCTCACCTGAAAGTCCCTGGCTTCATCCTTCTGCCCAGGGTCATTATTGTGTCTTACTTAGCTAGATCAGAGTCCCTTGTATATGTCATTTTCTTCCTTTAAATTTGCTTGTGTTCTGTCTTCAGGATAATCTCTTGACCTCCTTTGACAAGCTGAGATTCGCTCTACCCTGAGATGTCTTTCTTAGCTCTTTTCTGCACCCCGTCCAATTTTTTTGAAAATTTATAAAATTTCAGCGTTGGTGCGGGGTGCAGTTTCCCAGCAGCGGTCTCCCCAGTGCTGTTCACAGAGGTAAAAGCACCCCGTTTCTCGCAAAAGCCTATTTGCACGTCCAAGGATCGCAAAGCGCAGGAGCGATSACTCCAGGCGGTCGCTTGGCTGCCGTGAGCTCCTCTCTCTTCAGATTGCCTTGGCCTCRTCATTATCCACTTGGCCTCTGCTGRTTGTTTAGCATGTAGCTGACTTATCAGCAGCGATGTTATATTTGCTTTCAGATCAGAAAATGCTGAATATTGGGGCTAGTACTGATCCCTGTGAAATCTCCTGGAAACAGTCCAATTTCAGTGTGAAGGCTATTTGTTAAAATCTATCAATTCTGAATGGTGTGCACATGTACTTTGTTGTTGCAATGTAGTGCTCACTTTTTAATCAGCATACCATGTCATAGTAAATCAAATGTCTTATAAAACCCCCGTGTATATTATCTCTAAGCAATTATCTTTATTAACTAAACATGTAATCTCCTCAAAGAATAAAATCAGCTTTGTTTGACATGATCTATTTTCTGCAGAACATCTCTGACTAGCATTAACTATGTTCCTGTCCTTTAATTCCTCTTCTGGTTGACTCTCTCATGAGTGTTCCCATTATTTTGCCCCATGATTGATGTCCAACAAACCAACCTGYTAGTCAGGCCATCCTGCCTGCCCATTTTGGAGATCAGTGCAACGTTTGCRTTCCTCCAGCTGTTTGGATCTTCCCCAGTATTCCAAGATTTATTAAAAATTAACATCAGTAGGCCAGAGAGCTTCTCAGCCAGCTGTTGGAGGGCCCTTGGGAGCAAGTTATCCAGGCCTGCTGATTTAAAATTGTTTATCACTAGTAGATGCTGTTTAACAACCTCCTTGGTTACTAATGGACTGGAAAGTACTTCATCCTCCTCATGTGATACAAGCGTATCATCCTGCTTCTTTCCAAATGCAGAGCAGAAATATTGATTGAACGCTTCTGCCTTTTCTGCATCATTACTTTTCTCCCCGTCTGAGGCTGCACTACTGATTTATACAAAGGCATTATAGTATTTCCAGGATTATTCTCCACCCCTTTCCATATGCATCTGAGTATCTTGTTAGCTTTGTGGCTGCAGTGGTACCCAGAGCAGAGATCTTCGTTGTGTTGTCTCCATTGCTCTGAGGTCCTTCCTTGCTTTGACATAGTCAATTTAGGACCCTGTAAGGTACCAGAAAAGCGGAGRTATCTCTCTCTGTCATGCATCRCTTTGCATTTATTAACAAGGTGTTTTTCATTTGCTGTGCTGTTGCTCAGTCATTTGGATTGCTGAGCAGTTTGGCTAGCTCCAGGAGCTCCAAAGCCATCAGATCCCCTTCCCTCAAGCAGAGGATGAGATTTGCCCACAATAGCTTGAGACATTTTTTTAAGTCATTAAATTCTATGTTTCAACATATCTTCTAACTGCCCTCTGCCCATGAGCATCTACGTTACCTGCATGTTTCCCCAGCCATCCTGCCCCAGGAGAGCAGTGAATACATTAAACATGATGCCGTCTACAAGCAAGGTGGGTCCCCACCAGGATATTTTACTGTCAATCAATCCCACTGGAATCCATCAGAGATTTGGGGCCATTCTTTGTCGCTCACCCTTTGACTTCTTAATTTCTTGCTCCTAAAGAAACTGTCGGTAGCTGATTCTCCATTTGCTACTTTCCTCGGACCTTTGAGCATCTCCGATAGATCAGGATGACATGATTTTCCTAAGCAAAAATTTTGCTGTCTGAGTCCTTCCYGACTACGATCTTTGCAGTGTTTGCTGTTCTCTGTTTAATTATTGATTGTCTGCCAGGCAGAGGTGTGAGATTCCAGGTCTGTAATTCCCTGGATCACCTGAGRAATCTTGTTTTAAAAACAGGTGCACAAACTTCTTTTTCGTCTTTCTGGCTGATTATAACTGGAGGTTACCCATCCGTGTTAGCAGCTCAGCTGCTTTGGACTTGAACTCCATGGGGACTTTTGCCCTTTTAAATATCAATTTGTTTGAGYATCAGTTCTTCTGTCAGCTCGGTCTCTTATCGCAGGTACCAAGGAAGGATAGCTCTAGCTTAAGACCTCCCTCACGTTCTCAGTGGTGAAGACCAAGGCAGACAAGTCACGTTTTTTCTCAATGCCGTTCTTATCCCCTTAATTGCTGCTGATTCAGCAAGTTGGGAGGCGACAAGGGGGCTATAACCTGCAATTACCTTCTCTCTGTGCCATGCGTGTGCTCTGGGGGTAGATTTAGAGAACGTCTGTCTGGTGTGACAGCTCATCTATGGAGCAGAAACACTTGTCTTTGGTTTCTTAATATTTTTGGCTGGTAGGAATTTCTCTTTGCCCTGTTCCTCTTTGCACTGCTACCCTAAATTCCAGCTTAGTGTGTGTGACACATTTAATCTGTAATGAAGATATTATTGTATAAATACCTTTTCTCCTACTGTGAGTCAAATCTGTCATGCTCTTGTAAGGGGAATCTGCTTACGTATCTTTGGTTTGAGCTAATAGATAGGAGAGTCTTGTTTTGTTTGTTTTTATTTTTTTCACAGATTTGGAGTATTTTGCTTTTTTCTTGGTTGAATGTAAAAAGGCATGGCCTGGCGGTGCAGTCTGGGTGTACAGATCGGTCCATACAGATCACAGMCGTGTTTTGTTCCCCCACACCATCCTTGTGGTGGGCTTCAGCCCATCTCTGGCCAGGCAGAGATGGAGAGACAGGCTTTTCCCACCACCCAGTGAGTTCCCGGTGAGCCTCTTGGCAGCAGAGATCCCTGCTTCACTTCTCATACAGATTAGCAGCAAGGCCTGAGGCTAAAACAGGGCTGTGCCAGCTTCCTCCTTGGCGCTGCTCACTGTTCTCCTGGCAGGTTTCCTGGCGACTCTTTTCCCGTAGACCTTCTCTCAAGGAGGGAGAGGGGAGGCTCAGGGCTGAGGGGTCCGGGCAGCATGTGAAGAGAGCAGAGTGGAGCTTTTATTTTCATGCAGGTCATGACCTGCCCTATCCACGGTTCTTTTCCTGAGCAACTTCTGGCTCTGTCCGTCTGTGTTGGGCCATGCAGGGAGGAATGCAAAGAGTTACTTCTAGACACTCTCCTTAGAGCTGAGGAGCTGGACGAACGGGGGAAGGCTGGAACACCTCTGTTCAGGTTGTCAAAGCAGAGGTTGGGAGGTGGCTTACAGCCTTCAAGTCTCAACTTTGGGAAGAAACTTCTGAAAGTAGAACTGGGATTTTTTTAGTTTAGTAGAAAAAGGCATGGTGAGATCAGATGGTCACAAACTGAAGCTAGACATGTTCAGGCAAAAAGGGAAAAAATGCAAATCTTTTCTATTGTGGGAAATAAACTGCTAGAAGCACTTGTCTAGGATCACAGCAAAGCCTCATCCCATTTGAAATCCTTCAGTCGACATTGCCTTTGCTTCTAAATGCGAGTGCTGGAGGGTAGGTGGGAGTGAGGGCCTTGGTGCAAAAATTACTGGGTGAAGTATTTTGTCTTATATAAACCTAGAGGGCATCCTACATGATCACAACGGTCCCTTTTGCTTGGAAATATYTGTATAAAATAAACTTTTTGTTTTGTAGCATGGATTTCCTATGAATTGTGGTCTTAGATCCCTGCATAGAGTTTGCATGCATGTTAAAATACTGAGTACCAGGGAGTGATATTGAGAGGAACGGGCAAAGAAGAAACAATATTCTCATGTAAAATTTGAAAATACAAGGAATGGGGTGCTTGGGGAGGAATGAGGTAAGTTGTGAAGGAAAATGCTCTTGCACCTGCTAAAGGGAGATTGATCAGTTATGTTCAATATTGTATATAGTTCAGGTCTTCCATCCATAGTGTGGTGTGAAAGGAGAGGAAATAAAAGCCTGGATTTTTTCTAAGAAAAAGAATGACCCCCAATGTCAATTTGCTGCAGAAAGAAAGAGTGAATTTGGTGTTTTCCTTTCCTGCGCCATCCCGCTGCAGCAGTTTGCTGTGCRCTGGGCAGGCCAGCAAGCAGATAATGAATCTGCGAAATGTGGTTATTGATACAGCTGAGATCATTATACCGAAGATTCTTGTGAGCTTTTCCATATAAAGGGGCATTTTTCAGAAGGTTGCGGTCATGACATAAACAGTTTCATTTCATGTGAAATCTCAGCTGGTAAAGTCCTCAGCCTGGAAGCACTTTTTAAATATGTTATCAGGAAGGTAAATCAGGTCAGGCACATTTTTTTTCAGCCAGGGTAAGTAAAATGGTTCTCTTTTAATGCAATATCCTGTAAGGATCTGTGGTCTGATCCACAGCTGTTGAAAGCAAATGAGATTGTTTGCATCTACACCAGGGAGCTTCTGCCAAGGGTCTCGTTCCAGGATACAGATGAATTTCTGGATTTCAGAAGGCTAGTGGCCTGGGAGAGGGTTAGCCAGTCAGGAGAGCACGCCGTGATTTGAGTCCTGAGACTGGCATTACTCGGTGCTTGATTGTCCTCAGACCTTGCATGGATGGCGTGGGAACAGGACCCAGCAAGGACTCAGGACTGATTTGGGATGAGAGCAAGGGAAAAATGACAGTTTTCTGCTGGTAGGGAAATTGTGATGCAGGGTACACATTTTAAAAGCTGGCCATCACATTTCACTGTAGAAAATAAAAAGATTTTGGATAATATTGATAACACCCACTTGTGTTTAGGATTCATCCTATGATCATTTATTTTTAGTAGCCTTTCCCCACCCTCCTTCCCCAGCACTGCACAGACACAAACGCAAGTGGACTTGAAAATCTTTCCCCATAAAGAGGAAGTGAGCATTAAAGCATTAAAGCTTGAAGCATTAAAACCAAGTAAAGTGACCTGGCTACTGCCTTCAAGGCGTGTATCATCTAACCAAGTCATCAAGCAATGCATCAAGTATTTATACAGGCATTTGTTCAAGGAGGTGGGTGCGTGAGCGTTCGAGTTACAGTGGGTGCCTTGGGGAGTGACGCCTGATATCATCCCCTCCTCGGGCACGGCTCGCGCACCGRCTGGGCTCCAGAGGCTGCTATAGCTAGAGTGACACAGCCCGGGATCTTCAGCSTGGGGAATGGCTGTTATCTCAGATGTGCTGGGTATATGCTCGTTTCCAGGGATGGAGAACGATTTAATGTATTTAGCCTTCCAGCGCCTCTCTGAAGGAGAGAAGAGTAACTGACTCGGTGCTGCAGGGAGGAAATGGAGGGCTGAAGAACGTGGTCTGTGATGCCACCAAACCTTCTGCATCCCGATCTATCATTGCAGAGCTGTTCTTGCTCTCCCACCAAGCGAGAGACACACCACACAGTGGCTGTGTCCTGTTTCGTCTTCTTCCATTAGAAGAGAATAAGACCCAGTGGGGAAAGGTAAATTTTTTCCAAGCAAAATAGAGATTTGCTTCAAAGTTTTTTGCAGAAGTTTTTCCACATTCTCACCGCTAGGCGTTGTGATGCTGCAGGGGAACCAGAGGGCCTGGGAGATTTGGGGCCAGTCTAGCRTAGGCAACATTTCGTTGTCGTTTCTGTACTCCTAGCCATGGTTCCTATGGCTGAATAATCCCTAAACCTTCCGCGGCATTAACCCTGGGATCCCAGCATGCATGCTGCACTGAGCTCTGTCGTATCCTCTTAGGTTTGCTTGGGTTTGGCTGGTTCTTTGCCATGCCATCCTACGTGGCCAACACACCACTTCACATGTAACACGGTGGACAGCCCTGGGCTTTGCCCTGAGGTGGCTGTGTTTGTGGAGAAGGTACAGTTTCCCCAAGGAGCAGATGCACCAGGAGGAGCAGGGTGGTCCGGAGATGGCTCTTCCACTCAGACCTTCTCAATGAAACTGTGTGATGTAGTAAAATCACATCGTAGAGCTACACGTACAAGGTGCAGTGCCCTACACACTCCCCTTCCAGGACCATCGTGGCTCCATCCAGCCCTCTTCCCTGTGTAGATATCAAACGAT
The DNA here is from genome assembly GCF_003343005.1 of Rhea americana. NCBI lineage: Eukaryota > Metazoa > Chordata > Aves > Rheiformes > Rheidae > Rhea > Rhea americana. The sequence goes on from NW_028186923.1 coordinate 2,580,022, forward strand.
ATATTCATTTCACAAGGAAATTGGTGGGTAGCATAAATGAACCTATTTCTCTTGAAGACATTGGAGCCTCATTGAGTTACATTGTCTGGCCTTAGGTAAAGCCCTGGAGATCCCTTAGGAGCAAGCTGGATTATGACCATTACGATTTCAAATAAGACTCACTGTAAAATCACTGAGATTCCAGCTAGAATATTTTAGCTAAGCACTTAATTGACGTTGATTTTCATCGATTAGTTTCAGAGCTTATTTTTTCAGCTGGGAATATTTTGACAGCAGGTAAGAGTTGTTTTGATCAGACTTTGTGCGTAAACATAGCTCCGACCAGCGAATACGTCTGATCCATGGCATGGAGCAACATGTAATTCTACCTCTCGCTGGAAACAGCTCCTCTTTCTGCAAAGCATATGGCTATTAGCAAGGAAATCTGCTTTATGATTCACCCTTTCCCCAGTGTCCACAATTATAAGTGTGTTTTAAGGATGAAGCCCAGCAGCTTTTAACTGCGTCATGAGTGCAAAGACTTTCTTGGACCAGATGGATCRTCTTGTTCCTCCTCTCCCCGTAGTCCTTCCTCCCGTTTCTCCTGGCCTGGCGGTAGCTTGGTGGTTGGAGAGTTATGTCAAGAGATGTGAGGTTGGGGGCTAAGATCCCCTCCCTACACTTGGTTTATCGCCCTTAAAATAAGGCTGACATTTGGAAACACTTAGGTAGGCTTAACTTTATTGCCTGGATGGCTGTATTGAAGGTAATGGGGATACACGCCGCAGCAAACGGAAACATGTGCAAATATGTGGGATAGACACCTTGGAGAGAAACCTCACCGGGCTTTTCAAAGTTTTTCCATTTTGCAAGCAATTTCTCTGAGATCTGGGGTGGGGGAAATATGTTGCTGCTTTTTACTTCTTACCAAAATTAACCTGTAAAAAAAAAGTGTCTTTTTTACCCACGTGTTTTGGCAATAAACTAGAGATGTTGGAGAGAAAAAAATGATTTTCTTTTGAAAAATGTGAGTGGTGTAGCAAATCTTTTTGCAGAAAATATCCCGCTGGCTTTCAGAATAAAACTGATTATTGGGTTCCAACTAGCAAAAGTTTAAAACTAGTCTGAAAATTCGACAGTTTCCAAGGGAAAAAAATGCAAAAATTCACAAAACATATGTGCAGGTTTATTAAAAAAAAGAAAAAAAGCTGTAGGAAAGCAGAACTGTGTTGAAGCTAATTTTGTCCAGTTTAAATTTGATGATACCTTCTTTTTTTTGATTGGATAAAAGTCCTTTGAATATTCCTTCTTCTGGAAATCTTTCAATTCAATGCGTTAAGAATTAAGGCTTTTTTCACTCGGTGCCTTTAGGACTGTACTGGGATAAGTGATCTTTACAATCTTTTCTTTTTCTTTCTTTTTTTCTTTTTACTAGGTGTTTTGTGTTATGCTTGCGAGCTGCTAGCCGAGCTGGGATCTGGCACAACCTTTTYCTTCTCTTCTTTCTTCTGCTATTCTTGTTTCACACCCTGTTAGAAGTTTTTTATTCTCTCCTCCTTTATGGACTAGGAACRGGTCGTTCATCCCTCTGTTAGTGGTGATCAAAAACTGGGAAGCAATTTTGCATGGAAAATGGCCAGGTTCAGTAGGGACCCATTTTCCACAGAGTGCTCTGCAGCGTTTTTGCACTCTCGGTCTGCTCTGAGATTTTCCATTTGTCACTGTCCCTCCATGTACTTTTCGGTATGAAAATAYTGGTTTGGGCTCACAGAAATTTGGGGACATCTGCAGTAAATGGGTTGGGGACATTTCCAYGCATGCTCTCATTAAAAAAACGTCYKGGGAGATTTCACGGCAAACGACGYGCTCCACTAGCGTGGGCTGGAAGCGATTGGTCCTTCGACAGACTGGCTGCTGCGGAGTGATGGGGGCAAGCCATTTTGATGGGAAAAAAGCAGGTTTTGTGGGGGGAAAAAAAGGTTGCTTGGTTCTAATTGAGAGCATCTCTGCTCTGGCCATGGGTGGTTTTCTTCCCTGAGGCTCCTCCTGTGGTCAGCTGGTGCTTGATGTCTTGCAGCAAACACCTTCAACCCCACRTCTCCTCAAGCCCCCCAAGGAACGGTGGAGAATTAGCTGCTTCTCGGTGCTGTTTTTCACCGCCCAGCCAAGCTCTTCCTTCTTGCRGAGGCAGCTCCGGCTGTGTCGGGGAGCTAGGCTGGAACGGGGCCAGCAGATGCTCGGCCAGCTGCGGTGACCCTGCCCTCTGCGCCACCCGCGGCCCCACTTGAAATAGCCGGGCACGGAGGCTGCCGGGCCGCAGGAGCAGCAGCAGAAGCAGTGGGTGGCAATTTGCGTTCCTCTCCGCGGTGCCGCATTGGCTTCGGCATTCACTGGACGTTGCCCAAGTTTTGCTTTGCCCTTATCTGGGGCCAGACGTATTGTTTGCACCGACTTCATTTACTGATTTACCCGGACACTCCTTAGAAAGGCAGGAGTCAGAGGAGTTGCAGATAGTGGTTTGGGTGTGGGGATGGAAGCAGCATTTTTTTTTTCTCTCCAAACCCAAGAGAGCATGGAATAAGAGTTTCAGAAGTAACTGTGTTGTGAGCACAGACCTCTTCCAAGCCAGGCTGGGAGTGCCGGGCTGCCCAGGGCTGTCTCACACTTGGATTTGCTTTGTGCTTGAGAAAGGTTGCCCTTGTATAAACAGTTTTGATTTGACTGGGGTTGTGATTGTTTTTTTTTAATGCACTTCTATAAGGTAAAACCAGCAGAGAGGCATACAGTGTATGTCTTGGTGTCCAGCTGCACTCTTCAGATTTGTTGTATTAACAAAAATGTCTGTCCCCCTCTTGCCGCAATAGCTTTGCCGGGAACTAACTAGTATTTTGTTAAATGCAGTGTTTAACTCAGTGCAGCTCTAGGACAGAGGCTGCCATGTGTAGGATGGGGCTATTGAATTTTGGGCAGGATCTCTAGAAAGAGTCCGTCATTGGGGCACCAACGGCTGCACCATCTCTTCCAAGCTCACCAGACCTTGGTGAGTGCTTGCAAGATCAGGGCAACTGGGTTAGAAGCAGCTTKTCCCACCTCCAGGTGCTTGCTGGTCCTCACTGTTGGACGTGCGCCTGTAGGACGCTGGCCTGCTGGACTTGGTGGGAGCCTTGGCTCTGGTTAGCAACTCCCCACCCAACATGCAGCCCTAGAGCCTGAGGAGAAGAGGAGGCACCTAATTAAATCATGAAGTTTACCTCTCAACCTGGTGGCCAGCCCCTTAGCTCACCCTCTCCAGACTCATACCAGGAACCCAAAGATGAGACAACTTAACCATGAAAGWGAGGAAGGTCTGCAAAACCTTTCTTCAGGTGGCCCAGCCACCGTGGTGGTGGTCAGAGGTGGCATGCCCTGCTAAGCAGGGCTTGTGGGGATGACTCCYCTCCCACCAGGTTTCAGGGGGAAGGTGACAGTAGAGGGGACCCAGCGCTGGGACACAGCCCTCAGCTGAGCTCAGGTGGTCAGGAGATGGCTTTGCAGCATGGAGAGGAGAGCTTTCTGATGGGCCATCAGTGCAGCCGTGGCTTTTTGCAGTCACATGGCGCACACACACAYTCACACACGCTCACGCACACACTCACACTCATGCACACTCACTCTTTTCTTTCTCAGGGTGAACTGAGAAGCTCCACGCCGTGTGCGTGGGGAAGGGGTTTTGGGTTTCGTGATTTTCAAAGTCGATGGTTCCTTGGACGCAGCCAGGGAGCCCCACGAGCGGTGCTGTGTACGCCAGCCTGCCTGCGGGGCACCCTGCCTGCAATTTCTTTCTCGCTTGACAAATTGATGCGCAAGCCCTGCATTTTAGTTAAACACTATCCCAGCCTTTTAAACAAGACAAAAAGATTTCATCCCGCCAGGTTCACCTCCTTTCACAGATGGGAATAATGGGAATATGGTTTACAGAGGGAGAAGGATGGAAGGGTAGAAAAATCTTCCCTGACTTCAGCCTCGGAGTCGGATCCTTTGCTGGGGTGAATCAGTGTATTGCTAGGGGTTGCCCCAAAGTCCTTTTACACCGGGGGAGGCCCACAGAGTGTAAAACAAAAAGGATGCGATAAATCTGCTTGGAGAAAAAACAGGATTAAAAAGAAAAAAAAAATCTTTCCGAAGAACTTTCTGTGCTTGTTTAAAAAGGAAACATGAAAAGATCCCGGTAAAATTGGTCTCTGTCCCATGCGCTGTTTAGACCTTAATAGTACAGGTGGACGAGAAGGGCTCGCTGCCAAATACTTTTGGTTTAGAGGGAGTGGTGGGAGTGAATTCTCATAACCGCTCCTAGAAAGGCTTAACTTCGCTCGCACAAATCAATGACAACCTCCACTGCGCGGCAGACACCCGAGGAGCAGCGCTGCCAGATCGCTGCGGGAACAAAGCAGCAAGTTTTCTGGTAGACGCTGCACGACGAAGGGGGATTAAAAAAAAAAACAAAAAAACAAACAAAAAAAAACAAACAAAAAACACGGGGTCGATCCGCGGAGCAGAAAGGTGGGTCRGATGCTGTACTTTTCCACATTGTGCCTGCTTTCCAAAAGATTTTTTTTTTCCCTTTCCGGGCTTCTGCGGTTTATTTAAGTGAGGGGGAAGCAGCCTGAATTTCATGCTCGGAGGCTAATCTTGCTCATTTTGAAAATCTCCCCAGTGCGTTCGGATCTTTCAACTCTCCTTCGTAATAATCTATCACCATTTACATGAATTTTTAATTGCTGTTTAAACTCCAACCTATGATTCTCTTTCTGATTTACTTGTTTGGTATCTTGAATCTTTACCAAGCCCAGAGCTTTTGGCTGTGTATCAACCTCTGTGCAACGCGGCGGCTCATTTTGTGGGGGGCTTTTTTTGCAAGTGCGGCTCAGTTATTTGCTTGTTTGTTTTAGATAGGAAATATCAGTGTGAAAACACATCTGCTAATATCTCCTGCTGGGTAGGCTCTGAGGAAGACAAGTGATTAATATTTTTCTTTAAAGTGATTTTTGTTTTCGTGGTTCCTTATAGAAAACTTCCAGTGGAGAAAAAAAAATCCTCTTTAATAGTTGGGGGGGGGGGAAGTTTTAGATTTACTTGGTGCAGAAGAACCGTGATGAAATACTCTCTTAGAAATGTAACTCGGATGATACCACTGCTCGGTACGTTTTTAGTGCCATTCGCGGTGGTCGGCTCTCCGTCGCTGTCTGGGCAGAAAGCAGCAATTGCGCGGGGGAAACAAGAAGTACTTTATCTGGAGGTGCCCGGTCATCCCTGTCTGGGGTTCGGGTTGAAATCCCTGCCTCCCTCTGCGCGAGCTGTTCCTCCTCTTCCAGCGAAGCCGACGCTCCGGGGTGTAGCGCGTTACCCAATTACGTGTTAATATTTTTAACAGCTCCTTCGTGAGAGTAAATGCAAATGCTGTTTCCGCGGTGCAGAATTCCTCCCGCGCGCTGGCAGCCGGAACAGCTGCACTAACCCTGCGGAGGTAATTCCCAGCGCGGCGCTGCCGGTGCAGCGGCACAGAGCTGTAGCTCTGCTTAAGGTTTGGCCGGATAAAGACGCGAAGGGAGGAACACGCTCGCCGGAGGAGGCCCCGGGAGGTCCCGGCGCCGCTTCCTTCGCGYGGTGCGAGCGGCTCGCGGCGGCACCGGCTCTCGCCAAGGGCCGGGGCAGCGCCGTCGCGGTCCGTCCGCGTACAGGGCGCGCAAGGCGAGGTGGCTTTTCGCCTGGGTGGGAAAAGGACGAGGATGCGATCGGGGACTGCAGAAATGCCGCCTCGGGAAGCTGGGCTTTCTGCGCCCGGGGCGGCTGCCGGAGGCTCTGGGAGGCTGGGAGCGCCGGCGGGTGACGGGGGCCGCCGGAGGCGCGAGGCCGCGAGCGCGGCCGGCCGCGCGGGTTCGGTGCTGCCGCTGCAGGAGCAGCGCTGGCCTCTCCTCCGCGGCTCGGCGCAGCGCCCCGAGAGCGTCTTCGCACGGCTTGTCAAGCCGCGCGAGCGGGCCGGGCGGGTAAGGCGTGCCGGCGGGGACCTCAGCCGCAGCCCGGCACCCGGCGCGGGTGCTGTTGGCTTCGTTAGGCGCCGGCGGGCTCCTTACGCAGTGCGCTGMCCTCCGGTGCTCGGGGCCTGGCTGCGGCAGGTTTCCTCGTGTGAGTCACCCGCAGGTCTGCCCAGCCGTTCTGCTAAGATGTGTCTCCTCTTTTATGGCAGGGGCTGCTTTGCCCGACTCCCTCCCTCACCTCTTGCTCAGTATCCTTTTTTTTCTCGACTTCCTGACAAAGTGTTTAATCATTTACACCACTGCTAAAGGACATTTCAAACCTGCCTGCCTGATTAGGCAGCACTGAACACCCACTTTTCACGCTGTTTACTTCAGGTGCCAGGCAGTGAAGGATCAGACCTTGCGTTTTTGCGCACTGAGCAGGCATTAGCCATACGAACCTGGGATTTTCCAGCCAGCCTGGGGCTGTCCCRCACCAAACTCCCTCCTTCAAATTCCTCCTCTAATTAATAAGTAAGTGGCAAGTTTCACCGACATCATTTCAGAGCTATTTCTTTTAATTAAATAACGAGCTATTACAGTATTTTCAGAGCACTGAAGTCTCTTTCCTTCTGTCGTATTCCCATTAAATTGCACTGATGGGATGGTTTTCCAAACTTCAAAGTGCCTAGAACGGCAAAAGATCTCAAACTGAATCAAAACTTGGTATTACTAAGGATGTGTACAGTCTGCCCTAGCAAACGGAGCAAAGACTGGTGCACTGAAGTCTGCTCTGTTACACTGTTTCACCAGTCTCAGCCCTGTTTCTCCCCCACCCCCTGGTTGAAAATCCTTTTTATTCATGTTTTTGGTTAAAGAATAGTTCTCACCCAGCTTCACCATGCTACAGGTTGGGTCGGTGAGATCGCTGCGCGGTTTATTTTCTTTTGACTGAACGCTTTGGAGATGAGTAGAGGGAAGGGAGCTGAGTCTGGGGTATTTCTGCCAAGAATGATTTGGAGGCATCTTTTTRTCAGTCAGAGCTTTTTATTCCTTACTGGAAGTGTGTGCCTGAAAGGAAYGGTGGCCTGATAGCAACGTTGCTCACACATCCGCATGATCTTCAGGTATCTTCAAGTGAACCGTTTGCCTTAAAAGATGACTCAAAAAGRTGCCTCCTGCCCTTAAGAAATAAGTGCAGGACTTATTGGACCTTTTGCACCTCTCAAGTGCTACTACCGCGTCCGCTTCCAGCCCCCAGGYACCTTGCAGAGACCGTGTCAGGTTCTCAGGGTTATGGGCTGTCCTGGGGCTCAGCASGTTCAGCAGCTGCCAAGGATAAGGAGGGGATGTCTCATACCAAGAGACATCTCCTACCTCTCCTACTGGGAGGAGGTAGGAGACCACTTGGGAGAGAGATCCTGGCACTAATGGGATAAGGTAGGGTGGAGGGATGGAGAGAAGCCAGCTTCCTAACTATGCAAACAGCCCACACCCAGGCTTAATGTTTATCCCCACTGAGCCTGTCACCATGGTATCTGGGCACCTTTTGCCAAGGTGATCTGAAGCTGATGTAGCAGATCCTCTGCCAACTCCTAGGTTCTCCAGGGATGTGTCTGGGAGGTCCTTTAGATCGGCTGGATGTTCGCGAGCTGTTCACGGATGTTCATGGCTGCTTAATATGACAATCCGAATCATTTTGCTGCTCACTTTGGGCTCCCCACTGCCAGATCCCCCTGTTGTCTCTTGTCCGGCGCTTAGCTCATGAACTCCTCCAAGCAGATGCATTGGGGTTGCTGCCACTCCTCACTCACTGCAACCTTCAGAGTTGCTCCTGGCTCTCCTTTAGTAAAGATAATAGTAAATGACATCTTGCTTCTCCCACGAGTTTGGGGGATTCCCTTCATCCTATGTGTGCAGTGTTGGAGGTGCCAGGCCGGCACTGTGCATTTGCTGCTCAGTAGCAGAAAGTCAGCCTCACAGCCTGCTGCGCTGTGATTGCTACGTTGGTGTGAAATTGGGGTGCTTCTTCCTCACATTGTTGTGGGACTTCTCTGATGGGCTGAGAACTGGTCAGGCAGCAGAGGCAAGCAAATGTGGTAGGGATGTTGTCTGCTGGCTGGAGACTTCAGTGRTGAAGGTGGGAAAGCTGTTTCTAGCCTGGAAAGTCACCAGCTTGGGCCATTGGCAAGTCCCTTTGGGACATATCCCCCGAGACATCCTTCCCAAAGCTCTTGGAGGGTAGCCAAAGGGGTGGAGATACCTCACTCCACCTGCAGAGCTGGCTGCAGTGGCTTTAAACGTGGCGTCACACTGGAACTGGGGCTGAGGCCACTCGGCCTCTCCTCCACGCTAGCCTCCCGGAGGAGACTGGGAAGTACCAGGTGAGGAGCATGTGGTTCTCAGGTTGGTGGTCAGCCGGAGCCCGATGGGAGCCACAACAGGGCTTGTGGTGACTCGCTGCCAAAGCCAGTGGGTTTCTCTGCCTGCATTTGTTCCCTGTTGCTTCTCACCCGTAAATTTGGTTGGATTTTTCCTCTCTCTGTATGTTGTTAAGGAAGAGAGGAGAGGAGAGGAGAGGAGAGGAGAGGAGAGGGGAGGGCAGTGTATTTTTTCTAAGGGGTGTTCAGCTGGAGAAAAAAAAAAAGGATCGTTTTGTTGTTGTTGTTGAGTAATATCTAAATGGGAAATTTCCCCTCACGACGACTTGTTACCCTCAGCCATTCCCTTGGCCTCATTCGCGGCGTGCGGGAGGCGGGTGAGTCACGTCTGCTAATCCCTGTCTCCTGACTGCCTCGGCCCTTCCASACTCTCTCCCCGGCCTCACAGGGCGCAGCGGTGGATTGCTGGTGCGGCTGCGTTTCCTGCACAGAAATAATCAGTGTTTGTGAAAGCCGAGGCAGCGGGGTGGGACTGGGTACGTTTCTGCCTTCAGACCGCAGCCAGGCCAGGTGAYGAAACTCGAGGCAGCCTGAGATGAATTTGGCGCTTCTCATTTCCTAGAGACTGCCCAACAATTATTGCGGCTGTTTTTATAGTCTGTACGGAGACACTGAACAGCAGCAGCAAAAAGGGGATTCTGAAAGTCCGCCTCAGCGGGGATTAATACCTTGGTGCCATAGTTAGATGCTGGAAATATTAGAAGGTGACATATTGCAAAAGAAATAGGTTGAATTTGCTTCCCTTTATCATCAGTCCTCCCATGCGATGAACAAGCCTGGGCTGCGTTCCCTCTTTAGGGAGGCGTTGCTTGGTGTCTCTTTTACTGGTGTGAACTAAAAGTGAGAAAGCCTTCTCCATGGACTCAGCTGCTGAGTGGGAAAAGCTCGCGCCCTTCRGATACAAAGGAGCTTTTAAGATTGCAAGGGAATAGGTATGGGAAGTCTGAACATCCTGGGCTGGAGGGAAAGGTTGTAATTTACCTTGCCAAGTGAAGTCATCTCAGGAGGCCTCTGAAGAGGCTTCCTAGGGCTGCCCAGATGCCTTGCCAGTGCTTGCTCAGCCTGCGAGTGTGGCTGCCTTGGCCCATGTGTCCAGCAGCATGAAGGAAAACATGGCACCTGCGAGAGATCAGCTGTTTGGTTCCTCTCACTGACAAAAAAGGGGGGAGTTTGTTGCAAACCTGAGTTTGGTTCACATCCAGCAACTTCCGTCTGGAGATAACTTACAGAGATTAGATCCTCTGTGCATTAATTTCCCTGACTGTAAAATAACTCAGTAGTCCCCTCTCATGGGTCTTGGTTTGTTTTTGAAGGGACTTGGAGATCCTGTGGATGGAAGGTGGTAAAGTGAAGGTGGCCAAGTGTTATATSAAAATGGGATCATAAATTTCCTGCAGACAGTTATTTTACATTTGCAGTTGCAGAGGAGCAGGAAGGTTGCAATATTTGAGCTTTTCCACTGTGCACACGCACTTTTCAAACAGTTTTGTTGCAATTAATTATAGCGTAATTAAAGCTGAACGACAGTGCTAACTAAGGGCGAAATCTTGTGAAACAAATAGTGTTTGGGTTGATTTTGTAATTGCTTCAGGTTCCCCAGATACAAATTACACTGTCAGGGCTCCTGATTTATGGAAGAGCTATATACACACAAATAACTCAGGGCAAGAGCACTCTGGCTGCTGGTGTGGGTTGCAGGTGCAGACATCTGTGCCCCATCGCTTCTCCTCACAGGTGACTCCGTAAGGATGGAGAAGGTCTTGCCTATGTGGTGAACCATCCTGCAGTGAGCAGGGCATGGACAGCACRTCATTTCGCCCTCTCCTTTACTCTGGAGGCTTTTTGCAAGGTTTCCCCTGAGCAGAGGTTCCCCAGGGAGGTCAAGGTGCTGCCCGTGGTGCAGATCTTCGCCCACGTGCGTGGACACTGCAGGCAATTAGCCATGGGGAGGGGAAGTCCTGCTGCAGAAATGCCTCCCTGTGGCTCCTCTCCTGAAGCAAAAGGCCTGGAGCAGGACAGGGGATCTCCCCCTTTTATTCAAAGCTAATTTCCTTGGTGCAGTGTGGTCTTGGGGAAGCAGTGTTTCCCCGCCTGGCTCACAGGTAGCGCTGTGCGTTGTGCTCTGAAGGGCCCGTGGTAAGGAGCACCCGAGTAGCGAGTACCGTGACTCACCTGCTAAAGGTGGCCCCCACGGGGAATACGAAGAGGTTGTGCCCTTATCTGCTTGTCCGAGGGGGACCGAGATCTTTATTTCAAAGATTTGTTTCTTCCGCTTCATTTTCCAGACGTACGAGGAATATCAAGCATTGTTTTCGCCATTCAGGCAGGAAGTCTCTTGCAAGATTAGAGGACTAGAGTGGGTGTTTTCTCACTTTTAATTAAGAGGAGTGAAGTTGGGACTTTTTAGCAATGAAATCCTTCCTTCCAACCATTTGGAGGACATTTGAGTTAATGCCTTTCAACAAAYGCAAGCAAAACCCAAAGTATTTTGACTGTACTGCCCAGTGGGAGTTTAAAAATAGGGAGGTATGCTTCTAAAATGTCGAAAGATTAGGTTAAAAACAATGAGAAGAGTTAAAAAAAACAGCTATGCTTACAATTAAACTATTTTGCGTTCATTTTTTTTATTTGCTTTGAAGTACTGGTGCACTTTGGGTTCGTATGTGGAAACCAATGATGTTATTCTGTAATAAGACCAGAAATTCTCAGCAAATAGCGTGATCGCGGCAGCTGGAGCTTAGATAGGAACAGCTAGGGCAACCAGGATCTCTGCTACGCTGCAAGAGCTGGCAAGCCTGGCTTTGCAACAGTTTAAATAGGCATCACTTCTGGTCTTGGCTACTAGGATTTCAACCCTTTGACTCCAGCAAGATGCAAATCCTGTTGGCTCTCCTGTTGCCTCTAGTCGTCCAAGAAGACGTTTGTTTTTTGACGGGTGCAAGGTCTGCTTTTCTGCTGTGCAGAGGGAACCCGAAGGCTGAGCAGCGAGTAGTCGTCTCCCAGCAGGGGTGGTGGCAGTGCGAGCCAGCTCTGTCAGTAGTTAAGGGCTCCCCACCGGATTTAGCCGAGAAGCAATAATGTCTTCTCCTGCCACCGCAAAAATCCCCCGTTGCTCGCGAACCTGCTGTGCTGCAGCTCRCAAAAGGCCGCCCGGTGGGGCCGGCAAGCCGCAGCGCTTTGCACCGCCGGGCCAGACCTTCTCCCTTTGCCTCAGGGCAAGGAAATTTTGGCTTTCCCGGCAGCCCCCAGCGTGTCCCACCCAGCGGGCCGGCAGCCGGGCGCCCGCTCTGGATGCTAAACCTGCTGCGGGCGAGAGCGAGGGAAGGGGCCCTTCTGCTGATTAATTTGAGCCCGTGCTGCTCTTATCCTGGTTTCAAAGTAATTGTCTCTCTTGTCCACAATTTTCTCTCCTTACATTTCGCTGCATATTTATTAGGTTTTGCGAGGCTATCTGCAGCCACATTAAACCAATTTACTCCTTGAAATGTCTGACCTTTGATCTGCCAGCCACTGCCTTTCGGAGCCAGAAAAAGAGCCTTTAATAACATGTCACATGAAAGGCTTGCTGCCGAGCCTGTCACTTTCAAGCCCGACTCCGGTTAATAAAGTATCAGATGAATCAATTATTGCTTAATAATTGTTACCTATATTTTTGTGCCAAACAAGGAGTGCATTTTCCCTGTCTTTTCCCAGCTGCTTTGTAATTTCCTGCTAGATACAACCAATAATTCAAACACATACGCACAGGTAGAGGGGACGTTTCTCCAGCCGCGCTGGCGCCCCGTKCAGCCGGTTCGGGTCTGAGCAGACGCAGGGGCTCCCGCTGTGCCGTCGGGCTGTCTGGGCGCATCCCGTTTTCGGTGCCGGCTGGCACGCTTGCGCCTCTCCTCGACGCGGAGGTGAGCTGGGGCGCCGTCCCCACGTGCGCGGCCRCGTGCTGCCTCTCCCGAGCCTCTCCAGCCTCCCCGGCCCACGGCGGGTGCAGGCGACGGCGAAGGGGTCGGAGGGCTGCAAAGTGCTTTGCTGAGGCGTAAGTGCCGTTCTGGCCGTTTCCCAGACAAGGGCGGTGAAGCAGCGAGGGTGACTTGTCCGTCGGGGTTAGAAAGCGGCCAGTGCAGAGCGGGGCGAGCGCTGTGCCCCGTGGACCATGCTTCTGTCTGTCACCTCCCTGCSCCGGGCACGTGGTTTTCCTCCGTGCCACGAGATGCGGAGCGGGCTGGGCAGCTCCCCTTGCGATCATGGCTGCATCCAGCCTCCCTGGACACATTTATTTTACGCTCTTAACATGTATTTGACGTGATCAATATCTCTTACTGCTGTGGAGTCATAGGACGTCCTGGCGTTGCTGAAAAAAATAGCACCAGAAGTGGCCAAGCTGCTGTTGGAATCAAGGCACAGGGCCAGATCTGGGGGGAAGCCGTGTGGCTTCCCTGCAGTCTCTGCCAGCTGGTCGCAGCTCCTCGGCCTCTGAGCCCGAGGCACCGCTGCTCTGCACCTCGAGCGGTCRCAGATGGCAACGTGCACTGCGGCGGAGACGCCTTTTTGTCAGGCTGCTGGCTCTTCGTGCCTGATYTGAACAGTATTTGGGGATGATGAGGAACATTGTACAGTGGAGCTGGTTCAGCTCGTCTCCACTCCTGAGCGCTGGGGCAGCTGGGGATACGCTCGGGTCCTAGCAGGAGCCAGAGCGTCGAGGCCCCAGGAGTACTGCGCTGAGGCTGGGGAGCCAAGAGCCTTCACTGAATGTGATTGATCTTCCGGAGATGCTCTGAAGGCAGTTTCCCCTGGCAACATGTGTCCAAACGCTCTGCATCTATCAGGGAAGGTATCTTTTGATCAGGAAGGGTTTTGCTTCATGACTTTTGCAGAGGYGGGTGGCGGTGTTTGGATGATCAAGTGCCCTCAATCCTGTGGCTTGTGCCTGATGGCCCGGGGAGCAACGCTGGCAATTTTTTCTTCCCACACCCTCTGTTTTCCTCCCCCAGTGACCTCACCTTGTTAACGTGCCACCTTCCCATCACCCCTTCCTCCTGCAGCAAGCAGGCACCAGCTTTGGTCAGCCTCGCGCTTTTTTGACAACACCACATCTTGTATCAGGGTCCTCTGCTCGGTCAGCGGGGTTTTGCTCGTGCTTTGGGTGGTCTCCCTGGCACACCCAAACTGTTCCCTGTTACAGGCATCAATCCTGCTTCTGCTGGAATCGGCAGTGAAACAGGCATGGGTTTCATGGGGATGAAATAGGCCAGTGAAGTTTAATCACAGCAATTAGTTTCTGTCATCTGCAAGGTTCTCCAGTGCATCACTCTGAAACAACATGTTGCCCAGGATCTTCATTCAAAGTGACATTCTTGCCAGGGCAGGAGAGCAGGCAGCCTCTTGGAGAAGAGTATATGTGGGTACAGATCCATCTTGGAGGTGGCCTTGGCAAATTATTTTGGCATTTATGTATTATTTATTTTCCTGACATTTTTCATCTCTTGAGTGTTTGCTTAACAGTGCTAGGCTTTCACAAAATGATGGCGAAAGGATGATAAATGCAGAAGGCAGCCCAGGTCTTCTCCATCTGCTTTAATCTTCCCAGGATGTCTTCTCACYTGCCATATGGGGAGGGACGTGCTCCTGACATTCGCAGCTTGCAGAACACTGCAGCATCGAGAAGCAAATTCTTGAGTTTCAGGAGAAGGAGAACCATCTGCCCCTTTCTCCAACACATCTGTGCTGGCTGACTTGGTGCTGCAAGGACTTGATTGCAAGCCTCTAGGATTTGTTCTCAAAAATGCTGATAATATTCRCCATCAAAATGGGAAATGTAAAAGCAGGAGGAAGAAGAGAGGAAAAAAAAAACAGAGAAACCTGGCAGTATCATGGAGTGATAATTCTTTCCCTCATGCAGGTGTGCTTTGAAAATATTAACAATCTTGGTGGTTAAAATTGTTACTGCAGGAAGCCATCTTCTAGGCTTTGCTTACCGTGAGTYGGAAGGTGAAATGGAAGCCTGGGAGTTTGCAGACGCGGGACTGGATTGCGAAGTGAAGAGGGCAAAGGAGAGGGTGGCGCAGGGATGAGCAGCTGCTGCATCGTGAGATCTTGATTCTACTTCTGATTCTTTATAGCAGTTACAGGGGCCAAAGCTGCTGTGGAGTCCAGGTGGARACGGTCCATTCATCCTTTTCCATGACATTCTGCATAGGAATTCATGGCTAGCAAATTGGTGTTAACTGGCAGGCAAGGAGACCTCATCTCTTGCCTGGCACAGGAACAGTGGGCAAGCTTTGATGGAACCTGTGCTTGGTAGTTTTTCCCAATGGCATCTAACTCTCACAAGCTCCCTCATAAAAAAAAAAAAATAAAATAAAAGGAATCTAAGCCAGCACAATTTCGTCAGCACAACCCGRAGCAAACTCTGGTCTCCACAGAAACAGTGAAAAGTTTCAAATCACCTTCCTGTCCACTCTGCCTTTGAAGAACTAAACTTTCCCTGTATCTAGTGGCAGCATGCTGTTACTGCTTCCKTGCCTCTAAAATTCATCTGAAAGGAACATCCATTTTTATGAGATTCCAAATTTTGTATGAGATTCAGATGATCCTCAAGATCTTCATAAACCTGCATTTTACAGGCAAATGTGCCAAAACATACTTCATTCTTTCTATTATCAACTGCATCTCACTTGGAGGAACCTAATTTACCTTCCAGCGTTAATGTTGACTCATGCCTTGTGATTGCTATGCCTTGTTATTAGAGGCTGAAAAGACACTCCTGGATCTCTTGCCTCTCCTGGGACCTATGTTGTCAACTTGAGTCATCCTARTGGCCTAGACCATTTTTTTGTATGGTCTAGGTGTTATATGGACCATATAAYGCATTTAAGGCCAAAGCCTGGTCTGAGCTGGATGTCACAGCCTTCTCCAGTCCCCTCACGTCCTCCCATATTGATCCTCAAACCAGACGTAGCTGTTRTGGTTGTGTAGTCTTGCACGCAGTGGCTGCAAAGGGTTAAGTGGGAACACAAACCGTCAGCAGTTAGTGGCTGCCCAAACCCATGGCGTTTCTTTCTGTCTTTGCATCTTTCTGGTGGCAGCGTTCCTGTTCATGCCTTCCAGCAAGGAGAACCCCAGGTTGGGTCTTTCCAAATATCCCCCCCCCGCCTCACTGCCGCTTTTACCCTCATCCTTTGTGTTCAACATCTGGCAGTGTGCAAGTGGAGCATCCACACGTTTCCCAGCCCCAAGGCGGTGGCTGCTCAGAGCCTGGTCCCTGCTCCCATCGTGCCACGGACAGGCCCTGCCCTACCCCAGCCACGTGAGCACGGGCTCGATCAGGCCTTTTGACCTTCAGTTTTCCTCCTTGTGAGATGAAGTTAATACTTACTGCCATACCTTGCAGCAACGCTGCTAGGATGAATTAGTTAATAGACCAAATCTCACTTGCCTGCCTCAGTGAGGGAAATTGCAGCGTGGCTGAGTCTAATCTCATTTACACAGGTTTGAAAGTGGTGCAAAGCCAAGATTTATGCTCCCTATTTGCACTGATGAAAATAGAGGATCYGGCCACTTGCATAAGCCCTGGGTCCCTTATTCTGTGTTCCTGGGCAAGGGAGAGGGATGTGGGCCTGAAGCTGGGATTGCTTATCCCACCTTTTAAGCCACATCCTGCAAAATAAAAATATTTCCATGCCCTTTTCTCCCACGTGGCAGAATAACAGGTGGGGTGAAGGGAACCTTTTGCACTACAGGAGCCAAGGACACAATCTGTGGCCTTGTCACTGACCGCAGTTGATTTTGGGCCATGGTGGGATTTTGAAAGCAGCCTTAAAGACGCCCAGTGGGAACATAGTGGGTGTCAGGCTGTTTCCCTTCGTCTCCTCTGGAAAGCTCAACCTTTTAAAATACACTGTGGCGGGGCCCAAACATCCCTCGCACTCAATCCTGCTTCCTACCAAGGCTGCAGGGGTTTCGCKGCAGCTTGGGTGGGAGCATCCTGCAGTCCCGGCCAGAATCCGACCCTCAGGTGGCAATGAGCTGAGGGCTTTTGCAGATACAGTGCAGATGTTTTCCTTAAGCCCCACGATGCTGAATTGTGCCTTTTGGCTGAGGTGAGCCTCTGGGAGACCACGTAATTTCAAGGCTCACAGCGCCGTCTCTGCAAAGGTGGATTTGTTTTCTATTAATCAGGGGATAATAGCACGGGCAACCTGGCTGCAAGATGGCGCTCGAGCAATTACAGCGGTCGCTGGGCTACAGCTGCCGTTTCACTGCAATTATCTCACCGCGCAYGCGGTTGCGGCGGAGCCGCGTGAGTTTTATTCTTAGCAGCAGAGCACAGGGCAAGGCCAGGGGCTCCCTTTGGCCAAAAGTCCCCGTCCTGCGGGCTGAAGGAGTTGCAATGCCAGCAGTTGCCTCTACACGCGTTGAAACGACAAGGGGTGGAGGAGCCAGCATGGGCAAAATGCAAGTGATTCCCCCAGGAATTACTGGTAGATTTACTCCAGGAGTAATGGCTTAGCGTTGGCTCCATTTTCCAGGGTGCCTGGTCTCCAGTCCCTGGTCTCCCCTAGCCTTTCCTTGCTCCTAACTAGCCGAGCTGTCTTTGACTGCCCGCCTCTGGATGTCTACCTCGTCAAGGGGTGGCCAGAGGGAGGACATGGCGTCTCCATGCGCCATACGCACTAACCCACCAGCCAGCCCATTGCACTGAGCCCTCCTCAAAGGCAGCTCAAGGCTCTCCTCTCCCATCTGCCAGGCTGGGCAAGCAAAGACCAGGAGAAACATGGGTCTAGCAGACTGTTTGAACACCTTTAAACTGCTGTTTACAACTCTTCAAAAGATCTCTCTGAATGACTAACCTCCATCCTGGGCCTCACCCAAGCTAGACATGAGCAGGAACAAAACCTCTGGATCTCGCAACTCTAGGGGCCTTTTCATCTGGAGTTGACCCTACCTCTGTAACCTCAGCTTTGGGTAGTCAAGACGTCTATACAGAGTCAGGATCTATGCAACTTTCTCTGAGGCAGACTGTGTTTTGTTTGTTCTTTGGCTTAGCATCTTTTTAACAGACTTGTTTGCTCCAAGTCCCTCCTGCCTCTGTGTTTTGGACAGATGCCTGGTGGAGGGAAGCTTGCTTGACTGACCAATATCTCATTCAAAACATCACGAAGGGAAAACGGGTAGGTTTTACTCAGCTGTGRCTGAAAACAGAGGTTCTGCAGTTGGGCCCACTTGCATCCAGGTTGATTTTGGCCCCACCATGTTTTTATTTGAAAGCCCCTTGTGCTCAGGACAGTAACGCAACTGGAAGGCAGGACTGACATGTCACCTGAACAAACAGTTTTTGTGTAAGATGCCAAGGCTGTTTTGCTTAACTGAGGGAACCAAATCCTTGGATGATGCCTTTCGTCCCGTCAACTTGTAAGTCATCCAAAGCAAGGTGGTGCACCATTTTATCATCCCAAGTGCCAGTGGTGCTGGAAAATCCTGGTGACTCCCATGGGCTGCAGTGGCCATTGGAGCATTTGTAGCGATAAAACTCGGTGGTCAGGGCAGGAAATCCCCGATCCAACCAGGTTTTAAGACTGGAGCAGCACTGATGATGGGCTCACCTCTCTTCTAACAGCCAGTTACAGCTCAAAATGCGCTTTCCAGTCCCCCCTTCCAAAGCTCGGAGTGTGGAATTCCCCTTTCCTTTGCAATGCAAGCAGATTTGGTTTAATTTTATGTACTGCTTTATTGGCCTCAAGTTAAAAGAGGTGTGGGTAAAATTAGTAGGCTGAGAAAATGTGGGCCTTGGGTGAGTTTATTTCTCCCTTTCCAAGGGCTGTTGAACTGAATGGCTACAACAAAATATTTGTAGGCAGGCGCTTAATTTTAAATCCATGAGGAGCTCTGCTGAGTGTACTCACGGGCTTAAAGCTAAGCATGTGCACGAGCACTGGGTCGAACTGGGAGGTGGCGTGTGCCTCCTCCAAGAAGCGGCAGGACAGATCCGTGGTGTGGTTTCATGGGGGAACGCAGTGCTGGACCGGGGCATGGTGAGCTTTGGCCGCTGGTTCTCTTGCCTTTCATTGTGATGGATGGTGTTGTGGAAAAGCGGTGAATGGAAAATATATGTCAAGGATAAAGAGTGATAGTTAAAGGACAGGAATAAAGCCTTGCTTGTGTGAAGAGCCCAGATCTAGTCTGTGCTGTTTCAAATTAAGTTTTCGGTTTCCTAAAGGCAGCAGACAATGCTTCACTCAATTCTGTCCCCACTGTCATTAAAACTCRAGTATGTTGTCTGGATATAGTGTTTTGCCCTACCTTAAGAGCCCTAATCTTTTTAGGGCCATTTCTTGTAGCTCTCTGCAGACGCTCAAAAGCCTTCTCGCCGCTGGAGTGAAATACAATCCCTGTCTTCGGGAGCTTTACCTTCCCTTTGTCTTCYGCAAAGACAGGAGGAAAATAACCACTTAACAAATCTGCCGTGCCTGAATTTCCCCGGCTCCCCTTTGCAGCTATCATTTGCAGTACGCTGCTTTCTCTCCGTGCCGCCCGCCTGTTGCAGGAGATGGCAAGGAGCCTTTATTGTTTGCTGAACAATTCCCTGCAATTTGCCGCTCGCTATTTCTTTGGGGCTCCTTTAATCCTTTTCACTCGCTGCTGCTTATTTTTGGCTTGCTCGCCGTCTCCCTTCTTCCCAAACTGTTTATGTTTTGAAAAGCCCCAGTTTGCAGCCGGTGTTGCCAGCACGGTGAGCGTTGCTCTGCACCCGCAGAGCCTTCCTGTCCCGCTCCCAGCCGCCTCAGCAGGTTGGGCGCCCGAGGCAAGGAGCTGCAGTTCCCAGCTTTGCCGACTTCCCCTGTTCCTGTTTTCCCTTGGGAGCTCTCTGTATGCTGGCTGGGCTTCCACAAGCCTGGGAAATCCACTTTCCCTTTGTACCAAAAAAATCTTTTTGCTTTCCTTCAGCGAGAAGTCCTGAGCCTGCTACCAGGTTAGCGGTGGGAAGCACAAGCAAAACCCTGGTAGGGTCATGAGGCCAAGCCCTGGCGTTCCTGCTCCTCTGGGTGATTTTTTCTATCCTGGTTTTGGTGGCRGGCGTCTGGCTGGGTACCAAAACTCAGTAGCGACCGGCTCTGCGAATTGGGCCGACTCTTTTTGAGCAGCTTCCTATTGCTCCTCAGCAACACTGGGTTCAGGGACAAGCCACCCAGGCATCAGACCCACAAGTGAGGACCATGAGCCYGGGCTCGTGGCAGCACCCGCTTGTGGGACCCAACATGTTGGTCCTTGTCTGGGCCCCTCCAGGTTTCATGATGCCTCTAGTTGTAGGATAAAACTCAGTCCTAGGCAGAGAGCCAGCTCAGGCTGATCATCTAGATAAGGTGGCAAACTGTGTTTTGGAAGATCTAACTTGAAATTTTGGCTCTGCATGGGCTTCCTACGTGGCCTTAGGCAAATCAATGAGTATCGCTGTTCCTCATCTGTACAAACGAGGTAATCTCTCTTTTCTCCCACTATTTATTTTGGGTACAAGCTTTTAGGGACAGTTTGCTCCTTCTCCTGCCTTGTTTATGCAGTGCCTGTATGGCATGAGCATCCTGTTCATAGCTCTTAGACACTGATGCAGTAAAAATGATTATTGCAGTTAGTAGTAGTAATAACAATAAAAATAATAATAAACCTGCACCTTGCACAGTAAAAACCTAATCTCATCTGAAGATGCTTCAAACTATCGTTGTCCAAACGTTGGTAGCATTGGATATTTTTATTATGCCACRTTTAGGCACACTGTTATGGCTATGTCTTGCTCCTGCTATTCTGATCTATAGCTGGAGAATTCAAATCCTTCTCCTGCCTGCAATCAGGATTCTGAGATTCAAGCAGGACTTTCTTATCTGTACAAATATTTCCTGATCTGCTTGCATTGACTGCCCTGAAGGCAAATAGCAACGTCTGCGGCTCCCGTGCGTAACCCGTAACCGTTCTGAACTATCCGAGCTGTCCCTGCTTTGTCAGCCAGAAAAATCTATTTCTTTTCTCCCTGTAGGTCCTATCTAGTCCCTTGCTAATACTGCAGCAAGCGTTCCTCCACGGGAACGCTGCCTGTCCCCCTGGAAGCCTTTGAGTCTCCGTGTTTCTGGCCAGAAGTCCTTCCCCGAGTCCAGCAGGCCTCTCGTTTTGGTAATACCACCATCAGCCTTGAGCACATCTCATTGCATTTGGGCAGCCCTCTGCAGCATGGCCCGCTTGCCTACATTGCCCAAATGCAACTTTGCTAAGCCCTTCCTTCACACAGACCTAAAGAGTATCAGCTCTGCCTTTTTCTGGGGAATAATTCAAGGTAGATTTGTCCTAATCTTCATCACTCCTTGCCATTTTTTAATGAACAGGTGAGTTTATGTTGGAAAAGCAGCTTGACTTTCCTGACCCCAGAAATGCTTAAAAATAGATCTGGAAATGCTCTTGTGTTAGGGTTCATTTTTTCCTTCTCCTGCTAAGATATGCTGATGGCTGGAGGTTCAGCCCTGTAGCTGCATCTTTAATTACAGTTTTTGTGAGCATCACTACAATTGTGCTGTGGTTTAGGGAAAGCTTGGGATCTCTGTTAACAGCCAGCAGATCTTGCTGCTGGTATCTCAGAATGGCAAGAAGACTTCTTTTGCTAACTCTTAATAACAAATGGATTTACTCTGTTGCCTTCCAGCATCAAATAGATTCTTGTTCCTATTTCCTTGTAATAAATGATGTTTTGTTTCCATTATTACTCAATAGTAAAATCTTTTCCAGCGAACTTTAACAGAAGCGGATTTACAGATATCAAAATAAACCTGGGTGTGATGAGATCTTGTTGTTCCAATATCAATAAAGAATCTTGCATGACTTGGTAGTTATAAAAATGTAATTAACATTTKAGATTTTTCCATCTTCTCTTTTTACTTTTTTTAAGAGGGAAATGATGAAAACTCAGAAATCCATGCTGGAGCACCCCTCTGCACCTTGAAAAGAAATCACTACTCTTGCCYGCACCGTGGCTTATTTCAGGGGCAGAAAATAACCGCCGTTGGCCGTGATGGCGTAGACCTGCCCAAAGCRGGGTTCGTGTCAAGACACATCTTCGGGGCTTTTTCTAACGCATGGAAAATGTCGACGTTTCCTGGTTTCAGGGACGGTATTTACTGATTCGTACGCGGGGCTGGATGTTAATTGTCATCGGAGATTCGGGGTGTGGGCGGATCATTGTATAATGCCCACACCCTTCGGGTGGCTTTGGGTGCGGCGTCGCCTTTGCCTCACCGTGCAGTTTAAGATGTATTATTATTACCCAAAAGTTACACACCCTTCCGTGCTTCATTGTTTTTATTAGGGATCGCTCTGCACCTGGCAAATCTGCCGCCGGAGCTAACAACTCCGGCCTGTCTCGGCTTTCCGTGTGGAAATCCCTGCGGAGCGGCGGGCTGCTAACGCTTAGCAGTGGCAGCAAAATGATGCGGGGGCCCTTTGCGGGGCGGGGGGCTAAGGATGCTTCAGCACTTAAACTAAGGCGCGCGGCACGTTTGGAGACCACCGCGGACTTGGGCYGATTTTACGTGGAAGGAGCTCGGCTGTTTCAGCGATGAGTGTGGAGAGGTGGAAAGCACCTGGGGGCCGGGGGAGGCTAGCCGTGCAGATCCTCACTCCTTCCTGGAGTGAGYGCTTCTACTGGGAGGCAGCACGTAGGACTAAACGCAGCAGGAGAAAATTACCCTTTCGCTGAGGACTTCACCCAAAAAAGGTGAACCATTTTTGGACTTCAGCTGTGCTTGCCTTGTTTGAGGGCTTTCAGCTGGCTCTTTGCACTTCAGCCAGGTTGTTGTAGCTTTGACCCCCAATTTGGGTGCTGTTCTGCACATTACCTAACCTGCCTTGATCTCCCAGCTCTCTGTGAAATGCAGCTAGTAATAACTACCCAGTRGCTTCTTCTGCACGGCGCAGGCTCGTGAAGGTGGCCGGTTACAAACAAGTGTTTCTCCAGATGGGGACTGTTCTTGCAGACTGCTTAGGAAAGATCTGTCCTGTAGCTAGGCCTGAAGAGCCCGCTTACACGTCCCATTTGGCCTTTTCTGTAAGTACACCAGACTTCCCATCTTCTCCACCCTGGCACAGCCTTGCTGGCTCCTCCACCATCTCCATCCAGCCAACGCTCACAAGCATGTTCGCAGTGCGAGCACCCGTCTTTCATCAGCTTGAGGTCAGTGGTCCCTTCTCTCACCACCCAGTTYTCATTCTGTGAAGCATTTTGCTACTTTTCCTTGCCTGTAGTAGGGGGCTGTAATTAAATGAAACGCATCCAAGGCAAAATCACAGGGAAGTCTCACCTTCCCTGTGCCACACGATTGAATAGGGGGGCAAAGATGCAACCCCCTTATTAGAGTAATATAATTTTCTATCTCAGATGGGAACCAGGGATGTTTTAATGATTGGGCTCATTAGGTGGACTTTCCACTTAAAGTGTCTGTCTGGCAATTAAGGCTGAGAAAAGCATGACGGATGACCACACCTTCTGTGACTTAATGGGGAGTCTGAAGGCTGATCTTATTATCACACTGATACAGCCTGTGATAAAAAAGAATTTAAGATACTCTCCTGAGATTTATTTGCCCATTAGGAAGCTGCCAGGAGAAGGTGAAGAGAACTCGTAAGGTCAAAGCTGAACAGAGTAAAGTACTAAATGCTTGGGACCCAGATGAGCCATCGGAAGGGATGGAGGACATGCTTGGTTTGTCTCTTTGCTTGGCCTTAGCCAAGTCACTTTGTTTCTGCTTTCCGCGTTGCGTTATAAATACTTCGGGGCCGGCCCTGCAGATGTGCCGTGGTTTTACCACAGCGGGGCGGCGCGCTCGCCTATCCAGCGTTAATCATTGCCGCGCTTTCGCGCTGGAGTGAGACGTCTCGGGCACGGTGTCCTGGGCATGCGGCCGTTCCGGGCGGAGGGCTTCAGCGCTGCACCTGGGCAGGAACCGCGCGGGACACGGGATTGCATCAGCCGAAACAGGAGCCGTGGGGCGCTCCGGCTGCACATCCGCCTTGGCCGGCTCGCGGCTCCGGGATGGTCTAGCGCCGACGTCTCGTTTTGCTCCGTCTACAAAGCGATCCCAGCCTCGTTCTGGGTGAATTATTACAGACTTCGCCGCGCTGATAGTGAGCGATGTGGAACCACTGCAATCCGAAGGATTAAAATAGACTCAAGGAGATGCTAACTTTAGCAAAGGAACAGGAGGAGGTGAGGCACCTTCACCCTTTTTTATTTTCAGGTGGATCTTTCCTGTTTTATTTTTAACGAAAAATAACATTTACCCATTTTTACCTTTTTTGTTTCTGAATGTTTTTCTGCTCTTACCCACATAATCTGAGAAACACAAATGCTACTCGGCGCAACTCAGGAGGGATCTGCCAGTCCTTACATTAGAGGCATGGGGGGAAAAGCTTGGATTGTAKGGAAGGAAGCCCCTACGGTCAGGAGGAAAATCTGAGCCGGGAGCTGTAATTTCRAGCAAGGTGGCTCTTTTAGAGAAAGTGTATGGCAGAATTTCCATTCTCCTCCAGGAGCATCCTCTTGRGTCTTCAGTGATTCCCCCACCAATTCTGCCTGCTTTAAAATGTGACCCACTGCAATATTTTACTTAAGCCTGGTGTTTAATGGACTGGAACTTATTGTAGAGCTCACTATGCAGGCTTCAAACCTCCTGTTGGGTACCATTTTACTGACATTAGCTTGCCATAGCTTGTCAGTGATTTTAACTGTGCTGATGGGTTGAACGCCCCAGGATATAGGAGCAGATTCTTTTAGCTTTGTACTTAGCTTCGGCTTCTGTAAGTACAGTTGGGAGAGATAATTCAGCCAAATATGTTTTAGTACAAAGTGAAGATCTGACGACATAAACACTTCCWTGAATTTGGGTCAGTTTTGTCATACTAATACAAAAAATGTGGGGAAGGAAAACATTTMATTTCAACATTCTCAGAGTGAAACTCTGAGTTTCATGTGCAGTGTGATTTGTTTGCTTCAACATTGCCTTTGTTTTTGATTAAATTCAATCTATGCTAGACGCCCAGAATTTATGCAAAACACTTTATTTCAGGGCAAGCAAGAATCTAAACTCACTTGAAGTTATTTTTACCATTTTGCAGTTCACAAACAAGAAATCCTGTTTGTGGTCCCACCTGCACCCTCCGATTCACATGAAGCAGGAGCCTCTTCTCTGCTCATCTCTCTTTGCAAGCAGGTAGCGCAGAATCCAGCCCCATCTAAGTGCAGTGGGGAAGCAAAGAGTCTGGAACTTCTCCCGTCATTTCTCYACTTTGTCTTCACTTTGTGCCAGATTGAGTGTTGGGAGTGCAAAAAACCCATATATTACTTAGATTTGTCTGAAAACTAAATAATTGAATATGAAGGCATTGGCTTTATGTCTTTTAAGGAATCCTTTTGAAGTTGACTCTTTTGACCTTCGAGGCCCTGCATAATTTTTCCTCTCCTCTCTCCTCCTCTTTGTTGTTCCTTACACTCCTGTAATCTTCTCTCCTGGCTGCTTCCTTCATCTCCTCCCACCCTGCTCCGTGACTCCATTTATCTGTGCCCCTTGTTTGAAGCACTTGGTGGCTCATGCAGCAGGCAGCTTCCTCCCCCTGCAATCCTTCCTCCAAGCGCCTCTCTGCTACGAGCCTTTCCTAAATGGCCTTCACCAGCTAGCATTTAACCTGGGCTCTTTGCCTGTATCTTTTCCCCCAAAACTACTTTTTCCTTCCTCATCTTGGGAAATCTTAAATTAGAGAATGTGCCTTAATCCTCTCACTGGCTAGGAGCAGTATGTTCGTTCACCCACAGCTTTCGGCTGGGGTTGTGCTCTCTACGTTCCCCAGTTGGACAGAAGTAAGACTCCACCCCTCTGGTACTGATAACTTGATAACTAATAACTACTTGACCTTCCTGAAGTGCATCCAGATAGTACTAGGATTCGAGAGCTGTTTGAGATTGCTTTGCCCTTGCTATCAAACCCCACTGTCGTCTTCTCTATCATCACTGGTCTCTGGAGGGGTGGTCACTGTGGATGTGTATTTGTACACTGTCCAGCACGCAGTAGGGTCTCAGCATCCCATCAGCGTACTCCAGCAGTACGGTAGTAATCAGAGCTAGGAATATTTCAGTAAAGACGTTTAAACCGGTGGAAAGGATCCTTTGGGTAGTATATAAAAAGTGCTACAGAGCTTCAGTTTTACCAGTTGAGGAAATTGCTTTCTCTGTGACTATACCAATAACCACTGTGCAGTTTATCGGGAATTGTAGCCTCACTGATATGGAGGGGAGGATACAGCTGACTTTAATGGGACAAGTAGACTTCTTCAAAAGAGCAAATTGAGGTCTGAATAAAGGATATGTTCACATGCACATGCACACCRTTTCATGAAGATACTTAGGTGTGAGAATACTGGCACTGGAGGGGAAGCGCAACGCTCGCCCTGCATTTATCTGGGCAAGAAAAATTCTGCTTGTTTATTCCCCCTGGAGGGAGGAATATGGATTTGTTCCTGGTGCAGGTAAATGTCCATAGCGATTTCACAAGGATTTGAATTCCTCCTGCTGCCAGCAAGTGAGCTGAAAAAGGGCAGCAGTGGTTGGTTTTATGAAGAACTGCTCTCCTTTCAGCTGATCTCGCCAGGATACAGAGTTTGTTTTTCCACTGACACATCTCTGACAAACACTCAAAGACTGTGTGGCATGGGGAGCCAAGTGATTGTGCTGTCATGGCATAAGCCTAGTGAAAGAAGAGCAAGATTTATATCGTGGCTGCTCAGAGGGCTGGAGAGAGATGGCCTAGAGCCATAAGTCATGCAGGCATGGTTGATACAGTCTTCAGTTTTTGCCAAGTGTGGGCTGGCTAGTGGCTTACGTGACRTGGGCTGCATTGTCTTGGTCCAAGTCTTGGCGGGCATGATTCCACGTCACAGRAAGCAACAGTACAGCTGACACTTTTGCTGACAGTCTTAGCAGAAAGATGAGTTGCTGAATTGGCCCTGAGGATTGAAAAAAAAAACCCAACCCCAAAACAGAAGAATTTTACAGCTGGAGAATAGCTTCCTTCTACTAGTGAAGAAAGAAGAGCAGATGATCCTGAAAAGCCCAGCACTTATACAGCTATGGTGCCATGTCTAATATATGCATAAGCAGTTGATTCGGCAGCAGTATGAAGGGCTCTAGAGTGCTCTCAGGGGATGTAGCCTCAGGTGCAGGCCCACTGAGAGCCTATGGCTGTATCATTTCATCATTTCATGCCTTGGTTCTCTATTTACAAAACCAGAGCTTGGAGTCAGAGACTGGTTTTGGTTGGTGAGGACCTTTGGAGACCTCTTGTTCGGTCTTCCATCCAAAGCAGAGCTGGTGCTCGGTGTGGCTCGTACCTTTGTATCAGTGAGGTTTGAGTATCTGCAAGGACACAAGAAGCCTCTCTGGGTCCATGGACCAATGTTTGACCAGCCTCATAGTAAAAAAAAAAATTTCTTATGTTTGATCAAAGCATCCTTTGCWGCAACTTGSATCTGTAGTATCTTGTCCTCTGGAACTCCACCTTCTCTATAGCTATTCCGTAAGTAGTTGAATAAAACAGTTAAGTTCCCTTCTTCACCTTTTCTTTTTCTGGGGGTCTGAACAAACGTCTCCTCTTACATTGTGTGCTCCAGCCCCCTGTACTGGAGAGGCCCAGTTGGACACAGTCCTCCAGGTCTCATCTCACAAGCCCCGAAGAGAGAGGAAGAATCACTTCCCTCAACCTCCTGGAAACACTTTTCCTAATGCAACTCCGTGTGTGTCTGGCCTTCTTTACTGCAAGGGCACGCTGCTGATTCCTGTGCACCTTGTGGTCCAGCAGTTCCCCCGTCCTTCTGTACGAGGCTGCTTTCTAGTCAAAAGAAGGTGATGCTTGCTTCATACCGAGGTGGCAAGGATGGAAAGTGCCAGTGCAGCTCAGTTATCTTGGTACAACTGAAGAGGAGAGGGGTAGACTGTGCCTGGAGGTACAGGGTCTGAAGACTCAGATGGATATCAGCTTGGACATGTGTGCTGCTGGCTGCAGCTAGATCTGGCTCAACCRTACCTTTTGAAAGCATGAAGTCCATTAATGACAGAGGTGAGATGGCTGTAGGAGCCAAGTATTGCAGAAAACCTGAGGATATACTGAAGCACCTTTTTTTGTCTCAGGATTGTTCTTGTTCGGAGAAGATGCAGCTCATGTAGCTGCTGCTGATGCTGATGAGGTACCTGCCCCACAAATATGAAAGGAAGATTTCTGTCTCCTCTGCTGCCCATCCATCACCTTTCACAAGCACTAGGAGCAAAAGGAAGAACAAAAGGAATAACAAGAAAATAAAGAAACACTGTAGCTAGAAAGCAATCCTGTGTGTTTCACAATTCTATAAATTATACCCTTCCCTTCCTTTTAATCGTCAGGCATATAAAATACGCTTGCAGCAGAATCATATTCTTCACATTAAAGTTTCAGAAGAGAAATACAGGTCCCATCTGCCTGTTTAGCAAAGCAGGGCAGTACACGACCATTTCTTTTTTTTCCTCAAAATCTGCTTTATGGCATGAGTTTTCTTTTAGGGGTGCCCATTCATTTCATTTTCTCATTTCAGCTTGCATTTTCACAAGCAGCAATGTCTTTATTCCCTCACAGGGCCTTATTCGATGCCTTCAAACTCAAACACACCTTAAGAGCAGAGGCTTAACCAGCCCTAGATGAAGATCAAAGAGAAGTCAAGGTCATTTAGGACTTTAGCAGGGGTCCTAGAGGTGGGTTTCTGCTCTGACGACAGGACAGACACTGTTTGAACAGCAGTGGTTGGCAATAACTCTTAGAAATTAATAAACTGGATGGCACTAGGACTGTGGGGACACCCACATTTCACTATGTATTCTGTGGCCTGTTGCATATTGTTGCTGAGACAGGTAGAAATGGCTTGAATGATTATTTATAGTGCTGTGCCCTTAGAAATCCCTCCTCTCCTGCGGAAAGGACATGTCCCTCTTTTTTTTTCCTGAAGAACCTCATTTTTATTCAGTGGCATTCAGAGCAGAACAAATTCAAAGGACCGGGACTGTATGGTTTTTTACTGTGCCTAGAGATTTACACTTGTGCTCCTGCTGCCGTTAAAGTTGCCCTGCTGTAAGTGTAAATCACTGTGCTCTRTTCAATGCGTTACACATTTCCGAGAACTCGTGTGCGACAGCAGGAAGGATACACTGCAAATTTTGCGCTGGCTCTTAGGGGCTGAATGATGCTCAGTGAATAGAGCTACAGAGGGAGCTGCATTCCCCTTCCTGATGGGTTCACCATAGAAGAAGGTTTTTTTACCACCTTGGCAAGAAGCTGTTTGGTTTGATGTAGGTTCAAATTTTATTTTTAAGCATCATATGAGAAATGCAGTAGAGGAAACCACATTCTGTTCCTTAAAATAAATGGAAGAAAAGGCAGCGCTGTAAAAGTATTCCGTGATGCATACGCTTCGTGTGCATGCCAGACAGGAGCATGCGCCTTGGCATATGTGGCACCAAGGAGCTCTGGATGTTTAACTRCATGCAGACCTTTTCCTATATCAGGGGCTTTTATACGACCTGGTGGTGTGCTTGGGCATATAAAGGGCTATAGCATCCACGGGTAAAATGCCAGCAGCTTCCTACCGAGCTCCAGTCCTGCAGTGCCTCTGGAGGAGGAGGTAGAAACCAAAGCTAGCTGATGACCTACCTAAGCAAGCTTGTTGCCGGGGCCCTCAACAGCCCTGAAAGGAGACTTCAAATCCCCCGTTTCACCAGCCGCAGGGGCTGGTTTGCCTGCCCCTRCCATCGGTCGCAGCTCAGCGGTGAGTCGCCGGATGCGTCTGCTGACCTGGGCAAGGAGCACAACCCCGCTTTCAGCCTCACGCGCACACACATACCCGCCGCTCGCAAACAGACTGTACGCACCCAGAGCACGACGAGCTTATAATTAAGTCACTTTTTCTGCAGCTGGAAGGATTCTGCTGTAAACAAGGGTTTTCTGTAGCCCCAGTTGCGCGCGGCGCRGGGCGAAGCACTGCAGGAGCTCAGGTCGGCGGGCGGCGAGCGGGTCCCGCTGCCTTGCCCTCCGCTACGCGAACACYGCGAACGCGGCTCCCGCTGGCCTGACGTGAATCTCGGGGCAGGGTTTGCAAACAGAGGCAGCGGTCCGAGCGGGGCTTAAGTGCGTTTCTAAACGTTTCGAAGTGCCGACATGGAAAAGGAAAGTCCCGGCGTGCTGCGGTGCTGCCGTTTCCTCCCAGCCCACGGTCACGGCRAGCGCTGGCACACTGCTTTGAAGTGCAGTGTTGGCAAGCCGCTGGGTTCRTGCTGATTCCCAGGACTGAATGAAGGAATATATGGGTCTAAAAAACACATAAAGCGCAAGGCGCAGCATTTAAGCTGATTTTGGTGAGTTTTTTCACTGACAAAAAGGAGGAATAAATTAAAACGTTTTAAAGGTTATTTTGCTAATGTGATGCATAAATAGAGCGGCATAATGTGTATTAGAAATGCCAGAGATGGGAGGATAGATGGGTAGMCGGAGAGAGATATCTTCCAAATGTCTTATTTTATTGTAGCCTTTTATCTAAGGAATTTTCCTCAGCTAGAGAGAATTCATGGCAATACATTTAACGCAGAGACTGACATCTCTATGCTTCAAGAGGAAATGCAAAACAGAAACAGCGAAGTGATGAGGACAGTGGGGTAAAATGCTGAGGCTTTCATGCTCAGGGCAAAGACTGTATTTTGGAATAGTACCGTGGATGCCATGTGCTTTCTTCACACATGTGATATCCTTCTCCCATGCACAGATAGCTGGGGTTGCATTAGGCACCTGCATTTCCTTTCGTGTAAGAGGACAGGAGTGAAGCAGCTGCTCAGCAAGACACACTGTGTTTAGAAGCTGAGAGCCAAAGCACGTGTAGATATTGATACGTCACACCACTGCACAAGGCTAATCTGTAACAGCTAGTAGGTTTGCCTGGAAGACGTAGCACTTTAACTGCACTGGCCTGGTTATAGTTGTGCCTTTCTCCATAGGTAGATGCAATCAGAGGCTGCGCAGTTGTTGACTTACGCATCCAGCTGTGCTGATGGAAGATGATTTCATCCCACCCCTCTCCTGCAGGTCGCTGTCTCTGTAACTGGGCCCTGGAACAGCCCTTGAGGCAGATCAGCCGAGTTCACTTACCCAGCTGCCCACGGCGGTTGGAAGAAACCTGCCTGCTACTTTTTCCCCAGCAGTTACAGGGATTTGCAGAGGAACAGCGTCAAAGGCAGAGCCAGGCAGAAGATTTGGATTGATTTGCAGTACTGTCTCGCAGACCATTGTAGCTTCCTTGTCCTCAGCTGCACTGGTGTAAATCCAGGGGAGCATTGGTTAAATCACTGGAGCAAGTCTGTAGTTACACCGGGACAAATAAGAAAACAAAGCAGACAAAAGCATAAATTCCATCTGTTCAAGCTCCAGCAGGCCAGATTCTGGCTGCAGTCAGTGCCCTTTAATTCAAAGCCTCCTTTGGACACCCCCTTTGAGTCCGGACATTTGAGCAGTCCTAACTTCCCTTGAAAATGTTTCCTTGTAAAGCCTTTGTGAACCAGTGCATGTATTTATGTTATGGTTATCACACATGTAATTTAATCTGGCATTGTAATGACAGCATGGTGAGTTCAAAATGCAGCAGTAAATATAGTCGTTAGGGGAAAAGAAATCCCAGCCCATCATCCCGAATGCCTCTTCACGTCATGGGAGGGATCTAGACAGAATCCAAACACCATAAGCATTTCTGGGTTCCAGTTGGAAACTGCCTGGAGTTCAAGATCAGCCAAAACAAACACRCAAGACTCTCTTTCTTTGCACGGTGGAGATGCCTTTTCTCATTTTTTTCTCTCCCTTTTTTCCTTCTGAAGGGTCACCCCTCTGAAAGCCCCAAGAGGAGAGAGGCTGAGGCTTTTTCACGGCTTGCTTATGCTGTTTCTTACCCAGCGCCCCTGAATCTGCTCTTGCTTGTGGCTGAGAGCTGAATCCTGACTTGAGCCCTGATTATTTTTGTATGCTGCTGGTTTGCAATGCTATATTTAAGGGTCATTTGCCAATTCCAATATAAGCCTCATTTACAAGTCAGCTGTTTTAAATTGAATCAGACTGTAAGTTGGCGTATGCTTGGAGTCAGCTGGGGTGTTGGATTTGCCTGGGGTGGGGGTGGGGAATCCTGCAAGCCCTCTACTTGCTTGCAGAGGGGTTAGTAGAGAATTTAGTGCTAATGATTATCATTTTGTTCCATGTATTTGAGCTGAAAGATCTGAGCTGTGGATRTTTTTCTTCTGCTTCTTCCAGGTTAATTCATGGGGAGAGTTCAGATGTTTTTTTATCTGTTGGCCTTCAACAGCTTTAGCTGTATCTACCAAGCTGGGCATGGGTAGGCCCCTCTGAATGTCAGCAGCTGCTCAGGCCGGTAAACCTTGACAGAATCAGGTGCTGATCGGACCATTTAGCAGTTTTTCAGCTTTCTAGCAGGCTGGTAGAGAAAGAAKTGGCCTCACTCACAGAAAGAGTCGAGATACAAATGAGATCTGATTCTGACCCATGATCTTTAGTTAAATTGCTCTGTAACCTTGAGAGATGGATTAAATCATCCCCTGAAGAGAAGGAGCTGCTGCTGGATATTCAGTGCTTTGGCCACACTGGCAGGTTACACTCATATATTACCTGTGGTCTTCAGAGAGCTCATTAGGCACTTGGTTTACATGCAGAAAGTCTAGATGAAAGTGTCATCCCTTTTCCCCAAGTGTCCTCTGCAGAAGTCTGTCAGTATTTCCTCTAGAAGCGTCCAGTTCAGGGGTTAGAAAAATGATTTGCCTCAGTGGAGTTTTAGCATGGTCAGGAAGCGTGGTTCAGAGAAGTGTTGCTTTGCAGAAAAACGATACTTCCCTTCAGATCGGAGAAGGATGGGGAGACCTGCCGTTTGCCTGTTCCGTCTAATGCCGGTCTGCAGCGGAGCTGGGCTGTATGTGACTGGGAGGAGATGCATGGTAAAAAAGTGGCCAGATTTGGTCCTAAGTGTTCTTTCCTCTCTGCCTTGAAATTTTTCATTGACTTCATAAACACGTTGCTTCTGGAAAGTTGATTAAACATGATAGTGAAGTYTAATCAGTGGGTTGGGGAGTCTAAAGTAGTAGAAAGAAATGCAAAGGGAAGTCCTGTTTGCAAACATCCCAGTACTTGGAAGTAGGTTGGATCTTATGGTCTGTCTCCCTCATTGTCAGGTCCGCTCACAAGTCCACCATAATAAAATGTTCCCAGGGTTTGGGAACATTCAGATCAAGGTGCTAACCTTGGGGCTTTGGTCCATCTGCAGCGTTTGGGGTGGACATAATTGGCACTCCACCTTTTTGGCCTTTCCATAGCAGATCAGGATGGAGGAGAAGGCTCCTGTTCTCATCCAGGATGTTTACCCACCCTTTGGCAGCTCCCAGAGACATCAACAAAGTTAAGACCACATTAAGAAAAAAAAAATCGTACTTAAWGCTTAAGTCAGATGCAGTTATCCACCAGGACCAGCAGTTGAGAGTACGGGCTCAGCGCAGACAGCCAGCTGGCGATGCTGGTGGGGCCTTGCCATGCATAGCTGTTGGAGAAGAAGCTGCTCTGAAGAARCACCTTGTGTGAATGCTACGTGCCCCTGGGAGCTGTTCTGGACTATCTGTTGCWGGAGAGCTTGTGCACTGAGAGCTCAAGAACTTAACTGGCAATTAAAAACAAATGAGGCTGCAAAGGATCTTAAGGGAGCCGAGCAGAAATACAAGGTTTCTGGTTACACTGGAGGAAAATACTCCAACCTGAGGTTACACTCTCACTCTCATACCCATCAGATCATGAGACAGCACTAGAGACAGCTCTGCATAAGCCATGCAAGGCAGGGTGGGAGATGAAGCTGATGTTGATCTTGTGTTGTGGAGCTTGGTCCAAAACGGTCCAGATTTTGCAGAGGAGGGCACCAGGACTGCTGGTACTAGTCCCTGAAGCTACCCTGTATAAGACGGGGTGAGGCTCCGACTTCTGGGGGAGTTGGTGCAAAAATATATACATAAATATAAAATACAGGTGATGAGAAGAGGCTGCAGCGGACAAGCCTCAGGCTGTGCACCAGGAATCAAGTCTCCTCCTGGAAGGACGTGTGGGAAGGATGTAGCTGGAAGAAAAGGGGAGCAGGAGGAGAAGCGAGGAGAAGAGAAGCGGGGGGGTCCGTCCGACGGCCCTGCCGCCGGTGGCCGGGGACGACGGCGGGGAGCCGTGGGGAGGCTCTGCCGGGACGAACCGCGGGTTGGAGCGCTCGGGCGCTCGGCGTGGCGCTCGGGCTTCCGCGGAGCCTGTCTGTGCCTGCTGGGAAGC
This sequence comes from Rhea americana, assembly GCF_003343005.1. Lineage (NCBI taxonomy): Eukaryota > Metazoa > Chordata > Aves > Rheiformes > Rheidae > Rhea > Rhea americana. The sequence continues at coordinate 2,613,868 of NW_028186923.1, forward strand.
RGCGATTGAGGCTGCTCAAACACTGCGCCGCCTTCTCCTCGCCTTGTTCGCCGGGCCCCACGCCCGGCCCCGAAATAGAGACACCCGCCCTTCGCCGGCCTGCCCGCGGTGACTCAGGCGGGCGGCCGCGAGCAGGCACCGCGGCGCACGCACATCTGGAGCTCATTTAACGTGCTAGCGCTCTGACCCTTCTGTTTGTACGCCTGGAGACCTTCCTTTCGTGTCCCTCTCTCCAGGGGAGGAAGAGGAGGGTGTGGGAGGCCGCGAAGAGAGGGGCGGGTCGGGGCTGGCACGTCCCTGTCCCCGCTTTGCCACGGCACCCAGCCTCTTTGGGCTCCGGGTTTGCGCGGCGGCTGCTCCCAGGCTTGCCCGGCTCCGCGTCCGAGCCGCTCACAGTCCTGTCCACTCGGGAGGGMCGTGGGCCAAACCAGTTTTCCATGGTTAAACTGGGCACATTTTCCATCGTGTTTTCCCCCCCCTTTCTTTTTTCTCATCAGGAAGCAAACCTACCCAGTGTGTGCACCGCTCAACAGGAGGCTTTTATTTTTTTTAATTTATTTATTTTTATTTTTTTTAATTTATTTATTTTCCTCTTTCTGGCTCCAAGGAGAAGCAGAGGGAGAGGGAACGAAGGGGCCTTCCTCGTCGCCAGGAGCCTGCCAGGGCTTGCAAGGGAGGACGCGCCAGAGAGCCCAGGCCAGCTCAAATGCGAGGAGCTGGCTTTTCGCAGGTTTTAAGGCCGTGCTGGAAGGGGATACCCATCACTGAAGGGCTCCGAGGGTTACGGATGCATCCTTGTGTCCCATGTGGGGGATAACCAAAGAGGTGGCGGAAGCTGGGCAGCTGGTGGCCAGGGTGAGGGAGGCATTTGGGGACAGCGGTCCCTAGTGCGGTCAGCAGGGCTGAGTCCTTGCTGCCGCCGTTGGGTAGAGGGACTGGGAGTGAGTGTGGAGCAAACACGCATGCAGAAATGCCTCCCATACCTCCATGTACCTCATGGACCCTCACCCAGGCCTTGCTGGAGATGCTGGAGGAACCCAAGGGAGTAGGTGGCAGTGACAGGGCTGATCGTCAGGCAGGTCAGTAGTTCTAGTGCAAGTGCATCTCTGGTGAAATGCCTGGGGATTTTCCTCTCACTTTCTTTCTTTCTTTTTCTTTCTTTCTTTCTTCTTCTTTTTTTTTTTTCATTGCAGAACACTGCGTGGGAGGGAGTATGCGTCACTTGAAGTATGAGTGAGTTTCCATAAAAGTGGAATGGTTGTAAAGCTTAAATGGAAACTCGGTCGCATTACTTTAGACATGTTCCCCCTCCTGCAGGATTTATATACACGCACAAACACAGGCATATGATGTGTATGTATATTTATATATGTGGGTGTATGTCAGTATGCACACAATCAGCACAGGAAGTGGAAATACTCAGGCAGCCGGGTAATTTCCCGCGTCACTAACGCTCCATTTTAAGGTGCCCAGAACACCAGATTCAGGCCAAGAGAGCATCAAGGCTAGCACAAAACATCTTGTAGACAGGTACCATCGAGCATTTCTGCTAGGCACCTGCTCTGGACCTACTGCCTTGCTCCAAGAGGATGGTGGTCCTGGCTCTGGTGCTGAGCACACTTCCCGTGGAGCAGTGATTCCACAGCACCATTCAGGATTGATCCCGCTTGTCCTTTCGCTTTTTTTCTCCCCACACGAGTTCACCCAACTTGTCACCTCCAGTGAGCTGCTTGGCTTGGCTTGACTCGACTCATGCGTGGGGGACATGAGGCTAGAGGGACCGACAGTGCGGTCAAAGCGAAAAGCTGTGATTGAACATGGCCACCCCTTAAAGCCYCTTCCTGCTGTACCTGCCTGTGGTTAATTAATTTGTCCCTGCCTTGCGAGGAGATGCAGCCCMAGAAACACCATCTGGAGCTGGGCTGTGCCTTCGATGTAGCTCCACTGGTTGTTTATGTTGATTTGCCAGGTCAGGATCATTTATCACTGGGCTCCCCCCTTGCCAAAACCTGCTCAGCACATCAGATGTGCCTCTGAACGCGGCCTTCGGACCACGTGCAACTGCTACGCAGCAGTGACCTGGAACTACTGACGTGGGAGATATGCATAAACTCTGAAATTAGGAAGTGTACTGGGTAATTTAAAGAAGACAGAAAAAAGGAACCAAAGTGAAAACATGTCCCTTCAATTGCAGGAGGTTTAGGGCTGGGCTCTTCCCTTGCCAGAGCTCCTGTTTGCATTTATCTGAGGCCAAGAGGTGAGTTCAGGGGATTCAGAGAGCCCCGGGGCTTGGTGCAGGTGGTGTGATGGATCTCTAGGTTAATCCTGCAGCACGTAGAGCTGCTGAGTGGCAGGTTACCGTGATGTTACAAACCCCCGCTAGAGCTGGGCTGGGGTGCGGGACCTTGGTGGAGATCGATGGGGATGCCGAGGCAGCCTCTTGGCTGCCAACRTGATGAGAGGGGAGATGCAAAAGACTTTTGGGAGCTCGACCTGCTAATCATCACATAGYGATGGAGGAGTTGACTGGAGCAAAAAGCCAATAGAAGGATCGATGCCAATAAAAATAAAGAGAAATCTGCTAGCCTGTTAGAAGTGCATGGCCCTTACTTAAATAAGCCATGGGCTAGGGCTTGGGTCCCGGCACTTCCAGAGCAGTGGCAAATTCCCATTCCAGCCCACAGGATCTGAGAGCATTCAGCGCCCTGCAAGCCAGACCAGGTCCTCTTGCGGGGGCAGATTTGGTTCCTAATTTGCAGGCTCTCTGCAGCTTGAGCTAACCTACAGGGAYAGATTTGTTCAGAGATGCGTAATATTTGCTGCACTTTGTAACTAGCCTTTAAAGATGCCAGGAGATGGATTCGCAAAGGGCCCGGCAGACCCCTGCGTTTCCGCACCTCGCTGAGTGAATGAGCGGCGTGTGTAAGCACTACTTGTCTTCTTAAATAGTCCTCACGGTGCTTCTGAGGTGATGCTGCGCTAGCAAAATATGTAGCAGAGCTCCAATATTGACGTGCCTCAGGTCCACTTGGCCCGCAAAATTTTTGTGTGAATTTTGGAAACTGGAAGGAGTTGCCATCACTAGCAGGAAAAAAGTGATGTGTGTCATTGTGTGGGTGGGAGACGCAAAGTGTGGAACCACCACATGCATGTGGGGTCAGCTGGCAGTAGAGGAGGGAGACTCTGTGCTGGTGCCCAGCCTGGCTTTCRAGATGGACAGTCAGAGTCTGCCTCTCTGTGTCACCTTTCCAACTGAAAAGGGGAATTTCCTGTTCCACTGAACACCGGGGATTATCGGACAAGGTGGAGCAGTTGTCCCCCCACTCTGAAGGTGGCTTTCCACCTTTGATTTTGGGTTCCGTGGTGAGACTTGAGGTGAACGTGTCCTTCTGATGGCCTGCTTATTGGAAGCTGATAGTGTCAGACCAAAAAAAGACAGTTTTGTATAGTATTTGTAAATATATATTGTTCACATGGGCTCAGGCTTCCAGACGGATGATAGATGTGGTTAACGTGACCTTCTTGGCATCCTTCCTTGCCCATGCATCATTTTGGAAACCGCTCCCTATGCCTACCTTGTCCGGATCTAAGCAAAATGTGGGAATTCTGTTTCTCTTTATGTTTTTTTTTTTTTTAATTGGCCTCAGTCATTGGGTGGATGAGCTTGCTACGTACCACTTAGCAAACAAACACCCCCACCTTTCCTGCTTCAATCTCTGGCTCCCTAAGCCTGACCGATCCCAAGGGGAAGGCTGGTCTCGGCATTAAGAGCCTCCGGAGAGTGCCCAGCCCATTAATAAAACTCTGATGCTCTTGCTAGCAGGTTGGTCCCCTCCCACTGCATCCTTGGGTCTGCAGTCGATCAGCTCCTTAAAAAAAAAAAGAGAGAAAAAAGAAAAAGATTATTTTCTTGCAAGGGAGGCAGTGGTTTGTGTCACTGCATTTTCCTCGTCTGCTGGGCYGTAGCTCAGGGAAGCGGTTGAAGGGCGAGGAGCGCTCGCTGCCCCACCTTCCCGCCGGAGGGGAGAAACACTAGGTACTAGGGTGGGTGGTTTAATAACATGTTCCTCTGAAGACAAGATGTTCAGAGGGGAGGTGCGCTTAAGGAAATATTTGCMTTTTTGCTTTTTAATTCTGCTTTTTTTTTCCTTTTTAATAAAAGGAGGAAGAATCCCTCTACCTACCTTTTCAAATGGGCTTCTGCGGATCCCCAGATCCGCAAAAAATCAGAGTCAGGCAGTGGGGCAAGGTAACTGGGGCCAGTTCAGCTCTAGATCGGTGTCGGATGGAAACATGGGTGGCTCCGCGCGGGGCCACGTGCGTCCCCTGCCCTTCCTTGGGCAAACATGACACGGGCGTTCGTCGCACTTGTGCCTCCGAGGAGGAGGAGGATGAGCTTTATTGCCTTTAGTGCTGCCCCATAAGCAATACACCTATCGCGAGGGGCACGACGCAAGCCGTGTTTTTCAGATGGCAAGGAGAAAGCGCGAGGCTCGCTCGAGGGCGCCGCGCAGCCGGCGGCGGAGCCAGGAGCCGAGCCGCAGTGTCCCGGTTTGGACCGGGGCATGGCTAGTAATACGCGGAAGGAGCAGGAGTTGGGAATCCCTGGTCAGTGAATCCCCTGGAAAGGAGCTGTTACACTTTGACAGATTAGGGTAATCTCACGTGCACATCTTAATTGCCTCATTACTAGGAGGCACAAATAAACCYRAGGAAGAARAAAAAAMCCMAAAAAACGTGCCTTTACGGGCTGGCTGGTGCAGCAGGCAGCTCCGGGTGGYGGTGCAGAGGGGGAGCGGGCAGCCCACCCGGGCTGCTGCCTCCCYGCCGGAGGCTGGAGCAGAGGTTGGGAAAGAGGAGCCAAAGCCTGTCCCCGCGGGTGGGGGCAGATGCCCCGGGCAGGGCAGGAGCTGGCAGCGTAAAACAAATTGCCATGGGTGAAGCTGTTGAGACCTGCTGCGGACTCCCCTCTCCTGGCTCTGCGCTGCCAGACTGGGTCTCGTGGGCAGAAGAGGTCTAGGAGAAACCTGGACCAGCCTAAAGCCCCCCCGGGGCAGCTTGCTCGGAGAAGGGACCTTGCGCCYGGGAAGGGTTTCATGCCCCTGCCCGAGACGGCTGGGGGAAGGGAGGAAGCACAGGCACCGTTTGCGTTGCCTGGAAATGTCATTTTGACACTCGGTGGCAGACAGCGATCAGCCACAGCCTTAGGCTCTTTTCCCCGCCGCGCTGCATGCAGAATGAGCGGCGGCGCGGGGGGCCGCAGCCTCTCGCTGCCCCGCGTGGCCGCCTTCGTGGCTCCCGCTTTGGGCGCCGCGGCCCGGCTCTCGGCGGGAAGAGGCGCTCCCGAGGAGCGCCGGGCACACGCCCACGGCGCTCGTGAGAAGAAATGCGGTTAGAAGCAAGCGCCTCTGCAGCCCAGGGGAAAGCTAGAGCAAAGTGGAGGCTTCGCAATGTGCATTTAGGAGGAAATGCTGGGAGAATCCSCGTGCAAATAAAATCCTGGGTGTTATAACGAGGAACTGCACGCCAGCGTGCAATTAAAGCCCAAAATCACCAGCTCCCAGCGAAGAGTCGGGGCGTGAGCGGYTTTAAGCACTGCATATTTACAGGAACAGCATTAGGGATAGGCGACCCGTGTTGGGAAATGGCRAGTGGTGCTGCAGGTCACAGCATCCTTCTGCCGGAGCGGCTGCATCTCTCCCTCCACCGGCGGACGCTGCCTGGACCCCTCTGCTCCCATTCAAAGGCAGGGGTGACGAAGAGCAGCGGTGCAAGGCGGCCTTGTTCAACAGCGGCGGATTTACTCCTCCGTAATGGGCCTTCGTCCTTCAGCTGGAGACATCTGGCCTGGAAGAAGACAGGTCACGGGTCTCCTGGTCCCACCTTTGATGCCGCCCTGGTGGCAACGTGCAGGGCCCTGCCTCACCTTTCGGGCTGGCTCATCTTACTCTGGCTCCTCTGGGAGCCAGAGGAGCTGGTGAACATTACAGCTGTGGAAGTCCTCCTTCCACTCGTAATATGGATATAGGCAACATTAGTTGCCGTATCTATAGGCTCTGGCGTGCCGCTGTGGGCTGGACAACGTGCTGCCGGGGTTGCCGGTGCTACCGGGGCGTGGGAGCCGGCCGTATCTGGGATGTGCGTTGCATCGTCGAGGCTGGGGGCGTCGCGGGGTGATAAATGTGGGGCTTTGCTTTCAAAATAGCTCCGGGCGGAGGCGGTAGGAGGTGATTTGGGGCTAGCGGGCAGCAGTTTTGGCGGTGGCTCAGCCGGCCCCTGCCCGGGCTTCCTCCGAAGTCCCAGCCCGGAGACGCCGCGGYGATGCCGCGCGCTCCGTGGTCTCGGCACCTCCTTCTCGCAGAGCCCGTCCTTTCGAAGCGCCTCTTCCGACGCGAGGCGGTAAGCGCTCTCCTCAAAGCGGCGTTTCGAGATGCCGCTTGCAGCCGAGTCGGAAGGTGGCTATTTTAGGTGCCCTCCACCCTTTCTCCCCCCGGTTTGTTTTAACAGTGCTGTCATTTTCGATTACAAAGGGGGGAATTTGCGTTGGACTCGGCGCGGGCGGTTCTGCCGCGCTCACATCTGCGCGCGCGCTCTGCTTGCTTTCGTCGTGGGGGTGACCTTCGGCATCTGGCAGAAGGGCTGAGGTTGCGGGCGCTATTTTCGGGCCGGTTATTCTTGCGGACCCCACCCTGAGGTCGGCGGTGGAGGCGGGGGCGCCGCGCGGGAGGAGGGAGAGGAGGGGAGGTGGAGGAAGGGAAACGCCAGCCTCAGCACGCTTGCAGCCCGTGGCCGTCCCTCGCCGGCCTCCCCGGGGCATGGGAATCGCGAGGTCGTTTCTCAGGCTTGATGCCCCGTGCGGCAGCTTTGGAGCTGTCAAAGCGCCCTGCGAGTGAAAAAAAAAATGCCCTTTCTGCAAACCTATGCAAATGGATCGCCTCGGTTGTTTCTCCCTCTCTTCCCCCCCCCCACCACATTTAAATTGCATGAATCACCTTCAATTTTGCCACCATCCTGTAAAGTTATCAGCTTCCCTAAGTGCTTCGGTTAACAGAAGCACATCTCGGGAGAGCCAGAGTGGGAAGATAAAAGAAAATGAGTCCAATTCCACATAAGGGAGCTGTACATCATTTCAGGCACAACAGCTGTCCTTTCCGTTTCCTGCTAAATTGGGGGGTTTATAATCACATACCCCCCTCTCCTCTAATTCCGTTTTTCTTTCTCTCTTGCGGCTGCTGAATGAATGATCCACAAATCAGGGAGACCTGAGCTGAGTGTCCGGGAGAAATAATGAAACCCTCTGTAATGAGACCTGAGGAATTCAGAGCAATCTGATATTCTGCTTTTCTGATCTTCCGCACTTATGCTGATCTGGCGAGAATAGGTCAAAATTCCTATGAATATAATGTTTCTTGAATGTTAATGTTCTTTCAAAACAAAAATTATAAAAGAGTAAAAAATAAATGCAGCAATAGGAATGTAATTGCGCATACTTATCATTAGGATACAAAGCCCCAAAAAGGAAGTTGTCTCTTCCTCCCCTGCTTAGGGACCGGTTTATTATCTTCCACTCAACTTGGATAACACGTCGGATTTACTGTCATTTATCAGCGATATTAAAGGAAAATTTTCTGTGGAGCCCGTTGGGTAGTTAGAAAAGCATAGCTAGTTAACATGGTTAAGCACAGCACACTGTAATGAATCAATTTGTTTCAGACAACAGGCGTAATTACTTTGCAGATAATGTGCACACCAGGGGATGCAGGGCTGGGATCTTTGTTCCTGAGCTGGAAACGCAGGACTCAGTGACTGGAGCTAAAAGAGGGACTCCGAGGGCCGTTAGCAGCATTTTCTCTTTTGGGCTGGCTAGTCGGGAACGGTATCGCAAGTGCCCTCACTCRGAAGCACAAACAGCCTCCCTCTGTCTCTACACACCAACCCGCACTTGTGGTCTTCAGCTGGAGGTTGGCCAAGTGCTATCAAAAGCTTTCTGGTATCTCAGAGAGAAGCTGCACGGAAAGGTGTGAGCTAGTGGGACGCAGAAGGTCGGACTGGGTTGTGCCCTCTGGGATTAGCTGCAGCAGCTCCAGAAAGCAGAGGACACCTCACCTGGGTKTTGTCCTGTCAAAACATGCTGCAGGGTCCTTCCCCCCATCACCCCTCAGCTTCTCTGGACATGGAGCAGGTGTGATGGGAGTCATCGTTAGCCCTGGCATGTGCCATAAATCCTTAATTCTTTGGGCTGTCCCAAAGCRTCACAAGCTGGAATGGGGGTTCCTGTGGCACCCTGATGGCAGCAAGATCTCCCTAGGAGAAGAACAGCAGAGAGGAGTGCTCAGCACCCTGGYCACAGTGTTGCACTCACCTGTCTGATACTTATCCCATGGGACCTTTTCCTTACCCCCCGAGTGAGCCCGGAGGATATGTTCACTGAGATTTGGGCCTCGGCACCGAGCAGCCACCCCAGCCTGGTGCTGCCCCTCGAACAGCTGCTCTGTGCCTTTCTCCCATTGCACCATTTTCCCAAGGCTTTCGCCTGCCTGCTCCCACGCAGTAACTGCTTAGCAGTGCTGATTAGGTGCAGAGGAGATAACTGCAAGGTCTTGGCTGCTTATTGACCCTGCGGAGGCAGGAGAAGGCAACCACATTCCCCTTCTCACGGGAACTCTGGCTGGAGAGCCCGGTGTCCGCCAGCTCCCCAGCCAGGGGATGGATCCCAGGAGAGATGCAGAGATAGGGTGGGGTAGGAAGCTGTACATGCTGGCGCATGACAGCGTTCAGCCCTGAGAAAGGGCTAGGGGTAGAAATGAAGTTTTACTTASACAGAAATGGCTTTTTTGGAGAATTACTGTTCAGCTGTGAACTAGCTGCTACCTGCAGTGGAGCTCTGAGCCAGGGCTCTTGCAGGTGAAATGGCATTAATGTGTTCTCTGTGTCCTGGGGGCTTCCAAAGGGTTCATATAGTCAGAGTTATTCAGGCTGTTTGATATATTCTGCATGTGACAGGACTAATGTATTCCTAGCCTGCTGGAGGAAGTCACTCTCCTTTCCTGGGATTTCTCATGTGGAAGAGCTGTTGGAGCTGTTTGAAAGAGGAAACATCTTACAGATTAAAAAATGACAAAAATAAGATTTTCCTTTTGGGTGTGGGCTTTTTGCTTCCGAATTCCACTTTGCAGCTGGAACTGCTCTGGCAGGGGAAGATTTCTGCCAGGCACATGGGGCATTAGATAACWCGCTAACATGTCTGAACAGAATCAGGACCAGACCAAGCTCAGCTTGTTGGTGGAGTTAACATGCACCCATCTGCCTCTGAATAGGCCTTTGCTCAGGGGTTGAGTGCTTGGTTGTTTCTCTCTGTTTGTCTACCCAATTGACCTTGCCCATTCCCAGATCCCTCAGCAAGACATCCTCGTGCAAACGTCCACATGGGGTAGCTGCCAGGCATGAGTTGAGCAGGGGACACAGAACTGGAGACCTGCTGGCCCATAAGGACCACTCCCCTGCTACAGCAAACAGCTATGTCCCACCTAGGTTGGGAAGTCCAGTTGTACCAGTCACTAAAACAATTGTGTACCAAAAAGGACACTCCCTGGCTAGCCTTGTTTAAGTGATGTAAGTGCTGGTGCTAGACAATGTGAAGCAATGCAATATCGCCCTTTCCTCAGATAGGTCCCAACACGGCAAATKCTACATGTGCCTACATGGTGTTGGCTCTGGGAGGATGTGGAGGAGGCATCATGGGGAGGAAATTATAGCACAAGATTCCTGGGGGCAGGATATAAAAGAGATGAGAGAGCGTGTAGTGGTACTGACAAGGGACAGGCTGAGAACAGAGGAGAAGAGGAAGGAGACAAAGAAGGAGACCTGAAGGGACGTACGGGAAAGTAGAGGTTAAATCACAGAGGATGTGGGAGGAGGTAAAGGTGACATAGAGATATAACACATCGGGACAGTGGAAACCGAGAGTGATTATGGAGGTGGAAGTGGTGCAGTGGAGAGAATACTGCGGGAGAAGGCAGGGTCGTTTTGATATTACTGATTGGGGACTCCCCTGCTAATGCTCTACTGTCTGTGTTTTGTCCTAGGGCACTAAATGAGAATATGGCCAATGGCATTGAAGATCTTATCGGGATCCCATTCCCGAACCACAGCAGTGAAGTCTTATGTGGTTTAAATGAGCAGCGACATGATGGTCTCCTCTGCGATGTCATCCTCATTGTACAGGACCAGGAGTACCGGACTCATCGGTCTGTCCTTGCTGCCTGCAGCAAGTACTTCAAAAAACTATTCACTACCGGCACTTTAACAGACCAGCCCTATGTTTACGAGATTGACTTTGTCAAACCTGAAGCACTTTCTGCCATCCTCGAGTTTGCTTACACCTCAACCCTCACCATCACCACCTCAAATGTCAAGCACATTCTCAGCGCTGCCAAGATGCTGGAGATTCAGTGCATTATCAACGTATGCCTTGAAATCATGGAGCCTGACAGAGAGGCAGAAGAGGACGATGACAAAGAGGACGAAGATGATGATGAAGATGAAGATGAAGATGAGGAGGAAGAGGAGGAGGAGGAGGAGGAAGTGGAGGATTTTGTCAATCAGGAGAACCTAACTGATGTCCAAGAAGTAAGCTGTCACCAAAGCCCCTCTAAGTCTGATCTTACTGAAGAAACATATACAGAAGCACCTAAAGACTTTCCAAATCACTATCCAGCCAATAACTCATCTGGACACTTAGGTGTGATACGAGACTTCTCCATTGAGTCCTTGCTAAGGGAGAACTTGTACCCTAAGGCAAACATCCCGGAAAGGAGGCCAGCTCTCTCTCCTTTCACCCCTAACTTCTTCCCCCACCTATGGAATGGCGATTTTAGCTCYTTTTCCCAGCTCGAAGAGCCACAGGTAGACAATGGCCCTTTGGATCTGGTGATCAAAAAGAGGAAGATCAAGGAAGAGGAGGAGAAGGAAGACCTGCCTCCACCTCCTTTCCCTAATGACTTCTTCAAGGACATGTTTACCAACAGCCCAGCAGCTCCCTTAGGGCATATTAAGGCAGAGACTGACTATAGTGCTTATCTCAATTTCCTAAGTGCAACCCAGTTTGGAGGAGTTTTTCCTCCATGGCCCCTGGAGGAAGAGAGGAAGATAAAGCCCAAGGCATCCCAGCAGTGTCCCATTTGTAACAAAGTCATCATGGGGGCCGGAAAGCTGCCTCGGCACATGAGGACCCATACAGGAGAGAAGCCGTATATGTGCAATATCTGTGAAGTCCGCTTTACCAGGTGGGCATTGGTTGTCTCTGCCATGCTTGGCAGGGTGGYGGGAGTAGCTGGAGGGGGCAGAGTCCCAAACCCACGGCTGATCCCTGTAGCTGTACCAGGTGGCTGGCTGTGGATGTCATGAAGGGAGACAGTATCCTGTCCCTGCRGCAAGTGGCAGGCAGCAGAGGAGAAGACCTTTATGGTGGCACTTGGTGGTCCGAAGTCATCATGTTTGTTGTCCCCTAGATGCAGGTGGCTACTGCAGCTGAAGGGCTAAGAGCTGTGATTTGTCAGTGAAAGGCAGAAGTTTCCACCTGCAGAGGCAGGAACTTCAATTGTAGGAGCAATTTTTTTCTGGATAAGGGAGTATTAACCCTCATCGAAGTCACAGTGACTTCTCTGCTGGGTCTACGATGGTCATTTGCAATTGCCTCAGTGTTTTTCTCTTGGTGAGTTCTAGCACAGTTGCTTCCATATCAGCAGTAATGCAGGGCTATGGAGACACAGGCACCTAGACTATACATCTTTTGCTTTAAAGAAAGTAACAAAAAAAACAGGGCTTGAACTCTATCTCTTTGAAAAAGAAGGAGGGAGGGAGAGAGAAAGAAAGAATGAGAGAAAGAAAAAGAAAGAAAACAAACCCACGCATCTGAGTGGCTTGTGGATGACCTCTCATAATCATTCACTGGACAAAAGCTGAAATAGAAGATTTTCAGCCTCACCATAGTTTGCCACAGTTGGAACAGAAAGAGCTGTTTGTGCCTAAGACCAGTGGAAAACAGATGGCTGCTTTTGGTGAAAGAGCCAAAGAAGCTTCATCTCTAATATGCTGGGAGTGCACTGAGTTAAGAAGGACATTTAGCTGTGGGATGTAATTTGGTTTTGCGTGTCATTTTGGCATCAGTGTAGAGCACAACCAAGTCACCCATGYTTAAATATGACAGTGCTTGCACTTTCTGAGGCCAGAGTGGTCCTGAGGCCAGAGTGGTCCTAATTGTTATACATTTGTCTGCAAGGGTGGGATTCATCACCGCTAACGTCAGCCATCCCAGAGTCCAGCACCATGGCCAGTGGGAGGTGAGATGCACCTTCAGAGGCGTTTGGCCAATGCTAAGGTAGATGAGTAAGGGATGCTTCTCCATCACTGACTGCAAAGACAGCCTGCGTGACTTAGATTAAGCAACCAATTTTTAGATATTTCAAGTTAGGTAAAACCAACCTTAAGCCAGGTTGCTCCAAGATAGGCCTGGGTGGAGAGAGCAAGCTCAGATCCACCCTCTGTGCCAATTYGTGGTCTTACCACCTCTCTGCAGCCTAGCAGATGAATTGGAGTAGGCTCTGAGAGGGCTGCACAAACCTAAGGCGTGCAATCCTTCCCTGAAAAGCTGGGCAAGTTTAATCAGTGAACAGAGGCAAATAGATTCTTGGACCTGCTCTTGCTGGGTATAATTAATATCTAATGAGTACAATCTTTGCCATAATAATAAAGCTTTCTGACAAGAGTGTGGTATTTCAGCTTCTGGCTGCATGTGAGACAGAGAGCCCTATTAGACTGGGGCAAGTGAACCAGAGGAAAAAGATGTGCTCAGTAGGCAATACYGAGTTCCTGACAATGGCCAGACACCAGGGGTGCTCCCAAATTCAGCCAATCTTTTCTTCTTTCATCCCTGTGATAATATTCAAGTGGAATTTATGCAGATGATGARGATTTGGCTTGAAAATAAATTCCTGTGTGCCACTCCATTAGCTCAGCAGACACTGTATTATAATGCGTGGAGCATCATGCCTCGACTGGACATATGCAACGTGATCTGGCTCACCCTGGTATTTGCAAGCCAAAGGTCATTGCCCAGTGCTAATTCCTGACTGCAGGTGTTTGGYTCCAGCTCTGGGTGTCCCATACCAGTGTCAGCACCCAGTCATCAGTTCTGGGCATRCATGCTCCTCCATTGGAGCATGCAACGGGAGGAGCAGCAGAGTCACCTCGGTGGATATATCTCCAGATTGGAGGCCAGGCCATGACTGGGGCTTGGCCAGGTCTCTCCTGAGACCTTGTCACTGCTCCTGTGTGTGATGCTCTAGTAATAATTGCAGAGAAGAAAGTAACATGAGTTGGCAGGTCTCGTAACAGGAATAGTAGAGCTTAGTCCTTCCAGAGGGCACCCAAAGTCCTTTACAAACAAGGGCAGTATTGTTAGCTATTGTTTTGGGGAAAGTGAGGCACGGAGAGATGTTGGATTGACTCACAGTCACTGCAAAAGCTACCAGGAGGGTTTGGGTGAGAATCTGGGTGTCCTGACCACTGCGCCAGGCTTTGGTAGATCACAGTCAGGTTAAACCAGCATTTGAGAGGTAGCAAGTGATGCCACGAAGCCTGTTCCCACCTTGCCAAGGTGCTGGGTAGCTGTGAACAGCTCTCCAAGTATCTCTAACAGCAACAGCTTGAGAGGCCATGGCCCATGACTGTTTGTCCTTGGCCATGGCAGAGCTTCCTTCTRGAGCTGGTCCTGGCCCCCAGAGCATGGTGGCTGCAGAACCCACAGCTGCAGGAGACAGGCCCCACAGCAGGCAGGTCCTTTCCAGTGAGCTGACATTCTACAAGCTGTTTATTGCTGCTCTTAATCATTTGCTTGACATARCATGGAGATGGCCCTGCCGCGTCGGCTGTTCCTGGCTCCGGACTCTGCCGCGTGCGCTTGGAGCAGCTCCCGTCAAGTTTGCGTTTGGGTGCGCTCGTCTTCCCAGCGCCTGGTGGGAGGGCTCAGAAAGCCATAGCATRTTGAGCTGCTCCTCCTTGGGGGCTTTTCAAGTTGTTTTCGAACTGTGGACGCAGTTCCCATTTCATTTTGGCTGGCGAGGGTCTGCTCCTGCAGCCTGCCGGTCCCCCTGAGCTCTGCACCTTGGGCTTTTTCATGCCACATGCCATGCCAAAGTGGCAGTCAGCACCCAGCACTGTCAGAGGTGGTCAATGCCACCCATGATTTGACTCCAGCCTCAGCACCTTGGGGTGTCGAGCTGAAAAGGGCTAACAGCTGGTCGCATAACCATAGCCATATTCTGTATTACTGTTCCTGGTTCGGGAAAAACAGGCAAGGAAATTTGGTCTTGAGCGGGGAAACGCCTGCAGTTGCCAAGGGTGTTCACTTGCACAGCATCACACCCTGTTTCGGTCTAGCGTGGACCATTACTAATTTATGTTTAAACTTCATGCTCCTTTATGCCCTCCTTATGTTCGGCAGCTTCTAAATACAAAGTGTGAGGTCAGGAGAACTTTAAACCAAGCAAATGATCACAGAGGAAATTAGGACTTGCCCGAAGGCACAGTCCCCCGCCTCCCCCTCCCCTTGCATCATCACTTGCTGGAACRAAGTCGTTCACATGCAGCACATTTACAGGGCCCAAGCGAAGGTTCCCACCAACCCGCACAGAGCTGAAGGCTGGAGAGTTTTTCCTACTTTAACACACYGAGTAAAGCAGAAGTTTCAAAATGCTGTTTTTTTTTTTTTTTTTCCTAATGCACTTGGAAGCACTTTGTATAGCCCACATCTGTTCAGGTTTAGTTTATTTTTCAGCTATGTAGTGCTATACTGTGAGGGTAACATATATYGAAGTGAAGTGGAGCGGTTGGGATGTCAGCACAGCTTTCTGCCGGGGTTTCCTGCGTGCGGCTGCTTGCGTTACATGTTTCACTCTCCCAGGGAGTCTCCCGCTTCCTGAAAGCATCAAGCTCTCGCCCACTGCAGCCAGCGGTGCCTTCCCAGGGAGATGCAAAGCCGAGCACCACGGAGCAGGGAGGCAGCGAGCCCAGGCTCCTCAACAGGATTCTTGCATTAATCCTTCCCGTGCTTTATTTCTGCTCTCCAGCACTGCGTAGGACAGAATTCACTGGAGGAAATACAGAGGGTTCCCTACATCCTGCCACAAGGACCCTGCATCAGCCCTGGCTGTTGTGGACATCTAATTGCAGGAAGCAGGACTTCATTTAATAGCTCATCATTATTTTCTTAAACAAAGGCTGCTCAGGGTCTGGTCTGCTGGTTTGCACTGCTAAAGCACTAAAGAAAACTGCAAATATTTCAGCTTTTCCACCAAGGCAGCCCCAGAGTGTTCAAGGAGAAACTGCTCCAGCCAGAAAGGTTAACTTTATTTGTTCGTATTATTTGTGTTGTGACAGCTCGCAGAGCCCTAATCGCTCTCCCGACGCAATTGCATTAAGGGTATTCACAGGCACGCAGCCTCGGAGCGCCGCGAGCCGAGCGCCGATCCTGCCTGCCGCGCGCTTCGCGAGCCGCGTCCTCCCGCGGACGGGTCGCGCAGAGAGCCGTAAAAGCCGGCGCAGGCCTGGCAGCTTGCTCAAAACACACAACCTACCAGCAAGGGTGGCAGCAGGAGCGACGGCATTTAACCACCCAGGTTAGCCCTTTCCTGGGAACTTCTCTGCCTGTGCATCTGGATGTCCTGAAAGTTAGTATTTTGGAAGAAAAAGAGTCAAGAAAACCTCTCTTATTCTATAGCCCATGGGCCACCRAGGTGGCAGAGGTGTGCACCAAAGGATCGAGTTTCTCCCTGTGTGCTGACAGAGATTGGTAATAGCCTGAAAAAGCTCTGCCTGTATTTACATTTTACARTCCTGGCACACTACGTGTTTATTAGGAAAAGTGATCCTGCTAGGTTAAACATTACATATATAGGTTTAAATTATATTATAGGTGGGGCTGGTAGCTCTGCTTTTTATTAACATTTCCCAACACTTCACGTTACGAGACCCTGTTTTCATCCGCTTGTAACATCGCTGAACATGATGCATTTGGGCTGAAATTTTCCGTGCTGCTTTGTGTGTTTCTGAGAACCAATTTCAGCACTTTCTGAGAGCGAGGCTAAGGGGCAATGGGCCCATGCTAAAGCCATGGAACAACAGTGTCTTCGCAAAGCTCAGGTCTGGCTCTTCGGAGTGGGAACTTAGGATCTGGTACTGGCACTGGCATGGAAAGACCCATGAGGTCTTTCTCTGCCTCCCTAAAAATTTTAAGAAGTTGCAAGCTTTAGAAAACCAAAAGTCGTGCAGGCAGAGAGCATCTCTGTCACCTGCACTGCAGCTGCAATATCTCGCAGGTGCAGAGCTGGGCTGGGGCAGATTTTCCCAGGGCAGTAAAGGGCCATCCGGTGAAGAAGTGACCCTCCTTCTCGGGACGCTCTGCTTCCTTCT
This sequence comes from Rhea americana, assembly GCF_003343005.1. NCBI lineage: Eukaryota > Metazoa > Chordata > Aves > Rheiformes > Rheidae > Rhea > Rhea americana. The sequence continues at coordinate 2,630,338 of NW_028186923.1, forward strand.
TGGATTCCTTATTTTGTGCTAGAGACTTTCAGAGCAACCACACTGGCAGCAAACGGTCAGTTTGTGCAGTGCAGACCCACGGGACTCCTGCCTGCGGCTCCCCCGCATACTGGATTGACCAGTACTGCTCTGTGCCGTGAACGACATCAGGGCTTGTGTAAAGCAGCAGGATTTGATGGTGGCACCAAAAAGTATTTCAAGATGTGCACGGGCAGGGTAGCAGAATTCAGTGCGCAGGCAGCACCTTGCATGTTTTCAGTGCTTGACCTGCCAGTGTAAATACATATTTACTTCTGTGCATGCTCTCATATTTTATGTATATTAATAACATGACTTTATATATTCTCTGTATTCTTAGCCACATTACTAATGTCTCGGAGAGATCAAACCAAAAGCGTTTCAGAAACCAGCATAAATACTCTCACTTTGCTGTTTACTTACTTTCCGCGCTGAACTCYACTTGTGCAATCTAGATGGCATACTTGGCTCAGCTCAGGCAGCTTCGCTTTTTATAATCACATGCCTTCGCTGTGATTCTGTAGACTGCAGAAGCAAATATTTATTTATTGGAAAAAATAGCRACTGGATGGCCAGCTTGGGAAAACATTCTTGCTACTTTTAGGTGTTTCCTCTCTAGAAATCCTGTCTTTGTAAATAAATGCCRTGGGGATGGATGCTATGCCATCCCGTGGCTGCATTTAGAAACCGTCTGCAAAATTTGTGTAATCCCTGCAGCTGGGAGGCTGGAAGTGYGAGGGAGGGTGTGCCGGCCTTGGAGGCTATCCCTCCAAGCGCTGCCCAGGCAAAGCGCCCACCAGTGCCCRCACGTCCGTCCGTACTCTCGCCTGCCTGGCGGCTCCGGCTTCAGATGAAAGCTCCTGAGACACCCAGTGGTCAGTGCAAGCGTGAGAGGAAATTCAGCACTGAGAGAGAYGTCGTTAAGCAGTGCCGGCCCAAATTGCCATGCTCTCCCGTATCACCTTTTCCCTCATTTGCCAGCAGAAACAAATCTATACTTCCGTGCGTATTCCCATCTGTAGTTAGGCTTTATTCCTTTCTTTTTTCATCTTTTCCAATGAAGCCGTTTCAAAGTCRCTGCAAACTCCTAAAGGGCTGGGGCTGTCAGCCCCAGCAAGCRTGCCGGCAGCGATGGGGCAGGCCAGCCCTTCCTCCACTCGCTGCGAACCCCAGCGAGGTCCAAAAGCCCAACAAGCGGGCCCAAATTCCACCTTTTTTTTTTGCATGTGCTGCAGGAGCCATGAAACCAAACCCCAACCATCACAGGGCCAAAGTCCTCCTTGAAGGATGGAGTTGCTGGTCCAAGGGCTGGGGACCAACCCTGGACCGTGGCTCTGGGTGGTTCAGCTCCTATAACCGCTTCTCATCTTTYTGAGGTTTTAAATCCATTTTCTTTCTCCTGATTTGGCAGAGGGGGGATACCACCGCATCCCTTGCTGCCTCGCTGACCGGGCTCTTGTTTTGCAGGCAGGACAAGCTCAAGATCCACATGCGGAAGCACACGGGCGAGCGGCCCTACCTCTGCATCCACTGCAACGCCAAGTTCGTGCACAACTACGACCTGAAGAACCACATGCGCATCCACACGGGCGTGCGGCCCTACCAGTGCGAGTTCTGCTACAAGAGCTTCACGCGCTCCGACCACCTCCACCGCCACATCAAGCGCCAGAGCTGCCGCATAGCCCGGCCCCGGCGGGGCCGCAAGCCGGCGGCGTGGCGGGCCGCCGGCCTGCTCTTCGCCCCCGGCGGCGCGCCGGGCGAGAAGGGCTTCGCCGTGCCGCCCGCCCTGCAGGAGATGGGCGGCCACCTCGGCGGCGGGCCCGTGTGTCTTCCCGGCCCCAGCCCCGAGCACTTCCTCGGCGGGACCAAGGACGCTTTTAGCCTGCAGGAGCTGGAGAGCCGGTTCGAGGAGACGCAGCTGAAGCTGCTGAGGCGAGCCCAGCTGGACATGGAGAGGAACGCGGGCATCTTCGCCTTCGCCCTGGGCCGTAACGACAACCTCTCGGCCCAGCCTTTCTTCCCGCTGCCCGACCCCTGGAGCGCCGGCTTCAGCGGCCTGGCGGGGCTGGCCCACGTGGCCCCCATCTCCGAGGCGGGCAACTGAACCGGCCCCGGGAGGGCTCCGCCGCCGAGAAGGGAGCTGTGCGCGCGCCGCCGGCCCGGCCGGCGCTGCCGCTSCCCTGGGCGCCCCCGAAAACGTCGCTTGCCTTAGCCCGCGGCCGTCTCCGCCGGACGGCTCTTCTGGGGAGGCCTCGGCCGTTCTCCAGCCACCCGCTGGGCACGGACGGGCCGTCCGGGCTTCCTTCCGATACGTGACATTCCTCGGCCCTTTCGGTCAACRGGACTTTCTGGGGATTTCTCTTTTTTGGTTGCTTTATTTTGGTTTTTAAATCCCAAATTTACTCGACAAGGGAGCCCGAGGGAGGCGAGGGGAGCCACTGGCGCTGCGGCCGGGCCGGGCTCCCGGCCGCCGCACGGCACGCGCCTCCGACAGCTTCGGGGCTGCCGAAAGCTCCCGCCGTCCCAGATGAGTTGGGACCCTGAAAGAAAAAGAGGCTGAGTATCATCCAGGAGCAAAGCTGGGGGAGAATTTGGGTTATTTTGGTTCTGTTTCAACATTCCCGAAGGAGAACCGAACCCCGTTCCGAGCGTTGTAGCTGCAGTCGCTTGAAAAAAAAGTGAAGTTTTTTTTTGGATGGGGGGGAGAGGGGAAATGTTTCGATTCTGAGCTTGTTCCTTCTTTTTCTCTCTCTCTGTTTTTCTAACCCTCGCTTTGCAAATGCCAAGCGCGGGGGAACATTGAAACGAAAAAGCCGGTTCAAACCAAAGAGGCAGAACAGCTCACTAGGCCTCGCGCCTGCTGGATGTGTGTCCTTAATTCCTCCCTTCCCCCCTCCAAAAAAATAACTTCTATATATATTTTGGTGACAGAAATTTATAACGCACTTGGACATCACCAAAGCTGCAATTCTGATTGAGAGGGAAAAAAAAAAAAAAAAGAAAACCTTTGCACCTGTATTTTCATGTCTGCAGGGACATGAGCGAGCCTCGCTCGGCCCGGCAGCCGCCGGCCCAGCGCCTCCACCTTCAGAGCGGGACTTCGGCGAGGAAGACTTGCCAGCAGCTTGGCTGGCTGACATAAACCCAGAGCTCAAAAAATGTAAATGTTAAAAATTCGGGCTCTTTTTTTTTTTTTGGCTTGCTCTCTACTGTTACCTTCCGCCGTCAGCAGAGTCAAAGGGAACGAGAGGACCGTAGGTTCTTTTTTTATTATTTTTTTATTATTGTTATTATTTGGGGTTATCCGCTGCTGGTGCTGCCCTGAGGGCGCAGCGGAGCAAGGGGCTCGCCGCGGGAGCGGGTGCGGCGGGATGTGGCGCCTCCCCGCGCCCCTCGCGCCGGGGCAGGAGCGAGTCCTGGCCGGTCGGGGAGCACCACGCCGAAGCGAGCGATCTCCAGGAGCTGCCCGACACTAGCTTTCTCCTCCCCAAAACACATCCGCAGAGACGCTGTGTGCAACAAATCAGTGGAGAAGAAAAAAGAAAAGAAAAAAAGACTTCTTAAAACTACATCAGACTTTTTTTTTTTAAAAAAAAAAAAAAAAATCTGTATCGACTTCTTATACAAACTACATTTTGCAGATGACTGGTTACTTCAGGTGTTTTTTGTCTACGATTTGGAGTCATTGTAAAGTATCCAAAGATGCTGAGTACTGTATAATCTAGAAGAACTTGAAGCAAGGTGKTTTTTTTTGTCTCGATTTGTTTGTTGGTTTGTTTTTGGGTTTTTTCCTATTTGTCTATGGGGGAGAACCTTTGCAATTTTTCTATTTATAACTATTTTTATGTGATTGCTTTATGTACAAAACAATGGAGAAAAAACAAAAAAGGAGAGAGAGCGACAACACATGCAAACAAATTTGCCTTAGTTACTCACGGGACAATCATCCTTAACTTTTATTGAAGCTAGAAACCGAAAGAAAAAAGAAAGACTCAATCCTTTTACGTATTTATTAAACTGTATTAATTGTACTCTGAAAATCTTAGCAAGACTTGGTTCTTCTGCAAACCTGGGAAGGCCAAGCCGCTCGAGAAGCCGAGTGGCGCGGCATGCCAGAGGTGAGCCGGTTGAGCTGTGCTCATCCTTGCTCAGGTTTGCCCAACATCCAAATTTGACTCTTTCCAAAGGTACTTTTTGAAAGAGAAGCCAATGACGCATTATTTAAGCATCTGGCCAGTAATGTTTCTGGCTCAAGGAAGCTGTTTGCGTGGCAACACCGATGACSATAAACAAGTTAAGGTTGATTTTCCCGGACTGCGTTGGTTTGGGTTGTACGTAGCTGGTTGCTGGCTGAGCGCACGCTGGGGACAGGGAGGGAGGACTATAGCAAACCCTGTTTCTCCCATTTCTATGTTGTGTGGTGACTCCAGGCCACAGGTATCAATGTGGGTGCTTGGTCAAGCTTGGAGAGCATTCCTTCGGGGCTCTGCTCTCCATACTTCCCCCACCAGGTCCTCTACCACAGCAGTTTCTCTCCAGTCGACWCAGGCATGAGGAGCACTAAGCTTTGGCACAGTGGCTTCTTGCTTGTCTTCTCACCACGGCCTGGCTGCAGCAGATACTTGAGCACACATCTAATACTAACACAGGGCATGCAATTTTTGTTGCAGCTAAGGAGCTGCAGAATTTCCTTGTTATTTTAATGCTTCTTTYTGAAAGAGGTGCGAACGCCCGGAAAATAGGCACTAGGTATGAATGTTGGGGCTCACCCCACTTCGTTCAGCCATTTCTAAGTTAAGTAACAGACACCTTGAGCACACTGGGATACCTACATGTTGACACTTGAAGTTTGRGTGTCCTAATCCACAAGCTGAATTCCAGTCTTCATCTAAACTTGCACTCTTCTGGAGGGAGGTAGGTACCTGCTGGAAGGTGATTCATCCCACCTACGTTGGACCTCCCAAGAATGGGATGAATCACCTTTGACTGCACCTGCCTATCTACTAGTGTGGTTTGGAAAACTAGCTTGRACTAACTGCTTCACTTTCCTATGCTATAGCAAGGTAAGGTATAGCTCTTCCTCTGCCCTGCCAATCTACTGACATTACCAGTGTTTGGGGAGCCAGATGTTCACCAGACCACCTAAGACCTGCCAGATCACAGTTACTTCATGAAAAACAGGTGTCACAGTTGGCTATGGGATCCTTCAGCYGTCTCTGGAAATACATGGGAAAGTTATGGTAATCATGAATACCGGCTTGCAGGAGGAGGTGGCTCAACAGCAGACAGGCACACTGACATGGTGGCACTTGTCACTTGTGGTCCAGGCTGGGCTGTAGCTGTCAAAGCAGTCCCCAGCAGGACGAGGGTCAAGTAGCCCCATCTCAAACACTTCCCAGGCCTGTGTGTGATGTTAGTACAGCTCTGGGATCATTCCCAACAAGCCATTCAGATGAAACTACCTTCTTCCAGGCAGGCAGAGGGTAGGGTGGATGCAGACCATTATCTACCAGTAGGTCCCAGCTCTGGATAATGCACAGCCACAGGTCCCACGGTGTGGGACTAATGCCCAGCTCGGATCAATGTGTGAGGTGTTCAGTAGCCCACTAACATCAGCCCATCTGGGCACAGTGTGGGGCACGAAGGGCCAGTCTGTCCTCTCGAGCCTGGGCACGAGACTCGGGCCCATGGCTTACACGCCCCACCACAGGCCCAGCAAAGCATCCGGGGGCTCCTGCCACCGCTGCTCCTTTCCCTTCCCTCTCCCTCCACGAGCAGTGCCGAAAGCCCGGACGTGCCGTACAGCGGGCACCGGGCTGGAGCTCKCCAGGGCTCCAGGCCCCGCCAGCAGGGACCAGCTCGGCCCGGCCAGCCCACAGCGGGGAGCTCTTGGGCAAGCGTAACCCTGCGGAGTCGCTCACAAATCTGCAAAGAAAAATACATCTGAAAAAAAAATACTGTAAAAAACACATATGCAAAATCCTCCTGTGCCCAGGGGAGAGGGCACCCCCCCAACAGAGGCTGGAGCCCCRGCCAGGGAAGCGCAGCGGGTGCTGGCGGGGGGCAGCCGCAGCCTGGGCTTCGCAAGCTAGCACGGTCCAAACAAGCGGGGTGTTTCTGAGCAAAAGAAAAAAAAATCACAGGAAAAAAAATGAATCACATTTTAGCCATTTAATACATTTCTGAAGATTATTATTCTTAAAAAAGAAAATCGTGTGGTTTTGAACCCACTCTTACGCTCCTCTGCTGGCTGGCTCTAATATTTTTTAATGCCAAAAAGGAAAAGGAAARATTCAGGGGGAGGGAGAGAAAAAGGTGAAAATCTGAAAATTGCTCAGAGGGSCTGTGCGCTAATCAGGCACATGGGAATCGCAGAAAGAAACCAGCTTCAGTAAATGCTTGTTAGCAGCAGCATATGGCTACACTCGTGCTCCTAACCAGCTGCTGGTACCTGCTGGATAATCCAGACCGCGGTGGGGAAAACGGCGCGGGGGAGATGCTGCTTTGGACCATGTTTGCTTTCGCCGAGCGTTGCCACAAGAAGGAGACGTCCCTTGTACACGACGGGSCGGGCGTTAAGCAGCAAAGGTGGCTCCTGCCCGGTGCTCGTGACCCTTTAGAGAGCTGTGCAAAAGCATCTTCTGGCAGTGGTTCGGGAGAAAGGAAATACTGAAAAAGCAAAGGAACAACCTTTGCTGCTTCACTGCCACCTTTCGCCTCCCCGAGCAGCGTAGCCGCCCTCGCAGCCCTGCAGAAAATACCTGTGGCTTGGAAAGATCTTTCTCCCTGTTTTCCTGTGTCGAACGGACGTTTCCCCYGACTTGCACTAGTTGCTGTAGGGCYGTAGACTCTTCGATTCCTTTGTTTCGGTCTGTTGTTGGGTCGCGACTCCCCTTGGCTAACGAAATGGCAGTGCTCTAAACCTACCTGTTGCACATTTGCCACCCCTGGAGAAAATAAACTGTTACCCGAAGCAGCGAGCGGCTCRTACGTCCTTAACAGCGCTGCGAGGAGCGGCCGAGCTGCTCCCTGCRGCCCCCCCAGCGCTGGCTTTCCTGCGAGCTGCCGCTGATCGCAGGTGCCTTTGGGCTGGTTTCATTAAGAAAATCATGCAGAAATGCCCAAGATTTCCAGCGTGCGGAGGGAATACAGCTTGGCATAGCTTGCTGTGCCCCTCTTTAAACACCTGGGGTTTTCTTAGGYGGGCAGGTGACACCGATGGTGGACACCTCCGTGTGAGATCCCACTGCAGACAAAATCAGCGCYGCCAGCACGGTTTGGGGCTTTTCCTCCCATTTCGGCTCATCCAGTCTCTGCCGGGTTCCCGGCACTCTCAAACTCGCACTGCCCTCCCGTGGTGGCCCGGTGACAGCTCTGTCGCCAAAGCGGCGCCAGGGACCGTCACGGGCCGCTCTGGGGTCACCTCAATGCCAGCAGCCCATCTGCAGGCACAGAGAGCCACGCACGGCGCTGTTGAAATGACAGCAGGACACTCTCAGTGCAGCCAACTCCTGCTGTTTTAGCAAGACTTTCATGTCGTTTCTGAAATATTTAAGGCATAGCCCTTAAAGGTATTGTAGTTCTCCAGAACCTCCAGCTTCATTTATCCAATTTTTAGGAAATGTTTCCAGCCCTTGGTATTGCAGAGAGGTCCAAAAGGGYGAATGATAATCACTGAAAAAAAAGCTGGCAATACTAAGATCTCCCAAGGTACTTCGTAACCATTTTTTTTTACACCTCCTCCTGCTTAATTTGTGGTCTCTACAAGCAAAGCAAGTGGGAGCCGTGATCCACAGCCACCACGCGCTGCCAGGACGGGGCTGCGAGCTCCAGCMAAGCAGGGACTAACAGGCATGAGGATTTGAAGAGAGGATGCAGAAAAAGGAAAGGGAAGAGCGGGACGCGTGGGAGACGATCTGCCGTGGAGAGACGGGCGAGCTGAGGGCAAGCAGGACGCTACCTTGCAGCGCGCACGTACCCAAACGTGCCAGCCCGCCCTTGCAACCCTGCTTGCACAGGTGCATGTCAGAGTTAACAGCAAGCGAAAGGGAAGCGGAAGTCTTTGCTGGGGAAAAAGACTAAAGCAGCTTGTCTTTTTTAGGTCATGAGCAGAGAGAAGATGTGATTGCTCTCTAGAAATATACTGAGGGAAACCCCACGGAAAGAAAAAGGCTGTGTAAGCTAAAGGCCAAGGCTGTCACGAGAACAAATAGGTCCATTAATGTACCCAGGTGGGCTTTAGCAGAAAGTCAGAGGACTCGGAGGAGGGAGGTCCSGGAGCGAGGTTCATCCCTGGCCTAGCAGGAGCAAGCTGGGCAAGAAAGTAGGCAGGTTTAACCACCCATCCACACTCCCGCCGAGGTCTCTGAAGATGATCATCTCCTGGCGGAAAGGTTAAAACAAGCAACTGAGAGAAAGAGGAGGAGAAAGCATGTGGGGATGACTCTCAGTGCTAATAAAGAGCAAAACCCCTTTTGCCCATGTGCCCCCATGAGCAGCGACAGAGTCAACCCGCAGCAGCCGGGAGGGAGAAGCAGCCGCCGCTGCCCACCCGTCTAATTGAGAAGGCATGTTGAAAGCGAGGGACGCATGCACGTCCCGCACGTGAGTTTCTCGTTTGGAGCAGACCTGTGTGGTTGCTGCGCTGAAGCCCACAAGGCTCCGTGCCAGCTGCTGTATTAACTCCCCATATGCCGAGCCATATGCTCTCCCAGAAACCCCAGTGGAGTCACGTGGGGAGCGTTCGTATCATCATTAAGGGAAGGAAAACTGACAGCTGAGTCCTTGGGATTGGTAAGCTTTAGATGTTGGGGCCTGGAGAGGTGTGTGACACATTGCCAGACTGGGGAAGGGTATTTAGTGGGTGCAAGAGCCTGGTGAGATCCTTGCAGCAGGYAGGGTAGGAGGGACGAGCCTTGGCCATGCGGAGGCAGGAGGAGCTGCACAAGGCCAGCTTGCATGGGGCAGCCAAAAGGGGAGCTGGTGCGAATGCAGAAGGGAATGTTGACCTTTTGCAATGTGTTTCTCCTACTCAGTTTGGCAGGAAGCTGCATGTGCAAACTTATGCAATGAGATTTCCAACATTTGGACAAATGTCATGTTCAAATCGGAGTGGCCATGCTGGATGCTCCTGTGCTTTGGGAGCATCTTCTGTCAGCATGGCAGCAAAGGGTGAGATGAAAGGAGGGGGATTAGTCTCATCTGGGGTTAAACACCACCAGCGGAGACACCTACATCARAGCTCATCACCTAGGCTCCTCTTACAGCCAAGAGGACACCAGCAGATGTGATTCCCTCCAAGGTGAACATCTGAAGCAGGTCAAATAAATTGTAAAGTGCCTGTTTCTCTGCAGTGTCTGGGGAAGGAGGATATATTGGACTGTCTCCTCTCATGCATTATCCCTTTGGTTATCAGCCCAAGAWGGAGTTTTGATTATTTGGCCCAAGAAGGGGCAAACTCTCCATTTCTGTCAGCCTTTAACATGGGGTGGACACTAATTCCCCTGTGGACTCAGTAACTCAGCCAGATACCGATGAGAAGATGTCGGCCTGCGTCATGCAAAAGGTTAGCTAAGATGTCCACAAAGTTCCATTTCAGGGTGAAAAATCTGTCAATCTATATGCCTAAACCAGAGACTTGACCTCAGATGATGCAGGGACCTAAGCCAGATTTAGGTGTGTGCTGTTATATTTCAATAAACTGTCTTGACTCTTCTCCCATGAGCCTACCCCAAGCACACTGCGATACCCAACCCATATCTGTAGTTTGTCCTCTCCTCCTGCTCAGGGTGAAACTTGTTACGTCTGAGCTCAGGAATAAGGCTCCAACTCCTTGCAGCCTGGAAGGAAGGCAGTTAATCTTTCTGCCTTAGCTGCTCTATTTGTAAAATGGAAATGATGACTTTATCCATCTTTGCGGGCTGTGGTGAGGATTACTGCTTAATCTGAGACTCCGCTGCGCGCTGCCGAGGGAGCCCAGCGTGAGAGCCCGTATTAGCCCTATTGATTGGGATGACGCTTCCCTGCTAGCGCCATAATTGCTCCAAGGACACGGTGGGATTTGTGAAGAGGGACAGGGAGGGAGGGATGAGGGAGCTAATGTCACCGCGGAGCCCTGCTCCGTGCGGGTGAGGCGAGTCTTGCCGTGCYTCAGCCGGTGGGCACCTACCGGCGCTCTCGCACGCACATCTGCTGTTGGCCCCAAGGGATGCCCGGCTGCCCAGAGAACGTCTCCAGTGGGCAAAAATTTTACATTGCACAGTTCTGGTGTAATTAATGTGTCCAGAGCATGGCAGGATGGGAGGCTAGGGTCAGTAGACTTCAAATAATCCCTTTGGGAATGGCTCCCAAAGGGAAAAGCATTATAGTCCTAAAGCCAGACTGTAACGTCCCAGGAACACTTAATCCCTGTAGTCACTCTACTGTCTAATCTCTTATTTTATAAAGGTATGGAGTATGAAAGGATGCAAGAAAGAATGTTTTTAGAGAATAGATTTGAAAGGGAGAGAAGATATTGAACAGATGAGATACAGGGGACAGCTCCAAGCACTGAAAAGCATGAAAGGTGCAAAAGCTGAAACAAGGAGCAGACACAGAAGCGGTAGGAAAAGGCAATTAAGAAGAAATGAGAATCAGGTGTGAATGGTTAATTTGTATAAAACCTGTATCTCAGCTGACAGTGAGGATCCATAGTCTGACYGCATTGCTGTGACTTAAGGAGGTAAGTAAAGTGGTAAAAATGCCTGAAAGGAGAGTTGGTGGGACAGCTGGAGCTGCAGRAGCCTGGGAAAGAGAAAATACTGGGGGATAAGGGGTGGCGGTACAGAGAGAAAATTGTCCCCCTTGCTGTGCAGATCCTCATGCTGTGAGGTGGAGAGGGATAATGTGTCCCTGTGGCCACCAGCTTTCCCTCTATGTCACTCTGCATTAACCTGCTGTATCATGTTATCCTATAAATTCACCTTGCCTCACTGTACATGCCCAAGCGCAATGCCTGAGTCAGGTTGCGCTCAAGTGAAGGTCTCCTTACTGAGATACTCAGACTAAGGGGAGATGAACCCCCATGCCCTAGGTAGGCACCAAAACTAACCCTGTTTTCAGGTAGCACATCTTGGTACCACAACAAAATAAGCACTGCTTATCAGAAGTCTCTTTGTCCAACCTCACCTCTGTCTTCTGCATCAGTAGAGGACCTCTCTGACACCACCTCCTGGTGGTGGCCTGTTTCTCATGCYGTGGTGGATCAGTAGATACAGGACMCAGCCAGGCAGTTATGCCTTGTGCATGTAGGTGAGGGTGAGGCCAAGTCCCTGCAACACTGCAGGTACATAAGCGCTCGTCCTGCCTGAATGAGATACAAAATCCAATCGTGCAAGCCTTAATTTCAGCTGGTATTGCTGAACAGCTTTGAGGTTGTCTTTGCTGGTGCAGGACCAAAGCCTAAGAGGATTTCTGTGTGCACATTGTCCTCCGGCGTCTTCATCATTCATTGAAGAATGTTTGAAATGAGCTTCCAGCAATGTGTTTTTGTTACTGCCCTTAAAATAGGATACAGAAGGAAAGGTTTATGGGAGATGATTCGTTTTATTGGCTCTTCTGCACCAGAAATAATTGCAGCCATATTTATTACTCAGGAAAGTAGAGATGAGGTAGATAAGGAATGTCTTTGTTTAGGGCAATGAATAATTTATATCGTAAATCCACCAGAACCTTGAAATTTGAAGGACTGATTTTGCTTCCTTCTCTGTCCAGGGAGTGAAATAGAGCCTTAACCCTTGCATGTGGCTGGCATTTACGAYTTTCATGTCACTATGATCCTCTACTCAGCTCTTCTGTACTGCAAAACATAGGATTTCCCTCAGGAGGTGGCATCTCACCTGGCACGAGCTCCCTATAGCTTTGGCATCTRGGCTCTGTCTGTACATAGCCTTGAGAAAGGTACTTCCAAGGAAAAACTCCTATTTTTATTCCTTGGCTATACCTCAKATGTCCTTTGACAAAGGTCTAAGGTAGAATAAAACATACCTTGGAAGTGCCTCTTTCCACTGACTAYAGAAGAAGATTTGGCAACTGTTTTKGTTGGCTAATTTCTGCTCTGCCAAAACAAATTCATGCATCAAACCAGTAACTTCTAGTTGAGCTGGAGGAGATGTTTTAGAAAAATACCCTGAGCACTAGTAATATTTGGGAGGGTTTTAGTTCATAGAAAGTGGCAGTTTCTTTCCCAGYGTGCCTTCCCCCCAAGACCAGCTTTCAGCATTCGCAGTCTCCAGTCCTGTGCTGTGATGATACCCAAGGGTTTTGGTCCTAAGAAATCCCCAATGTCTACAGTAGTTTGAGAAAAGAGGACAGATCTGTTTTTAGAGATCTTTTCAGCCCCTGAAAGCCTAGCCTGCTTTCCATGTGGCACTCACCCTCCTGCCCTGCCTGGTAGTGATGAAAACTATGTGTGAGCAGAGAGTTATGTAAGGTTGCGCCTCAGAAATGAAGAGCAAATACTGTTTTATCAACCCTGTCTGCYTGTGCTCCTGTTTAGAGCTGGAGGTCTCTCCAGTGTGCATATATTCGTGTCCCTTGGATGATCTCTTCCTTCACAAAGACGGAAAAACAGATAGTGAAAGTCAGAAACTGTGACTTCAAAGGAAAGCTGGGGTGGGAGTCTGTGCCAGCTTGTGAGAGGAATAACAGGGATGTTTTTGATTAGTGAGAAGGTAAAACACATGGTTGGGCTGAAGAGAAATGTCCTGTCATAGCTCTCTCCTAATCAAAGGAAGCGCAGTGGTGGGGGACACTGGCATTCTCAGTGGAAACTATTATGTCTTGGGAGAGAAAATGAAATATTCATTTTTTTTTGACTGAGAAAACAGGTCTATAAATCCTTATGCTTTGGGGAGACACTGACAGAGCAATGCTAGCTAGATCATTTATGTGTGACATCAGCATCACTACTTCCATTTTTACAGATAACAGCACTATGGTAGCAAACTGAAGTTAAAAGGGGAGACTATGAAAAAATATCTGTGCCCAAATTCTGCCTCCTTASAAGCCAAAGGTGCCCGAGAAAATCCCGGCTTGCAGAGTAGTGCTCCAGGTCCCCCAATCTGAAAGGAAATCACCAGCAGAGTCTTCCAGCAGATCTCAGTGAGACCTGCATCATTAAAAATATGCAGAAATCCTTTCAGAAAGGGAAAAGCAGATGATGCATGTTTTTCAGGAGAGCTGAACACAAAGGAGCAGAGGGCTCATGGCATGGAGCRAGCAGGCCAGAGGATGGCAGATGAAACTCAGGCTTGACAAATGCAAAGTGGTGGTGGGGAAAACATAATGCCACCGCAGTGATTTGGATGGTTCAGCCAGACCCCAGCAGATGCTCTCCTAGACTGTGCAGAAGGCCTGTCTACTGGAGCAGCACAGGTAAAGGCCCACTCTGCTTGGCAAATTGAGCAGGGCTTGRGCTTGGGTCTCAGTGGTAACAGCCACCCAGCTCCTATGAGAGCTCTGCTTACACAGAGCAAAGTGCTTGCAATGTCACTATYTCCAGTTTAGCCATGGCTGAACATGGATTTTCAGAGGTTGGGTTTTGGATATAGGCACCTAAATTGGGATTCAGCTGCCTGATTTGGCAGTGATTTATCCAGAGTGGTGTGGTAAGGGACAAACATTTACTCAGTGTTTGTGAAGACAGGGACCTACGTGAACATACTGGCCACAGATGACCTGGGTAAACATATTCTGCATCATTCAGTGAGGTAGATYATGATTTTCTCTCTAAATCCAGCTTTCCTTGTTTCATAGAATCATAGAATCAGTAAGGTTGGAAGGGACCTCTGGAGATCATCYAGTCCAACCTCCCTGCTCAGCAGGGTCACCTACAGCATGGTAGACAGGGTTGCATCCAGGTGGGCCTTGAAGATCTCCAGAGAAGGAGACTCCACAACCTCTCTGGGCAACCTGTGCCAGTGCTCCGTCACTCTCCCAGGGAAGAAATTTCCCCTCACCTGCTTGCAAGTGTGAAAACACTGAGTATCAGTGGTAGTGGAAAAGGAAGTCAATGATGATGGAAGATCTCTCTGGGACCATCATTAGACGAGGTGTTCTGGCTCTCAGAAGGACTCAAGCAATCTGAACAGACATGGAAGGCACGTTACAGATGCAGGAGACACAGTCTATGAGGAGGTCTTGGGCAAAAGGGTTGATGAAGCACCTGTTTTGCACCTTTGTCCTATGCGTGTAAGAATCCAACAGCATTCCCCAAATAAACCAACAAAACAAAAGAAACACCTCTTCCTCACTGTCCTGCTGTTCTGCCTTGCTGTGACGTTATTTCAAAAGCTACAAACTTTTCCTGAGCCATTAGTGAATCTGCTTGGTCAGGCCTAGGAAATCCTCAGGCGTTCTGGAAGAGCTGGCACATCATCCAGTTACTGCAGCAGCAAAAAAGATGGGGACTGCTTTGCACTCCCACACCCCCTTGGATATTAATTAAGAACACTTTAAYGAAACACTCTGGGAAAGAGGATACAGGAAAGTCCTGTATCCTCTGCATGTCAGCTCCATTGCAGCTGCCTCCGGAGRTACAAGACCCCTCAGCCAGACTCACATAGAAACACTTGCAGGGGAAGGCAAGAGTGGAGTATTTCCAATGAAAGTCCAGGTATAAATTCAGCAGTAGCTATTTCAAAGCGTCTTTGCAGGTTCACCCTCTTCCGCTTAGATGATATGAGCTCCACCTGAGCAAAGCAATCTTCCTGCTGGTGGAAAACAGACTGGCTACCACCAGAGCTRCTCTAGATCAACTCTGGATTAGACCCTTCCTCTGGGCCCTTCATAGAATCAGTAAGGTTGGAAGGGACCTCTGGAGGTCATCTAGTCCAGCCTCCCTGCTCAGCAGGGTCACCTACAGCATGGTAGACAGGGTTGCATCCAGGCAGGCCTTGAAGATCTCCAGAGAAGGAGACTCCACCACCTCTCTGGGCAACCTGTGCCAGTGCTCCGTCACTCTCACAGGGAAGAAATTCCCCCTCACACTCAGGCGGAACTGCCTGTGCTTCAATTTCTGCCCATTGCCTCTTGCCCTGTCACACAGGACAACTGAAAAGAGTTTGTCCCTGTCCCCTTGACACCCTCCCTTCAGGTACTTATACACATTGATCAGATCCTCCCTCAGCCTTCTCTTCCCCAGGCTGAAGAGGCCCAGCTCTCGCAGACAGGCCCTTCTCGAAGGCCCTGTCATCTCAGCAGTAGAGATGGCTCACAGCACCAAGTGAATGGATGGTCAGCCCATTCAGCAACCTTCCATGCCTGTCCCATAGGATCCTGCGGTAAGAAGGCTACAGCATCAGGAGGAGGCTTGTCAGAATCTCCTCCAGACTTTGTAAGGACTTAAGAAAGCTAATGGTCCCCATTTCAGAGGCATCCAGCCAACTACCTCCCCAAACCAAGCAAAAAAAATCTTCACATCAGAATACAACCTCCACAAGGAGTGGAGCCAAAAAGAATCTCTTCACTGTTTAAGTTTTTAAGTACAAAATCCTTAGGTCTTGCTTTCCTTCTTAGGAGGAACAAGGAAGACACAAGCCTGTTCTCCCCTTGTCATCCTCTGCCTCCAATTTGCAGGTCAGCGTTTATCCAGTAGTTGAATTTTCAGGTGTCACAGAGGCAGAGAGAAGGAAAAGTCTGATAGCTAAAAAGCCACCTGCAGATCATTTATGACCAGACACCCAGAGATGGAGGCTGCTGGGTAAGTAATTTTCGCTGGCAGAAGTTGCCAAATAGTAGATATCATTTTACCTTGCTCAGTGCTGAGAGTTGCCAGACAGCCTGCTAAGCAGGGGGTGAGATGGTCTCCAGCTTGTGCTGGAAACTTCCAGAGACAGAAGTAGTAATTCATCAGCTGCTGAAGTGCATTAGCCCTGGGCTTCTCTTGTATTCTGGGATATGTCCCTGAAACTCATTTTTTTTCATGTTTTGTCAATAGGAAGACTTCAAAATCTGGACACTGCTTCCACCAGGAGAATATTTTGCTGTCCTGTTAAAGCAGCTCTGTGAAGCAAGAGTTTAACATGCGTCAGGACCTGAGCTGCAAACACTTAACTGTGTATCTCCCAAATCTTCTGACCTCATACATGCCATTCTCCTTCCTTTCTCCTCTGCCTGTTTTCCTTTCAGTGTTTCTAATTCCCTTACTCTACTCTTCCAGCCCAATAACTGCCCCCTCCCTGGCTACAGGCACTGTCAAGACTGGTTAGAAAATGATAGATCATAATCTTCTGAGAGCTGGATGGGAGTGGAAACTGGAGGGAGGTCTGGGTCATCTACTGACCTAACTGCACTCCTGCACACCTCAGACTAGTGCTGGAGCTGGGCACCAGCATTTGCATCATGCCCAGAGCTGGGAAAGGCTCAGGAAGGCGTGGAGAGGCATGGATCATGCAGGTAGAAAGGAAAAAAATCTCCAGTGCTCCYTGTCTCTGCAGACTGTGGGTTACACAGAGGTTAGCAGGAGGGTGAGTGTCCTTGCTGACCATGAGGTTAGATTTTGGTTTAGGGGGGGTGTTCCCCTGCTGGCATTGGCACCAGCACACCCTTTGAGTCACCATTCCTTGGTGTTATGATTTTTTTTTCCTTCCCCAAGCCTGCAAAATCATTTACAAGCCTCACTCTGCTATGCTCTGTCTCAGTCTCATGTGCTCCCTGGCAAAGCTTAAGCTTCTTTCTCTTCCTTGGCCACCTCTCCGCCTGCTCAGCCATGGGGCAAGGCCATGAACATTTCCACTTGCCCACGTCCATCTAAGGCACTTCATGCTCACGTAGGTGATGCAAAGGGGTGAGAGGGAAAGGGCTGAGCCCATCTGTGCTGTGTGAGGGGGRAGAGGGGCCAACAAGGCAGCCGCAGGCACATAGCATCTGCACTGCAAGGCTGGGCCACAGTGTGCTCTGCGTCCCACCTGGAAGCTGACTGTGTTGCTGGCTCAGTGGTAGCTTGCTCAAAAACCATGTCCGCACCGCTGGCCAAGAAGCAAGGCCAAGCAGTAAATCAGTAATTGTCCACTCTGCCAGACTGCTGACATGGTTGGSAACTACGGCAATAGTCACCTCCAAGACAATGTCTAGGTATGGCTTCAGGGACAGCACATTCTCGAGGTTATTCCCAAAAGACAGGGGTGATGCTGCACCAAATTTGGACCTCCAGTCCAAATTACAGACCTCCAGTGCTTTCCTACCATGCTTTGCACCCTTAGAGGCTTCCTGTCTGCCCTCCTAACTCACCCCAGGGTGTGCAGTCAGTAGTCTCAGTCTGGTGGGCTGCAACAAAACCACTCTACATTGTATTGGTCCATAGCTGGATTTCCTGTGTGCTACCTCACTGAAGCTGCTTTAAAAATGTCTCAATGTCTCTAAAAACTAAATGTTTTTAGAACAGCCTTATCCAGGGAGTGTCCATGAAAAAGGTAGCTGGCTACAGCCCCTACCACRAACAACCCATGCTCATCTGAGCCAGTTGCTTCAATACTTAGCACTTATCTGGTCTTTGAGGTGGCTGAGATGCTGAATTTGCAAACTGAGATCTAGTATGAAAGTGGTTTSGGTCACCTACTGCACAGTGGGTTTTTCAGCACTGAAAACTAAARGTAGAGGCCAATTTTGATCAACCAAGACAGGAGATATTTAAAATTGAATAGCTAAAAGCATTACAATTTAAAACAATGTTCCAATGAAAGCTGATAAAAGATAAATCTATTCTGAATGATATAAAAAAAAGAGAGTAATTACTTAGATAACCTATAATTTCATTCATTGTTATTAGGTGGATTTAGATTACTTGCTTGCTCAAGATTAGAGATTTGAAGTACATGACAGAAATCCTCTTTCTAATCCAGAATTGATAAATCCTTGGGTATTTCTCTATTTGTACTTTGATTTGCATCTATGCCTGTGTGCAGGACATAATCTCAGTTCTCTGGCAAATGTATTTTCCTTTCTTTTCTCCTGAACATGGTCACCTCTACCTCTATAGCAACCATTCTAGAAAAACCAACAGCAACAAATCCTCACAGATTCCCCAAGGCTCCAAACACTTCATATTCCCACAGAGTGCTGTAACTGCAAGCTCTGAAACAAATGATAAAGAATTATTTTTACTGAAATAAAAAGTAACTTTTTTTTTACAGAAACCTTTAAACAGACTTGACAATCCTCCTTGTGTGGATCATAGCTACCAGAACTGAAATATAACCCCTGTGCCCTATTGCTCTGTTCCTTCTGCCCTGCGTGGCCAAGAGTTGTTGCTGGGTGTGATGGAAGTGGAAAGGAAAGGAGTGAACAGGCAGACTTGGCTCTCCAAGAAATATGGGTTAAGTCTCAGCCAGTCAACTGGAGCAGCTCTGCCAGTAGAGTTGTGGCAATTTAAGTCAGAAATGATGTGGCCCTTCATTTTTTGGAAGAGGGTCTCCAGACCCTGTTTCTACTTGTTGTCATACTGACACATTTCTGTCATTTTGGTACTTGGGGAACTCACTGAAGGRCTGCCTGTTTCTCCTTGTCACTATTAGGGGAAGAAGTGTTATCTCTGCAGGTGGCCASCTGAAGTGGATGCTGGAGAAGATGGAGTCGGTGAGTTCAGTACAACTTATATAGTCAAGGGGAAAATGTCATGTCCACCTGATTCTGCTCGTTCATGTTAAACCTGCAAAGTATTTTGGGATGGCGGGGTTTCACTTCACAGTAATATCTACCTACTGGCACTAGGATACCACCTTGAGACAGGGAGCGAGGAGTTAACAAAATCTTGCCCGCAGAAACCAGACTGTGTGGGACAGTGTTAGCAGCTTCTGAACTGTGGCCAACACCAACCTGCCCATTAGCATTGCTGGAGAAGGCATCCACATTTTCCTATCTAAAGTAAAATAAAAGCAAGAATTGTCCGAAAAAAATATGCTTCACCTGCAAAAAATAGTCCAATGAGAGATCTAACGCCAGCCTTTTTGGTTTTCTAGCTATTTAAGTGGTCAGTGTGTGGAGGGAGTGGTTGGGTGCTGCTAGGAGTCATAACCACAGTGGTTAATGTCTCAGTGCTCAGTCACGTCTGGTTTCTAGCTGTTACCTGCTCTTCCTCAACTGATTTTTAACTCACTTGGCATTCTTTCTGTGTGCAAGATGTTTGGTTAAATTCCTAATGCTGTGTGTATGTGGAAATAAAAGGCCAGTTAAGAACAGACAAGCGATTAGGCATTAGGTGAGGTATAATCCTCCCTAATCACATTTCTAAACCTGGTAGTTGGAGGCAGGATTAGAGTTATTAACATGCGGACACAAGAGCATATAATTTATTTAACAATTACTGGCCCTTTGTGGAGGGGGGTATACRTAAGCTGCAACCTCAGTTTGGCTCCTCCGTCTTGCACAAGGTAAAGCAGAAAGACAGTGGAAGTCCTGTAACAGGACCCCTATGGAGGCCTACAGAGCATACCTGACATGCCAATATTAAGCTGGGTTTATATAAATAAACAAAAAGAGCCTAAGATGAAGAACTGTCCGCAGTGTTTCTTAGTTCTCTCTTTCCCTGAACAGCCTGTCCCGAGAATATATAACAGTTTTAAAAGCTGAAACTTGCTGGATGAAGAGCAGGAGGCAAAGGCAGACAACTGGCAAGCAGTGATGTGCAAGAGCAGCAGGGAAGGGCTCCTGCAACAAACCCTGTCCTTGGGCACGTCATACACTTTTACCAACTTGACTGGGCACTACACTGTTACACTAGAGGTTTATGTGCCAGATAGACATCCTAGTAGTCTGTGGATCTCTGTTTTAATTCTTCAGCCTACTACACAGTGCCTGTCTGCCTTAGGAGAACTAACGTTCAACTTTGTGATTTTTCTGAGCACGTTTGGAACAGCAAGCTCTCTTCCCAGTTTGTTAAAAAAAAAAGAGTTGTGGAGTTGTGGAGAGTCCACCACAGACATAACTAGAAAATACCTAGCTCTTCCAGTCTACGCCCCAGACCACTGARACCATAATTCCATACATTTTGGATTCTTCTTTGGAAGAAGAATTTCAAATTGCTTGGATGTCAGGTTTCCTTGGATTTGTGGAAGACAAGCAAAAAGACAGGATGCCAAACTGAGAGGCTACTTAATCTGATCTCAAAGTACCCATAGACACAAACAGGAAGTCCCAGGGAACAGCCCAATGCACTGCACCTCCGTTGTTCGTGCTCTTCAGCTGGAATGCTCCCTACCAACAGCTTGGCCCAGGGCCAGCTGCACTCTCCCAGACAGGTCTTGGGCATGGTTTGGGATTTAGGTCAAGCCAAGGACCATTTGCAACAACACTTTTCATGTGCTGCCCTATTTTGAAAGCCGAAAGTCTAGTACTCTGGGCGTTGCCCATTCCACGCTCACCGACCCCAGCCGTGGCCAGGTGTCGTGGTGCACACACCATGCACTACTCCGCACAGGTATGGCTGCAGCGAGAGTGCAGGGAGGATCTTCCCATGGTACTGTATGAAAAAGAAAACAACAGTTGTATGGTCAATGCAGAGAAACAGGAACTTCAGAGGGTTCTTCATCCCATCCTGATGCGAGCTCTAAAATAGGCCAGATGCACCATCCTCTGGAGATGCTTGTTTTTCACTGTTGACTGTAAGGAAAGTTTAGAATGTCGAACTTAGACATTTAAGTTTTAAAAATCTATTATTCTGTGAAGTGCATCCCACCACCACAGTCTGGAGGGGAAAGGGGCTGGTGTTGGAGGCAGCCTCAAGACACCCCTTCAAAAGGCACCAGAGATCTAGCATATAAAATCATGCATGCGCCTTTATTTGGATACATTGCAGAGTCAAATATGTTCCAAATATTATTTTCTGGGGCTGAAAGTATGACGGCATGGCCAGAGAGGTTGGCCCCATTTATCTGCTCTCCCTGCTCTAGGCTCTGCTCTGCCCCAGACAACGGCTCTATGACAGATCCTGCCTCTAACAGCTCAGAGAGCTCCCAGGTAATGACTTGTCGGCACAGCTGGTTGTCCTCACCAACATTTCTAGCTGAGACTCTAATCAGGTCATGTCAGAGACTTCAGTCACATCAGCTGCTGTTATGTCGCCATGCTCCAAAAAGAGCAAAACATCAGGAGGGATGGGAAGCGGCAAGATTCCTTCATGCCAACAATCTTATCTTTTTGGAATTGTAAATGACCCTGGGACTGTTTCTGGCAGTTCTCTTTCTCCTTTCCATTCCTCCCTGTTTTGCTAGGATAAACAACATAAGAAGAAAAACTGATGATGTGTTTCAAAACAGTTGTTTTTCCAAGCAATTAGCCTTCTTTTTTAAATTTAAGCCAGGCGTAAAATGTCTTGGCTTTTCTTCTGGCTTTATCTAGCAGCAGGAGACCATTATCTCCTGACATTACCAGTTAAATAACTGCAAACTACCTGTAACTGCAGCATGCAGTGCTTGGAGAATTTATTTCAGTCTCAGCTTTTGTGTGGACTTTGGAAAAAATCTAGAACATCTTAAAGAGACAGAGCTGATGAATTAACTCATGTCTTCACCTGAAAATGTTGTACCTGCCACTGACACAAATAACCTCTGAGATGATGACTGAAAGAAGATTCACAGGGAAAACATTCTCCCCTATCATTTTGTTAACTTTGTGCATTTGACAGCACATCACGGTGTCTAGACAGTTTCAAGGGTAGGCTGACAATCAGCTGTCTCACACTGAGGCACGGCAGGTAAGAAACTACATATTCGTTTCCTCTGGATCAACTGGAAGAGAAATAGCAGGAACATCAGATGAAGGATGAGAAGATAGCAGCCAGGACCTGATAATCAGAGAGAAGTCTTACGACACTGGCTGTCACTCTTCTGAGCCTTACCAGGAGAGGGCAATTTTACACCCGGAGCATCGTAACAGCCAGGTCCTGTCAGTGGGGTGACTAGGATTTGTGCTGGACACTTTTCTTGGGCAAAATGATGCCTGGACTCAAAGCCTACTCAAGGTGGGTGTCCACTGTACATCTTGGGGATGGACAGAGTTTAGACTGATGTTGCCTGCCTCTCTCACTCTCAGACAAGGGAGTCACCCATAACACCAAGTTTGGTGTATTGCAAAATACACCCGAGACCTGGGTAAGCAGCCAGCCCTAAACTCTGTGCTACTCTGGTTACAGCACTCCAAAACCCAGGCTATTGAGTTCAGAACAGGAGGTTTACACGTCTGATTGAAATATAGACATATACTGGGAAGGGCCTTCGAGATGATTCTTCTGTTTCCTTTAACTCCAGCTGGGCTTTTTTTTTTTTTTTTTTTTTTTTTCTCGTGAATCTCAGAGGCAAGCTGAGCTTCATAGGTAAAATTCAACACTAATTATTGCACCCAGTTCAAGGTCCTTCAAGGCTTTGTATTATGATAATGTCACCAGTCAAGACCACCTGAGGATTGGAAGACACCTCTGGAGATCATCTGGTCCAAACCCTCTGTTCGAGCAGAATCAGCCAGAGCAGGTCACCCAGGACCACATCCAGTTGAGTTCTGAATATCTCAGGGATGGAGGCTCCACAGCCTCTTTGGGCAACCTGTTCAACCACGTGCACAGTAAAGTGATTTGTCTTTTGCTGAAGTGGAATTTGCTGTGTTTCAGTTTGTGCCCATTGCTTCTTGTCCTGGGCACGAGATTTTGTGGGTCTTCAGTTAATGTAGATTATAAATCACTGTAGATTACAAACTGCTGTTTGTGTAGGTTTGAAAAGTAATTTCTCTTGAAATAAATGTATACAACACTTTAGCATCTTTCATTTGTTCCTTGCTCTTCTTTGTAGACCACTTCAGCTGGTGCTGCTATTTATTTGTGCATGATGTGCATCTTCAGTGTTTGCTAAGACTTTCATGTTTTGTAGCTCTTTCTTGCCTCCTTCCCTGCTGTGGGATATATCAACTGGCTGATTAAATTCTGAATCTGACTTTTTGCAGCGTATGCACTCTGTCTTCACTATCTCTAGTGCTTAAAACTATATGATCTGTAATACGTTTTCCTGCAGTTCTGTCAAACTTGCATGAAGAAGCTAACTAGGAAAGACTGCAGTTTCACATTTGGTTTGGTCACATACATCAGAAGACATACCTCTCTATTTACACTTTCAGTGACAATACTATCCTAAAGTTTTTAAGATTTCAGTACTGTCTGAATTTTCTTCACCTGTTAGAGGTAAGGTCTGACAAATCAGAAGCTGTCCTTGCCTGTAGCTGTAAGCTGGGAGGCTTTTCTTACTGCCATGTTTCATAAATATTGACAAATTACTTCTATAGCACTATCTGCACAGTGCAGTAAATGTGGTAACTCAAATTGGTGTTTTTAAGACAGCTGTCTCAAGGAATCAAGAATACACATCTCAACTTTAAGAGCAGGGACTGTATTTTGGAAAGCAGTGACTCTAAAAAGGATTTATGGGTCACTGCAGAAAACATTGTGAACGTATATTCCCAGTTTTACATAGYAGTCAAGAGACGAAATGAGGTGAATGAATGTATAAGCAAAAGACATTTGAATAAAGGCAGAGAAGTGTTATAACACTGTAAACATACTAAAGGACTTTCTGTGGTTTCTGTGTCCATGCTTCAGAAAGGAAGTTGCAGAGCTAAAGAGGATTCAGGGTAAATGTTGAAATTTGGGAACTCTCCTTATGGTGAAAGAATAAAGAAACTCAGTGTATTTCACTTATCCAAGAAAAACACTTGCAACTTGCTCCAACTCATTTGCTCCTACTCACCAAATACTTACATGTCTTACTAAAGACATCAGTCTAGCAAAACACAACCAAAAAAAAAAAAGATATAATGAGATTTAATGGCAGGAAGTTGAAGCTAAACAGATTTCCCACAGATAAAAGAGAGGAACACTCATTTTCATGGGAACAACCTGCCAAGCAGGTGGTGGATCTGTCCCACTTCAAGCCTGCAAGCAGAGTTGAGTTGCTTTTTCCTTCATTGATAGGCAGTAGCTCACAGAAGCAGAGGCTATAGGCTTGCAAGAGGATTTTAGAGGGGAAATTATTTGTCCTTTGAAACATATCACATAAAGCAGATGGCTGTAATGGTCCCTTGTAGTCATAAATCTGCAGACTTTATTAAATTTTTGATTTTTTTTTTTTACCTGACAAACCCTTAATTCCTGCAGCCAGAACATGGTGTCAGGACAATGTCCTCACCGTGTGTTGGTGAGAAGCTAGTCTGGATTGCCACAAAGGCTCTTCATAAGCACAACAGGGCAAAAAATGATTTCTGCAGAGGGTAGATTTCAGCRTGCTGGGGGCCTCCAGAGCAAAGGGCTTGTTTTTCCGTCACCTTAAAGGAAGAAACCAGCCACCTGCCGGGGATGCAAGCTGGCGAAGATGGAGGCTCTGCCACACACTTCCCCGTGGATTACACAGAAGCAGCTATCGGCTTCACGCGTTGTTAGACAGATAAGAGATTTTTGCATCAGTTATTCGTCACGATAAATGTCAAGATCTGAAATAAACAACGTGACAGTTTTGTGATGATAAAGTCCCAGTATATTTTTAAAGCCTAATGTTTTATTACGGCAACATTTTTAGTCTGTGATGTCTTCACCTGTATAACAGTAATATATGTTTTATATCTCTAAATAAAACCAACCAAGGAAGATTATTTTGTGGTTCTCTGAATTCTCGCTTGATCTGTGCTGCTCATCAGAATAACAATAGCTTTTTAAATGATACCGTCAGAAATCACTAGTATTTGAAAGCACAAAGAGAATATTAAAAATCTGTAATTAAAGCTTTGCAAGACCAGTAATAACATATAGAAAACTTTTACCTCAAAGGAGCCTAAATACTTCACAAACTAATACAGAAAATAAATACAGAGATCACTTCCAACTCAGCTACCAATCTTGCACAGATGGTGTAGATAACTGGGGTAAATCTCATTGAGACTAATCTATACAAACATATGCTTAATTAGCATAGTGCATCTTACACAGTGTAAAATAGAAACAGACTGTATTGCAATAACTGATCACAGCATAAATTGGTTTATTTTGATCCTTCCTATGGAGGCACAAACTATTTTTTTATTGTGCAGATTTCACTGTAACGATGAATTAATTTCAGGTTCTTGGGAAAAGAAAATGGAAAAAGGGGAATAATGACGACAGAAAAATTAATCATCCCAAAGTTTAGATTTATGCTGAATTTTGTTTCTGTGAGTGATCCAATTGCCTTCAACCGCCTAATTCATTGTATAGATTTAAACACGTACACAAATCCTTGCTGGACCAGGGCCTACTATTAATTCAGAAACAAAGCTCTTGTCCCGAGGGCCTACTCAGAAATTACACTTGTTTATTTACAACAATAAAGATAAACTGGTGTAAATCTCTGTGCAAACATGACTATTTCACGTTAATGATGGCTTATATGGGGTTAGCATAAATGTGTTCCTAATCAACCTCAAGTAATCCAAAATAGAGGACGTAGGCAGATGAATGGAGTAGTATTTGGAACAAAAAGAAAGGAAAGAGAGACAGCCAGAAAAAAGAAAAGACAAAAAAAAGAAAAAGAAAAGAAAGAAAGAAAGAAAGAAGAAAGAAAGAAAGAAAGAAAGAAAGAAAGAAAGAAAGAAATTCCGACTAAACAGAACATTTCTAATCTATGAGGACCAGAAGATGGCGGAAGGAAAGGCACGGGACCGCCGACGAGCGAGCGCGGAGAGCCCCAGCGAGCGTGCGACCGGCGGCGGCGTGTCTGCCTGCTCCTCGGGACACGCCAGCCGGGCCCAGGCGGCAGCGGGAAGCGGGGAGCAATCCCGGCCGCACCTCGTCTCCGGGGGAAAGMGCTGCACGGCGGCAGGACCCCAGGGAGCCCAGGCGAGACCAGCCGACCCGGAGGCTTCTGCAATCCGCTCGCCCACAACCTAGACTGGCATCCGAGCATAATTAAGAAGTGATCTGAGTTCAAGCGGTTTCTTAGCCATGACTGCCCACACCTAACGTTAGGAATAAAGCTGAGGCATTCAAGCCTGGAGACTGGTGTGAAATTCAGTTCAGCTGGCTTAAGCCATGCGTCTCATCCGTGATTGCATCGGAGCTACCAAGCTCCTTGGTGTCCAGGCCTTGGGTATTTTCCCAAAGCGGGATCTTACTGCCCTGACTATATGAAAGCTCCCGATCCAGTTCAGCAGAACGTAAAGCAAATTAGCTCACCGCCTCAGTCCAGTAATTTAAAAGCCTCCCAAGTGCTTGTTTGAATATGCCAAAGAGGTCTGTTTAACTAACCACGCTTTTGGTTACTCAGGGGAACTGAGTTTATGCGCAAACAGGCACTAGGAATTAAGATATCTGGGTAAGTTAAGACAGTTAATCATTTGCTCATGAGAATTATACACTGTAAATCCAGAATGTGAATGAATATATAAATCTCCCAGAGTTGTGAATTTCTTACAATAGATGTCACTTTTAAGGATTTTTGTTTACCTCTAATTCCTCTGATAAATGTAATATACTACAATTAATAGACTTTATAATGTAAATGCCAACTAGTCTGCTTTACAGTGGGTCAGAAAATCACTTTTTTTGCTTTTAACACAATTATGAATGTTATTTATTTACGTCCACTTTGATAAGGGCATAGGATATAAGCCTGCAGTCTCTATCAAGGGCTGACAAGATTTCTGTGCTGTGGGACTGTTTCTTTTTTTTTGTTTGTTTGTTTTGCTTTGCTTTGAAATCTCGTAACAGCCCTGTCTGAAACTACCGTGATTTATGTAATATTGAAAATACTTCTGCATTTTAGAAGTAGTAGTGAACAGATCTGAGTTCCAACATTTCAGAGAAATGTATTTACGGAAAAGATAAATAAAAGAGTAAAAATACGAAAATGCCCCTTTATGTATTTTGCTGTTCCTCTCAGCCTTAACTTGCAGCTTTTTTACAGTTTGAAGAGTATTGGCCCTTTACGCATACCTAGGATGTTATGTGCCCRTGTGACTGAGTAGAAGTTCCCGTTCAGTTAGGAGCCTAATGCAATAGCTTCCTTTTCATTTACGATGTTAAGGATCTTCTCTAGTCAGTCAAAACGCCTGTTTGGACATTACAAAAATAGCTGTCAGTTGTCTTTAAAATCAACTGCTCCTCATTTGATGGGAAAAGCAAAACGTGGCTTCCTCTTTAACCCTCTTCGTGCTGCCACGTGAAGTGATACAACRTGAAGTTGCCTACAAACTTCATGTGATAAAAGGGGAAGTGGTTTAAGCCCATATTTAACCCTCTGAAGCATGACTCAGTCTCAATCCTGCGTTGTAGACGAGTTGTTTCACGTTATTACCTACATGGTGTTTGCGAGTACTGCAATGTAAGCCCTGATGGCAGGCAGTCCTGCAATAACATGAAAAGCGTTTTCATGCTGTCTGACCACAAAGTAATGTGGATTGAAAGGGAATTAGTCCCACTCACAGTTTCTAGACCCAGCTTCTCTGTGTTTCACAATCTCTTGCAGTCTTGTAGAAGACRAACACCACCTTTGCATAAGTTTAGAGCAAAAATAATTTGCTCCAATGGCATTTACAGTAAGCAGGGAAGAAGCACTATTGCAAGAAACTTTACAGTAGATACTTCTTGAAGTATGTGCTGGAGTTTCAATAGCATGGGTTGAAGAAATTTAGCAGCATTTAATAGTGGTTCTCMATGGATTTCTGGTCATTTTCAATAAATATTTTTCTCTCATCTTGAACACACTGGCAGATTTTTTTTGTGTCTGAATTCTGTTCAGAGCTACTCCTTTATTTCCATTTAACAGGTCATTCTGACATATTGGTAATAATGAGTTCAACACAAAAACTATCTGCTCTTCTTCCAAGCCCTGCCTTCCTGGCATTGCACTTATGCCTGTCTTCTTCATGTGATGCTATCTGATAGTGTTGGGTCATTTAGAAATCCTAAGCATCTTTGAACTGATCTACTAGCAGTGTTAYATTTCTTCTAACTTTTAGGGGATTTGGTCACAACCTTTAAGACTTCAACATGTATCCTCTCTAGGATAGTGCAGCCAATCCCCATTTCATTACGTTTCCTTTAGATCTTAAATTATTTCCCTAATTCTTTCTACCAARCAGGTGAAACTGAAACTGTGAAATACCACCACGCTGTTCCCATGTCCCTGTACAAGAATTCTGTTTGTGAGGATTCTGGGCCCTCTGAGACCCATTAGCTAGAGAYGCTGATGCTCTTCCGCTGCAGGTTCATATCCAAACAGGACTGGCAGCCAGTTGTACCTAACTAGCAATGTCCAAAAGTGGTGAGCTACCTGCTTGACCTATTTAATAGCATCTAGGAATACCAGATTTGGCATCAGAGAGTTTTGCTGTTTCTTTGCTTTTTGCCAAATCGGGTAGTATTTTTGCAGTTGCAGGAATGTGGCTGGAAGCACTTTCC
This sequence comes from Rhea americana, assembly GCF_003343005.1. NCBI lineage: Eukaryota > Metazoa > Chordata > Aves > Rheiformes > Rheidae > Rhea > Rhea americana. Next base: position 2,658,797 of record NW_028186923.1, read on the forward strand.
AGAGCTGTGTTTAAGTTACAAATGCACATCTCTGGCTTCTCCACGGTAACCATACTTCTCAGGTAACTTCGGGCTGTGATTTGTGGCACTGATGCCTTCTTCCCTTTGCTTTATTTCTCCTATTGCTTACAATTTCCTCTCCTGAAGAAACAAGGTTTACGCAATTGCACTTTTTTTTTTTCAGAATCTCTCCCCACGCACAAGCTTTCCAACCTTTTGGCCTATTTCGACCCGATTTGACAGAGCCGCAGAGGTTTTGAAAAATCCGAAGGTCTGTCAAGTTGTGYGACAAGCAGCGGCTGCGAGAGGAAACGCAAAACCTCGTTAGTGCTCCACCCGGGAGAAAGGCAGAGCGCGCTCAGCCCTTATCAGCGCTGTTTGGCTTCCCTGGCAGCGGAGAAGCGGTGGGCAGGCGGCCAGCAGCACACGCACGGCCCTGAACCAGCCGTAGCGTGTGCCGCTCCGTGCCCAGACAGCACGCCGACAGAAAGCAGGTTGGGGACACGGAAGGGAGCCGAGGCTAGCGCGGGAGTCGGCCGCGAGGACGTGAGAGGAGAGAAGGAGCTGGGGAGTTCCTGCAGCGGAGAGGGGAAGGGAATGTCTGACCCAAATCCATGGGGGGAAAGAAAAAAAGGAGCTTAATTAACATGCTGCTCATAGAACAAATTCTCCCCGAGTGCAATGAGCCCTCTGCAAAGCAAGCGCTGCTCGGGCCGAGTGGTTTCCAGGTACAACGYGCCTGGAACGGCTCCTTCTCTTTCGAAACCACGACGGCAACCTCTGCCTCGCCGCAGCGGGTACCTGCCTCAAGCTGAYGGGACGGGGAAGAAAACGAGCCGAGCGAAATCGTCGCTTCTGGCGGGAGAAGGTGCCCGAGAGCCCCCACGGATCCCCGGGCCAGGGGCTGGATGGCGGGAGAGGTGCCTCACCTGACTCCTCAGCGGGGGGGGATTGCGAAGAGTGCATTAAAGGCGGCTGGGGGGAAAGAAAAAAAAAAAGACAAGCAAAGAACCACTTTTAATATACACCAGAGTGACCGGGCAGGACCACGACGCGGAGGCCGCGATGCCCGGAAGCTCCTGCAGCCCGCGGCTGGCAGAGGGAGAGACTCGCGAGAGCTTTTATTTCCAGAAATCACGGCTTGGGGGCTGCCAGGACCAAATCGGCTCCTCCGGCCCCGGCCGCGACGCCCGCGAGGCCCCGTGAGGCGCCGCCGTTGGCAGCTTCGTGCCCGAGGAGCGGCCGCCATGGCCACCACGTAGCAGCGCCTCGCACGCAAGGGGTTTCGCCTTCCCTTGCCCCAGGAGGTTTTAATCTCTGATTAAACTGTGTCTTTATGGGCCWCTCGAGGGCAGGCCGGGCCGGCGGCGTCGCCGCGATGCCGCCGCCACGGGTTTGCGGGAGGCGGGAAGGGGCGCGCTACTTTTTCTCAGCTCCCACCCGGCGCCGCGCGGAAGGGTACAGCGGCCGGCGGAGGGATTCGGTGAGCCGCCAGCGCGGCTGCGCAATGCGGGTCACTCAAACCGGCGCCGCGCTTCTCCGCTCCCGATCAACCGCCCCCAACGGGCGCGTTCGGCGCGGGGTGACAGCCCGCGCGACCAATGAGAGGCCGCCCCTGCCGCCTCCCCGCCCCCCCGGCGCGGCGCACGCAGCGCGCCCGCCCACCCGGCTCCTTCCCCCTTCGCCTCGCTTTTTT
>NW_028186923.1:2661082-2811614 GCF_003343005.1 Rhea americana
AGGGGCCCGGAGAGCCGCCGCGGGGAGCGGGCCGGGTCGTGCCTCGGCGAGGAGGAGGGAGAGTTGAGTTTCCCGTAGCGGCGAGGGGCGCAGGAAGTTGGTGCCGGGCTGGGGGGCAAAGTTAGGAGCGCGTCGCGGGGGAGGGTTGCGGCCGGTGCTCTTCTGTCCGCCCCCTCTGGCAGCCCGAAGCCAGCAGCGTGAAGTTACGCGCTGCCTCCATGAGGCGTCTGTGCGCGGGTTGCAGTGAGTGCTTTCCTTCGCGGCGCTTGTTTTTTTGTTAATGCTGCAGCTATCTTGCCTCGTAAAAATGTAAACAGACGTCATCTGTTAAGTGTTTCATCTACCTAGATAAGCACATGGGAGAAGTTGTGCCGTGATAAATGCTGATAGTTGCTGCAGCCTGCTAGAGTTTCTACTTTTTTTTTGGGGGGGGGGGGGGGAGAAAGCTTGGCGTAGGACAAGCTTTTAGTCTTCACTGTGGGGAAATAAAAGAAGGGGAGGAGAGTGCATGGGTGAAAAGCCCTTGTGGTGCCCTGCAGAGCTGTTGAATCAAACAGCTGGGATTCGGACTGCAGCCTGGTACTTCAGTTGTCCATCATAGTTTTGGCCCAAGAAAAAATGCCTGTTGCGCTCTCTTCCAGTGCTTTGCAAACAAGCGGATAGCTTTGACAAGAAGTTTTACTTTAGCAGTTTACCAAACAGATATTTCTGAAAATCTTGCTGGCGAATGCTGGGACGTGTATTGCATGGGGAGTTAATGTTGCCACAGCTTGTGGTTATAAACAGGTAGGATTGTATCTATAGCAAGAAGTTTATAATGACAGCTTATTAGGAGCCTGCACATAACAGCAGGTTTATCTGTCCTTAAGTGTTCCCCTCTTTGCCCGGAGAGCCGTACTTTCAAACTGATTTGTGACATTATTTCTGTGGGGGCTGGACTCTGTAGTGAGAGACTGATTTGTCTTTGCTCTGTTCTGCAAGCTGGGGAAAACAACAACAACAACAACAACAAAAAACTTGTTAAGGGAAGCTTTCTGCCTTAACAGAACAAGATTGCTGTTTAGACTTTCCGATGCTTTATCTCAGTGCTGGGGCATTAGGTGCGTGGTGCATGAGTACATTCTTTATGCATTTCTTCTTTGAAAGTTTTGTTTACATGCTGCAGTGAATTAAARGGGGGAGTGAGTTATAAGTAAAGGGGAGGTTTCTGAAGTCCCTTGTGCCTCCCTTCCCCCTTCACTCAGCACTGTCATGGTGAAAGATAGCATTAATTATAAATGCCTTTAAAAAGAGGAAGGGGGAGGATCTCATTTGAGGTGGCTTGAACTAAATTTAGGTATGTATTTAAAGACATCTCCTAACAATATATTGGAATGCTAAATAGAAGGACTTTGTAGTGGATTGTTGTTTTGTAATTGTGTGGTTCAGACTTGGATTGCACTGGAGGTCACCAAAATAAACAAATGTGTTTGACTCTTCTTTACATTGCCCACAAGTCTAGCTTCTTTGATAATCTTGAAAAACTTGTCAACTTCTCTGAGGTTTTGTTTGATCATTTAAAAAAGAGAACACTTGAAAAAATGAGGTATYTCTGTCTCTTAGGTGATCTCTTCTTTTCCTCCACTGAGATGATAGGTTCATGATCAAAATAAAATAAGCTTGAATTACACAGCAAATCTCCAAATGAAAGGCCCTCCAGGGTCCACCTCCATCTTCCTGTTCCACTTGATCTTTCAGAAGTGTTGAGCACTGGTTGATATAATTGAGTTTATTGGAGCTCACAAATCTCCGTTACTGAGTGTGACTTTTAAAAAGCAAAACTTGTTTCCATCTCTCTAATCCCTTTCCCACAAAACTGCTGGGAGAACAGGCTTTGTAGTAGGTCTGGAATAATAGCGAATCCGAGCTCTGTTTGAGACTGAGGAGAGTTCCTAAGTTTTTGTTTCTATAAAGAATAGTGCACAAAGTTTTAATTATGATAAAAGTATTCTAGAGTTTTCAAATGTATTCAGCACTGCCTTAATGATTTGTGCATGTAAATGCGCTGTAATTGAAAGCATCCATTTATGGGCCTGACTTGCTAAGTGAGCTGTAAATTCTGCTTTTCAGATTGGATTTAATGACTTTTATCATAAAGCCACAAACTGGTTGTGAACTGTGCCGAGAGGCAAACAATACCTAAGCTTACTTTGCCAAAATATTTGTAATTGTTGATTTGTTAAACTGAATTGCTGCAGGTCATGCGATGGGATTAGTTTTTTGTAATAGACTGGAGAGTACAGGCAGCCCTGTGTTCAATACTCTCTGGGCTAGAAAAAATTGGCTACTGCTGAAAAATCTTCCTAACCATTGCTTTCAACTTCCACTAGAGAAACTATATTGCAAAGAGTAAGGCTTCAATCCAGATGACGTTTTGTCATGGTTATGCTTGTTTGACAGTCATAGTGTGAAGACCAAGAAGAGACTGTGAGGGAGTAGTTCCTGGGTCTCCTAACAGTTTAGTCTGGAGCTCAAGCTTGATTAAATTACACTGGAGCAGTGTGAGCTTAACATAAGGCAATCTTCAGTACAGAGTGAAGAGACTCTGCTTATCAAGGGGAGTGTCTGAAGAACATTTTTTAGGCCTGTTTTGGAAGTTAAATTGAATAAACTAATTAAATGCACTTGTTTATCATTTAACAAAGTGGAGAAGCTGCTAAGCTATATGGATGAAAAACAAAACAGGTACTTGATAATTGAGTACGTGACTAGTGACTATCCCAGTCAAATTTATCCCAGGAGCATTTACTTTCTAAAATAATCAAATTGACACTTGCTTGTTACCCACGGAAAATCTTAGTCAAAACAAAAGAAGAAAGAAGACTTGCAAAACTGCTGTGGTTTGGAATGTGTATGTGGAGCTTTTGTGGAAATACTAGTCTTTCAGTTTTAAGAAGCAATTTTTGCACGTACTTAATATGAACAAACTCACAGAAGTTTGTTGCTTTGTGAAGTCAAGTGAATTGGCTGACTACGTTCTTGGTAATACTCCTCTCTTTTTTGTAGTTCTGGGAGAGCTGCTAAAATGCTCCGGTCCTATTAGTAGCTTAATCAAAGGTCATTGATTAAAATTAAAATCTCCTCTTGTGTCTCTAGTTGCATGCAGTTTTAGTATACTGTGATTACTTGTGCTGTTTTCAATGTGCTAATGTTGTAATAGGCGTAGAGCTTTCCATTATTACCTTTGTCTGTACTTTGCAGTAGTCCTTAGTAATTGGAAAAAAGTGCAGCTTCTGAAGCTTTCATAACATCATGTTGGTGCGTACTTTAATTCTGGGTATGAGAAGCGTAAGTTTTCTCATTTGTTTCATAATCAAACTTTATGAAATGAGTGAGAAGAAAAGGTCTACTTTCAAAGTAAGTGGGTAATTCTCTTTTCAGTGGGCTATATAAAGATAATACAGTTATGCAGGATTTTGAGATGCATGGCAGTATTAGAGCATAATAAATTTAAAGAATTAATGCATCTGTTGACTTTCTAAATTGGCGTGTTACAAAATTCTCGTTTTAAAGCTGTCTCGGAGGAAGAATTTTCTTCGCTCCTGTCGCCAAAGTTGCAAGCAGCCTGCCTCGAACTTCATCTGCTCATGTCAAAGCTGAACAAGGACCTTGGCTTTCCTTCGTGGAGCTTTGGCCCGAGAGCTGGCCAGATGGAGCCCCTTGGGAGGGAGCTTTTTAGAGCCACTCCCCACTGCTGGCCTAATTGGCTGCAAAGCCGAACCGGCGAGGGGGGGTGGAACTGAGGGCATTGCTCAGCAGGACTGGATTCCCCTTCCGACTCCTCTCTGCCCCTACCGCCAAAAGCAGAAAAATCTCAAACACCCCAAACCCACTGAGGAAGTATTTGAAGCCGACATACTCCACCCAGATGATGGGCGGAGAAGGATGCGCATCACCTTTTGTGTGTGATGGTTCCTCAAATCCACATAAACAGCAGCAGTTTTGAGCTTCTTCAATTTGACAAAACCAGGTATCTTTAAATACACATTTGTAGAAGAAGAAAGAATGAGCCTTTCTGGAAAGTCAAAAGGCAGTTTTTGGAAGGGAGGTGGATACAGGGGTAGAAATAAAATGTCTTCTCTTGCCCATTCCACTGAATGTATTAATTAGAGTATATTTTGTCTGAAAGCAAAATATACTGTTTTTTGGTTTGAACTTCGTACCAAATTCAAGTTTCCTGTGAGTTGAGATCATTAACACCAGGGAAAACTTTCTCAGGTTCCATTGAAAATAAGTTGTCCTATTGCTGTTTAGAACAAGTCTAAAGAATCTAGAAGCAGTTCATAAATTAATTTTCTTTTACTTCTGTTCAGTGCAAGATCAAAGACTTATTTTCTTTTTCTCAAAGTTTCTCTAACTCATAGTGATTTTACAGTAATATAGGTGACATTAATAGTACTACATAAGTTATACCCTTCAAAACGTTTAATATTGTTATATCTTGATATTGCCTTAAGTAGGCTATGCTTCAGTACATGTTACCKTATTCTGAAACAACTAATACCACAGAGAGGCATGTGAAGGGAAAAGGTGTATTTTCCTTCCTCTCTGAGATCTGAAACAATGTGCGCTTGGGTGAGATTCTTTATCGATTCCACCAAATTCCAAGATTAATGGAAAAAGCATTGTTTTTCTTAATAATACCAGAAAAATGAGACGAAGATTGGGAGGAAATGAACTTTTAGACTGTCTTCAGATGCCACAAATGATTCTTTTCGATCTTCTTTCCTCAAGAGCTTRACTTCTGTCCTCTTTATCCAAGAAGAGCACTTGCAAATAAAATTCCTCCAAGCCAGAAGACTTCTAATAAACCCAGGAAAGATCAGATTTCTTTATTTSAAGTTTAAGATGAATAAGCAGACTGATATGAAATATGTTGCATAAGGTTTTAGAATAAATTAGCCAGAAATCACTTGATATTTTTGGTAGCAGCAGTGTGTTTATAGTATGTTCCAGACACTCAGTAAAGGAAATATTCCTTGAAGGTTTTAATTTGGTAGCACGCTGCCTTTAAGATTTTCTTCATCTTTTATGCTCAGTTGTTGCTGGGATCATGGGCTTAACATTTGATACTTGTTCCAGAGAATAGTAGAATGGAATAATAGCAGACATGACTCAAACTGTGACTTAAAAAGTTGCCAACTATGACACTATGTTTGACCAACTGTAGAAACATGTGTGCATCAGGAAATGGGATATACTGCAGGGGTAGGGATGAACTAGATACCACCAAAGTGAGGCAGTTTGTAAATCTTCCAGTTTTGGAGTAACTTCCTTTTTAACTGCACATGCTCGCTATGTGCCAGCAATCTAAAGCAACACTTGTACTTCTCTGGGCAAAACTGAATATTCAAAGCCACAATTTTACAGCACAAAACAAGCAACTGTGGAGGTAGTAGCTCTCTGCTCTGTATTGTAGTTCTGCCTTGGTACTAATAGCTCAACCGTTGCTGAGCTGAGAAAGGGATCTTGAGACTCACTGATGAGTTACAGGAAGGTATTCAATATGTTGAAATGTGGAAATAGTACACAGGAAGGCAAAAGATCCAATTTTTGAGTGTAGTGTCGGGCCTTAGTGGTAACAGAATGAGCAAAGGAGAGAGGGTGCAAAGAATGAATGATGAGGAAGCACAGTTGTCGAGGTCCTTAAAAGCAAACACCTTAAATGGGTACTTGGTATTTGGAGATGATTGGCAGTGGACTACAAGGAATTAGCAAAGACTGTATCACAAGGAAGAAGAGGTGTTAAAGATTTAGCATGTATTTATTTACTCTGCAGCCATCTTTGTAGTGTAGAAATGTTTCTTGCAGTGTTGAAGTTCAGAATTGGGGTGGGAAAGGAAGCGTTTTATACCTCTTTATGGATCCAGAAAGGATACAAAGAAGCAGCAGTGGTACAGGGATGTTTTTAGCAAGTGACAGAGGCTAGTATCAACAGTGGTGAATAAGAAGATGATGCTTTGAGAACAAAATATTACAACTCCTTGTGTTACTATATCTACTTACAGGTAAAAAATTGTGGGTGATGAAATGGCATTCGCTGGTCAAAATGGGCTGTGGCGAAGTGATTTGTAAATCCACAGGTATAGACAGGGTTCCTCAGACTAGATGGACATGGTTGCCATCTAAAGAGTTGTATACAAGAAGCCACAGGGAGTGGAGGTCCAAGGGGAAGATATCTGCTTGAGCTTCTGCCACACGTTTAGCAGCACAGATGTGCTGTCCATTCTCTAGCTGTAAGTTGCATGTGAGGTGTAGATCCTGTTTTATACTTCTTAATAATAATATTGGGAGCTTTAGGATAATATGACCAAAAAGGTAAGTGGCAAACATAGACCATAGTCAGATTTAACTTTTCCTGTAGTCTTTAGGTCAGTTCTTCTACCATGCCTTTAGGTGCTTGTAACTTGGTTGAAGTAAAGCTTTCAGGCTAGACCTCTCTCCAGAGAAGCTTCCCAGGCTGTATGAGCTGTGTTCCTATGCTTTGTTTTTGACAAAAAGCTGATAGCCCTCCATTTGTGGGGGTGCTGTGATTCAGATCTACAACATCATGAAGCTTGTAGGCAAGGTGAATGTAAGCAGCTCTTCAACAAAGCTTGCAGGAGTAGAACAAGGGGCACATCTGCAACKAGGAAGAGATCAAGTTAAAACAGCTAAAAGTTCTTCTTTACGCCATGGGCAGTAAATACCTGGTGCTGGTTGCCACAAGAAGTTGTGGAGGCAGATAGTATCATCAGGTCTAAAAGTAATTAGAAAAATTCATGGGCAACAGTCTGTAAATGGCTACTAAATGGAGTAGGTAAGGATGTAATCTCTCACATTGTTGCTRTAGTGGTTGCAGATGCTGAAGGGTTAGGTGGGGAATGTGTTATGTAAAGCAGCCAGACTCTCGTGCTTTCCTTGAGTAGTATATCCTTTTTGCTGCTGTTGTGGATAGAGCGCTAGGCCAGATACATCACTGTTCTGACCCAGTAGAGTATTTCTTATTATTTACTTTATTGCTGCTTTGTCCTTGCATAATTTAGATTTAGATAAATTGCTTAGGATTCAAGCTAAACATGYCTTGTACTACTTAGTACCTCCTTTGGGTTTGGAGAAGAATGTAACTTTTGCAGAAATAAAGCCAGCTGAAAAATTCTCTTACCGGGAGTCTATCCACCATCAGTGGCAGTCCAAAGCTGAATGAAGTCCTGTCCTACTTGTGTCACATTCTTTCTGCTCGGCCTTTTAAAGATACGGGGCCATTACTGGAATAACTTAGGGAAACTTAATGGCACATAGCATACCAATGACTAGAAGGAAGAAGTTAGTTTAAGCTTCCCAGAATTTTAGGCTGCAGCTGTGGTATATGTTTAATTTTTTAAACAGCTGTTAAGGTGCAGTAATCAGTGTAATGAAGGACTCCTTAAATGTAAAGCACTCTTTAAATTCAAATGTAAGGAACAACTGATACATATGGGGCTTCTAAATTCTTCCCTGCTGCAAGAGTTGGATGGCTTAATGTGTATTTGAAACAGAAAGGGAAATGTTATTCTTTTTTTTTAAGCACCAGAGAATACTGAAAATTATATTTCTATATACATATATATAGATCAGTGTTATGTCTTAAGGGAGGGAATACTGCGAAACTGGACATCTCATCTCAAGGGGTATTCAGGAGCAGAAGAACTAGATGAAAGTATTGAGAATGTTTTTAGAGGCCTGGAAAAATAGGCAATTTATCTTGGTATTAAATCAGACCTTAGTTATTTGTCAGCCTCATAAAACGTATTTCACTATTCTGGGGCAMTGAAAGGTGTCAAATCTGAAGCTAAAGAATGGGAAGTATGAGGATTATGTGGAACTGAGAGCTCCATAAATTTGAGGAGAATTGAGGTGTGAATAAACATCAGTATTGATCCTTGTAGTTCTCTACTTCTGAGAGCATTGGATTTGGTGCTCAGACTCTATACTGTGAATTACTAGTGTTTAAAACATGGTCTTTGTGGCAAAATAAGCTACCCCCCTTCAGTTTTTGGAAATTCTGGCATATGCCTCTGAAGCATCTAGTGCTGGCTCTGCTCAAAAGTTGAGAGTCTTTTAATGTGTTTCAGAGCAACGGCTATTCCAGGTCACACCTGGAACATCTAGTCCAGTTTCCTGTTTCAAAAGCTTACTATGAGCATTTCTTAAAACAGCAGAGGCTACGTAAGCCTCCCGTTTTGTCTCTGGAGCCACTCAATGTACCAGATGAAGGGTCTAACTTGTTTCACTGCCTGGCCCACAAGCAGTTCAGGACAGGCGGAAATGGGAATAAGACTGCTTCATTTGGCTTTTCCACCAGAGCTAATTATCTAATAATAGAGTGTATGCTCAGGTTGCAGTTCAAGAGATGCAGTAAACTGCAAACAGCGCTGTTGAAGGCTGAAGCTGGAGGAGAGTCTTGGTCTTCCATGCATGCTTCAGCAAGTTGCCAGGTATCAATGCTGATACTTAGAGTACTGCAGCGTGAGCTGGTGCAACTTGTTAACCTGGAAGAAAACTAGCTTGGCAAAAAAACTTGGTAATGTCTTCTGGGCTGGCTGTCTTGAGTTTTTGTGGGAAGCTCTAACGCATCAAGGCTGGAGCAGAGGAGATGGGGAGAAAGGAAGAAACAAGACCTGGACTTCTTGAGGCAAAAAGCTGTTGCATTGGCTTAGCTCCCCGTGAGACTAACTTGAGTGTCCTATTTAGGATTTAATTTTGAAATGTTGGATATTGTTTATTTTTCTTAGTCATTGCAGACAGAATTCCAGTATAATGGTTTTGCTGGCTGCAAAACCTGACCTGCGGTCAGATTGGACACAATTGGACATGATTCTGCAATAATTTAATGTTATTSGGAGAATAGAAGTTCTTTTCGTATTATAGTCCTGTATGAGAATGAATACTCGAGATTGATGGATTATTTTGAGTCCCTTCCCTAAAATTAACGGTGTTAAACTTSAGTGCCTGTTAATCAGAACCTCTGTTTCTTGGAGCCTGGACAGCTGTAATTCTTGTTTCAGTAATATTTTCAAGTGGTCTCAAGCTATTTTGTGGAGGTTATAATTTAATTGAAAATGAAATAGCTTTTCTATGTAATGTTCTCTTTTGTGGAAGTCAAAGTTACAATTTTATGTTATTAATATAATGTATCTTTTGTTGACTTCATGGTCCTCACTGAAACTGCTACAATATGACAAAGCATAACTTAATCCTGAATACTATAGCCTTAAATATCTCAAATCAAGGGTGAAATCTTAATAACATGAAATAGCTGTTTCATTTCAATAGAAATGAGGAGTGTGAGGCACATAAGGTACCTCAAAGGCTCTGATGAAGGAGCTTGAAGGTAGCATTAGTTCTTAGCTAAAAAAGGATATCTCAGCTGACCAAGCTAGCTCACAAAACTATGGGGTTTGAAGCTGGGAAACAAGGTACCTTTCTGAAATTCAAATACTCAGTTGCTGTTTGGGAATAAGAATAAGGCTTTTTTTTAGGCTTTTTTTTTTTTTGGGGGGGGGTGGGATTTAATACCATTCCTCTTTCCACAGGATCATGATGTCCTCAAGCAAGCTATAATAGCTGTCTGCCCAAAATAATAAAGCTGATCTGGGGCTTATAATTTAATATGTAAAGCTAGCCTTAATAGGAGCTTCAAAACCAAGAGATTTTTTACTAGCTGTTATTTTCCTGTTGAATGATTTGATAAGTCACAGTGAAAGCTGAACATAGCCCAAGTTGTTTCAGAATCCCTTCTTGATCTCAGGTGGTAGTTAGTGAATGTAAAGCTATCAAAATTGAAAACAGACAAATACTTCCACAGCTCAGGTACCTGAAAACTTGGATTTTAAATATCCTTCAAAGAATTCTGAAAGACTTCTAATAATGTGAAGTAGTGTCACTTGGGAAGATTCACTATCTATAGGCCATTCTAAACTGGATGAAGAAAATAAGCTCAGCACTAAACTTGAGAGTGAATGGGACGTCAAATTGATGTCCCAAAGGAACAAAAATCAATAAGTTGTTTTAAATAATGACAAACAAGACAAGGCTTTCCAAATGACTGGCCATAGGAAGACTTTCAAGCTGTGGTGACTAAATGGTGTTCCAAATACAATTTTGCTTGGTAAATTAATTTGGAGTTAGGCAAAACATGCATATCTATTTACAAATTGTCAATCATTGATTAACATTTACACAAATGACTAAATTCCACCAGTTTAGGTACAAAGCTAGACTAAAGTTATTTGCTTCAATAAATATAAGAGTTAGACTTTAACCAGAAAAGATTTGAGGAAGAATAAAATAACTAATTGAACAGTAAACTGGTATACTAATTTGCAGAAACTGTTGAAGGAGAAGAATGGTGTGCAGAAAGCTTGCACTTAAATCTCATTGGTGACATAACTAACCATGATGCAGACTAGTTTTGAACTGTTAACTGGTTTATTTGGGGAAMCTGTGTCCTACAGTGGTTGATAATGAAGTTCCTAGCAAGGTATTTGTCTTATGTAATACCTCGGTGCTAATGTGTCTGTTCTGGTTTGTGTTTCTAGGGATCAGCCGGGAATCTCTTAATTTGTTGCGTGCTGAGTGTTCTGTCTGGTGAAAATCATGTCATCCATATTGCCATTCACTCCACCAGTTGTGAAGAGACTTCTGGGATGGAAAAAATCTGCTGGTGGCTCTGGAGGAGCTGGTGGTGGTGAGCAGAATGGTCAGGAGGAAAAATGGTGTGAAAAAGCAGTGAAAAGCTTGGTCAAGAAGCTAAAGAAAACGGGACAGCTGGATGAGCTTGAGAAGGCAATTACCACTCAAAATTGCAATACAAAATGTGTGACAATACCAAGGTAAGTGCTGTTGTGTTTGGTTATAATAATATTTCAATTAAGAAATGACTAAATTGAAGCTTATACAGTCTTGTGAATAACCAAACAAAAAACCATGTTGCATGCTTTTGAATTTTTTTGAAAAAAAACTTTAAAACCTGCCTTGGTTTTAAATAGTGCTTGCTTCAGCTCTTACAACTGAATCACATGCTTTGTAAAACCAAAATTTCTAATAATTTTATGTTCATTTTGCAGTACCAACTAGATTACAGTTTGTATATATCTTGGTGGTGCCTAGCACAGCTTTTTGTTTGTAGCACTGCGTTATGCTTATGTTTGATAACTCGGTCTATAATTGGAGGAGCTTACTTGAACCTACACTTTCACTTAAATAAAAAATTGACTCGTTTTTCCTTGGTCAACACTTCAGTCATCTGATTATTTTCAGTTGTATATGGTAGCTTAAGTTGTGCAAGCTGCATCCATTCTCCCTTTGGAAGGGAAACTTTTATATTTGGAGGCAGATTGCCTGCAGATCGGTTTATTAACTGTAATTATTATTTGTTATTGGTTAATGAAAGTGCTTTTCATTTAATAACTTGGAGTATTTCTAGAAATTCTCTTCTGCTCCTTTATATATACATATATATATATATATACACATTTAGGTGAACGACTTGCATTCTACCTCTTTGACTTTCTCAACTTAATTCATAGCAACTGCTGTGCGAGAGGCAAGGGTTGTGTTTGTAAGTATTAATGTGATGTACTTTAGATTCATATTGTACAAAATTCCCATGAAGGTGCATGTGTAAGCTCATTAAGTGTGCAACATAAATATCAAATCACTTCACAGGTGTTTTTTTTCTTGTTATGAAAAAGTTACAGGATCTTGTGACACGGGAATATTTTGGGCCCCTAGCTCCTTGACACTTAAAATAGTTTCTAAGGGAGAGAAGGGACATGCATTTTATGAGCTTGGTTTCTATATTAGCATGTTAGTCCCCACTATGCTTTCCAACTTTGTACTAATCATAGCGCAGACTAGATTTAACTGGTGTCAGTAATGGTTTCCACATATCAAATGTGTTATAGCCTTTATCTAATAATGGTTTTAGCATTCTCTTTTAGATTTGACATAGCTTTCTGAGAAAATCTTGCYTATGCTCTGAATCAATGACTATTTAAATTCTGTTCTTTTATCTTGATTAACCTTTTGTTTCTAGTGCTGCATGCTGCTTGCATTTTTTTTTCTCCCTAAAGTGGTCTCAAAATTCTTTGGGTTTCCCTTCTGCTTTCTTCCTTTTGACTTAGAAAACAATCTGAAATTAAGTATTTGTTAAAGCTTTGTGATCTTACTGTGGATTGGTAGACTAAGATTTGAACCTACTGAGGTATGTATTTTATTGAGATTGCTCTGTATATTTAGCCAGGTCTTTACCATGACAAAGACTGAATGCTCAGCTGGAAGAAACTTTCACGCAATATAAACTGAATGTGCCGTACAACTAGCCATACAACTATTCACTTGATACAAATGCGTATCTAACTTTTTGACTAAATGTTAGACTTCCTAGAGCTGTCCTGCAGGGATACCAGGGCAGTAAATACTACTACATCAGAAGAACGGTTGTCTAAGTATCTTGAAGCCAATGTTAGATACAAACAGCATGCCAATTTACAACTATTTTCCTAGGGCACTTGTCTTTTGTATTCAAGTTGTTGTTCTTGCCTGTGTGACCTCTTGTGCTACAGTAATAATAGTAAAGAACTCTTTAAAACAGAATGCAAAGATCTGTTATACTCAGTATTATAGAGTCTCCATATTGTGATCAGCAGTTCATGCTGGGCTGTGACATACTGTTCTCAGCTATCCTGGTGTCAACTCTAAAGAACTGGACCTGGATTTTACTACTTTTTTGACTGCCTTAGGAAGAAGCTGGTAGCTAGAGAGCTCTTCAAGTGGTGATGGCCAAACTGAATTGAACACAAGGTTTAATTTTAAATAAAGAAGTGGTTTTGGTGTTAAGGGGCTAGATGATATGAGGATTGTCAGCAGTGCTCYGTGAAATTCTTTAGTTTCGTAGTTGGCTTTTAGACTGTTCATATTATTTCACTTTGACACAAGTAGTCTAGGTGCTCAAGAATGAAAAAATGTCAGCAAAATAATAATTTTTAGAGATTCTTGAATTTAAGAAAYTAATAAAACCTCTGCTTGAGACCAACTTCAGTGGATGACCAAAGATCTGTAGGTCATCAGGGATGATAACAAAATACTGAATTTGAAGCTTTTTCTTCCAAATCAGCAAGAAGTTTGGGGTGCAAAGCTACTAAGATGCAATTCTGASTTAACATGGACTAACTTGCCAAATGCTCTTCTGTTTTTTGTTTTTTCCCACTAGTGAAGTCACTCGTCTTGTTTAACTAAGAGTAGGTATTGACCGGTGCTGTCTGCCTCTTTTTCAGACTGTTGCATTATTCCCTCAGCAGAAGTTTCACTTGTGGTTTTACAAATTTCTGGTCCTGTTAAACATCATACCAAACTGGAAATTTCTGACTCCCATATACCACTTCATCATAAAAATCCAAAGTAACTRAAAGTCTGTAGGCTTCTCTCCAAACTGAAAGAAGCTTTGACAAAAGTTGAGTAAAATTCCCTCATCAGAACTTGAATGTAGTTACTGTATGTCATTTCTAATCCTGCTGCGATTACAATTGTTCTGTTTCTGCCCTGTCTGTCAAGGTGACCACATACTAAGTAAGGCTGATACTATGTGTAGTATTCAAGCTGCTCATGTGGTAATTAACACAACTTCTTATGCAGCCTAATAGGGGTTCTGAGAAAGCAGAAGCAAACAGATGGAGTGGGTGTTGGCACGGCACAGCAGGGGTGCTTAGCGCTTCCTAAGTGGGTCAGTAATCTAGAGCAGAGGCTAAATAAGTACAGCGGTCCTTTTGACACTAGCTCTCTAAGTAATTTGTAGTTATCTTGCTGAATCCTCCCAGCAAGCCAGTGGAATTCTAATCTCATAATCCCTGTGTATCCTCAAACTAAATGTTGGCACTTGAGTTCACTTTTCTAAAATGTGTAATGAGTTCAGTTGTATGTAAGAATGTGTCTTTATGCTCTCCCTTGTGGTTTTGATACAAATATAGCCCTAAAGCAGTCAGTGAAGAAATAAAGGACATGAGCATCWGCTTATATAAGACTTCTTCCAAAGGACCTGTTTGTAAACAAATATTTTAAAATAACAATAACAGAAATCCAAGCCTTTAACAAACTAAACTATACCATGTAGTGGAGAGTCAAATGGCATATCCACAGTCTGCATTCATTATAGACAAAGTCCTTTAAATGATAACAGTGCAGGGCATTGTAATCCAAAGAAGGGAAACACAAATCACCTAGTTTTAGCATCCCCATAGTATGGTGTAGTCAACTGTGTAGCTCTTCTCTCTCTCTCTCTCTCTCTCTCTCTCTCTCTCTCTCTCTCTCTTTTTTTTTAAGTGTATATATAATATATACACACATACTTCATGCTGTCTCTTGCTTTCTTAGTAAGACTTGTTTAAAAAAATGCTTTTTGAATAATGCCAAATATGTAGAACTAATATCAGAGGAGGTTAACTGAAATGAGTTAGGGGATCATGCTGAGTGCAGTGTTGTAGTTATCCCTTAAAAGGAAGTTAAGGGAAGAAGGGTGGCTTTTGCATGGAGTTCAGACTGGCTCATAATGCCTTACGTTGCTCCGTGGCACGTGTTTCTGAAAACTAATGCAGAACTGATTGTGTCATTCTTGAGCTGTAACCAAATGAATCCATATCACAGATTGAATTCCGCTTCTCTATCAATGTACGGGTAACATGGCAACTGTAATAGTGCCTTATGTGAAAGGTGAGTGGTAATGGAGATGACCTGCCTGTACAGAGTATTCCCTAGGTATGGCTCTAATCCTTGTTTGTTACACATCGTAATCCATTCACTCTCCCCCAGAAGATGCCATCTTGTGCTGTGCTTTCACTTACCTACTGTCGAACTCGCAGAGTGCTCTGCGTCTCGTCTTTTTGCTGGCAATCTCCCCACTCTGCACTGTCACAGTCTGCACAATGCAACGCTGAAGAGAGGCATGCTGTATCTCTCAACGTATACGTGCATGTGGGGTGATAAAAGAACACATAGGCACCTTCCATCAGTCTCAACCTCTTTATTCATTTTAGCCTTCGTGTATACCCTGGTGTGGCTATTGCCAACTGAGGGGAAGGAGAGGAGACAGCTGAATGATGCATCTGTAACAGTATACCTCTGTTTGCTCTTTCTAGAAGTTTGCATAGTCATCTCAGTACTCTAGAAAGATTTGATATAGCACCAAATAACTTCCTGATCGTTAACTTAAAAGAACAAACTTTCTTCCTGAACAGACAAAATTTTTGTTGATGCTAGTGGTAATGGCAGCAGATATGTAAGCTTGCTTTTGATAGTGTATGTAAAACRATGTTTACAACTTGAACCCCAGGGAGACTTGGATTTTTTTTTCCCCTCTGTAGAAGAGGGGAAACTTTCACTGCTTCATAACAGAAGGAAGTTGTGTTATGGAAGTTATGGAAGGGATTAAGGCACARAAGGAAAGTGATGTATCTGGCAGGGTACTGTACTGGCTGAGGTAAGGGTTAAGGACYGTGAATTTGAATCCAAATTTAGGGATTCTTGGCTAAGGTGCTAGTGCTCTGCAAGTGCATTAAGAAGGCTTCAGTGAGTGAAATGCAACTTTTTTTTTTAATAAGCGCAGAGTGAAGGCTAATACTGCTGTCTAAGCTTTGGTTCCCAGGCTGCTGTGCCATTACAGTTTTAAAAGTGCTTTCTGAAAAATGACTATTCTTGCTTAACGTGAGGATAGCATCTCTGTTACTTCCTGGTTTTCAGAACCGTGTTTTTTGCTTTGTTTTGAGCAGTCTCCCAGTTCTGACTGAAAAGGGACAGGTAACAARAAGGATTTAAATCCTGCCTTTGTTCTTGGAGAGTCCAGCTGACTTGTGGAATTCATTCAATGGTTAGACTTCTTGAAGGACCTGGCTTCTGACTTCAAGTGTGAGGTGAATTCTGCATTGTTACTCTCTGGAGGCAAAGAAGAAACCTTAGTAGGCTCTGTGGTTTTGAGAATATAGAAGATTCAGGAGGAATGTGGGATTAAATGCAAAGTAAGCAACTGCAAGTGAATTGGTTGATTAGGCTTAAAAATCAAGAACTACCTACTCTGATCAAATTTCAGTAGTGATGCTGCTGCTTTGAGTTTGTTAGGATGACGAGATAGTATTTTAAAGCCATACCTATTGTATATTTTTCACTTTGGCTAATAGTGAAGATTGGTAACTTCTTAAATTGCTGTCATGGAACTGATCACATCTCGATTCTTAAGAAGAATATTTTATAAAGTTCATCAAGCACCTGAACTGGACTATTGTATGATCTTTCTCACTTTTAGATAAAGAAATTATGAATTTCTCTAGTATGACAGTATCGTTCTTTAACTTGCCTGTCCTGCAGCCCTTCTTTCATTCCCTGCAGCAAGTTAGCGACATGGATAAGGTAAATAGCCTAGGCATGGCTTATTTCATATATTGAAACGCTTTCTGAAAGCTGATGCTTGTATTAGTTATTGTCCTCTCTAGATGAAAGTAAATAGTGCTGATCAAAGTATTTAGGAGCGAACAACAGCAGAAGCAAACTGGGCAAAGAAAAGACATTTTTGAAGGTAGGACAGGKGCCTTAAACTGCTGTTTGAGAGCAAATAAATCTTTTAAGATGAGAAAATCTGGGTGCCTTTTTCTTCATGTAGCAGAATAAAAAGTCATGCCTAATTTAGGTCTAAAGTGCACAGTTTTTTTCARCAAAACCTGTTCTATCACTTAGTATGGTTATTTGCATTCCCTGGGAATGTTTGGCGGGAAAGTGATGCATAGCTGCATGCAGTAACCTCGTTTTAAGGGTGCTTTTGCTCACCACTATGGCTAACCTGGCTTCTGGAATAGATTATTTCCCAAAATAGGTTACTTCAGTAGATAGTAATACAGTGATTCCTGTGCTGTATTCCTCTCCAGGTTAAGGTCATAAAAGGTGGATGATTTCAACGATTAAACTGAGGGAGAAGAAAAAAATGGTTCCTCTGGAAACTTACAGGAGAGTTCAAACATCTGCATCTCTGCTAACAGGTTAGCTAAGAGGGCAACCACAGGCAGTTGAATTGACACAGTAGATACTAAAATAGTGCTCTCCAGACAGAGGTGAAGTCTGTTTTTCCAGCAACAGAATTTGGCACCATCTGTTAGTTTGTAGCAGAGATGCGATAATTTGCTAGTTGAGTTGAGGATGGACACTAATTCTTAATCGTAGCTCACAAGTTGAGAACTGCTGGTTTAAAGAATGTCCTCAAGTGATATGTCATATCTCATTCCATACACATTCACTGAGACATAAAGTGATTCTATAAATGTTTTAAGATATATAGTTGAACATCTTAAGCATCCTAAATGTAAATCCATAAAAAGTTTACCTATGTTGACATACACTGAAGCACTGTTTCTGCTTAGATTGCAAGAAGCATGCTTGTAAATTGTTTGCTAGTAAACTGACTACTTATCATGATGGGATTATTGATAGCAGGCTCTGCTTCATCCTCCTTTTCTTGTGTTGGAATTTAAATAAAAATGATGCCTTAGGAGAACAACAAATGGCAAGTGATAGCCGAGTGTTCATGAGTTTTAGGCAAGACCAACTTAGCAAACCCTCTCTGTGATAGCTGATGCTGTGGAGACTTTGGATGCCTCCACTAGAAGGTGTAGCAGGAGGAGAAGCAAAATGTGCTTGCCCTTTTCAGTTCTGTAATTATGGTGGGACTCGAGTGCTGTCTCYAGAATCTCTGTAGAAGACTTGAGGAAGTTCTTGATGTCTTCCAAATGCTTTGGGCCAGACTCTGGCCCCTGCAAGGCAGTAAGGGCAGAATGACTGTGGTCTGCAGCAGCTTCCTGTGGGGTATAACATCTGTAYGTCTCATGACTTCTTGTGGCAGATTTTGTAGCTCTCCGAATCGGCCCTGCGTGCATGTACCCTTTCAGCTGAGGAGTCCAGCAGCGTACTCTGGAGCTTCTCGACTTTCTCTTAGTAAAAGGAGTTCTACAGCCTTAGTGCCAGGCCTAGCAAGCAGCCAGGCAGCTACTTGCCAGATGAATAGTCTACCTGTGTAGCCTGACCAGAAAACGCTACTGAAAGATGATTATGCCAGATGAACGTTCTGTGTTATTGCTTAAAGTAGCCATGGCAAAGCAGTTGGCTTTGGGGATATTTTTCTGATGTTTTGCAGCATTTTGGGGTCTATGTTGAGAATTCTGTTTCAGTCATTTTATGGTGACTACTTTCAACTAGACCATGTACTGTAGTGCTGTACAGCGCAGTTCGGATTGCTGCACAGAAAATGCAGTCTTTCTGAGGGACTGTGGTAACTTCCTTAGGGCTCGTCTCGGAGTAAGCATCTGGTATTCCAAGACAGTCTCCCGTTCAAGAATAAACAAACCCAACCCTCCTTAGTTTCCAAAATCCATCAATGTTTTAGATGGTGTGGGCCGTACACAAGGGGATGCTGGCCTAACTGCATGCTTGAAGTTGCAGGACACTTTTAAATGCTGCATGGACAGCATGTAATAGGAACTCTGAATTCGTGTCAGATTTGACTTCTGRTCCCTGTGAAGGCTAAATTTCTAAACTTGAGCTAAGCAGTCATTGATGGTGTTGGTAGCACTAGTCACACCTGTTATTTTGAAAGTGTATCCTTTACCTACAAAACTATTTTAAAAATCAATTTAATTAGTGTATTATTGCAAAACTAAACTTAGAAATGAGATAATTGAAGATCTGCTGGTGGTCACTCAGGAGTTTTGCAATTTCTTCTAAGCTAATGAAAGAAAAAGAATTAAGTTAGTTCACACCAGTTTAAAAACACAACTGTGGAAGAAATGTCAGCTTGGCATTAATACTCCTGAATTACAATTTCTTTAAATGCTTGCTCAGTACTATATCATACTGTGTAATTATACAACTTCTATAGTGCTTGTTCTCAGGAACTGACTTTTAACTTTTTGAAGCATTGAGCAAATTGTTTCAGCATTCTGAAGAAAAATGTTCTGTCGTAAGCTAGTCGGAGCTGTTTTTGTGGTCCTGTTTTGGAGAGGAGCTGCCATGGATGGAGGTCAATGGGAGATTTTTCTTCTACCAACACTTCCTACTTGAATGGCCCCTTTGCAGCAAGCCCCTATTCCTAATAGGTGGTACAGAAGTGTGTGTGTGTAGGGGGCCTTTCAGCAGGTGTGTATGATGGTGATCAGGGCTTTGCTCTAGTATATATGTCATTCTTTAAAAGTTGAATTTGAATTGAAAACTTCAATTTTCTAGCCTTCTAAGGCAGTGTTAATTTAAATAAGTAATGACTGTATTCAAGTGTAATTGAGGTTTTAATAAATACACTAAAACATGGCTTTCTTCTTTTAGCTTCTCTGGCTCTGTATACAGCTGTGGCTACTGTTGAGAGCTGAAATCCTGTTAACTCAGGTTAAACTTCAGTGTAGCAGTAGTTCAGGTTACAGCAATTTATAACATCAGTGTCATCCTAAATAAGGAAGTCTTAAAGCATTAAACAATGAAACTTAATGCTGTGAGTTTTAAGCTCGTGCAATTCAGGATGTCACGTGACTTGCCCAGATCACTTGTTACAGAATTGGTATGCCAAGCAGAAAGTAATGGCACGTCAGTTGAGGTGGAACAGCGTGTAAAAATTTAAATGCACAAGATACCTGGCCAATAGCGTAGTTTGAAGGAGCCTGCCTCAAGTCAGGAGGAAGAAAATGTTGAGTTTTGAGGACCRTGTCACGTATGAGTTAGAACACTAGATCAAGGCTCTGGAGGTGTGGATTTCAGTCTTGKCTGTGCTGCTTTTTTTCTGGGAAACCTTAAATTGTTTTATTTATGATGATTTCTCAGTCTGTAAATTGAGATGAGTTTTTGCAAGGTATATATGATCGTGCCTCATCTTCACCTCAGTGACATAAACTGTGTTATTGGTTATAGGGTCCAAGTTTAAGATGTTTTTCTTGTTGGAATATCAATGATGTAGAAAGCAGAGTTGGGGGTGAGAAGTTGTTTAAATCTGTGGAAGTTCCTTAGCTTCAAGTTACTGTTGCTTATTAGTACTATGCTTATTATTGCTTTAGTGGTAAGAAGGAGCGCTCTATTCAAGAGTCTGACTCAAAAAAAAAAAAAAAAATTAAAACTTGATTTACGTGCCTTGACTTGTTTGGCCCAAGTTGATGACTGATGCTGGGGCTGTTTAGGCACACGAAAAATAGCAATCTGTGGTTACTTTAACAACTCACCTGCTCGATGGATCCCAGTACAATGCTTTAACTAGAAGAATATCTGTATCTGACACTTCACACTGCCATTAAGATGATATGTTGGTCACTCAAGACAGATATGTTGACTGTGCTTTATTGTCAATATTGAGCCCCAAATGACCTCATAAATAGTAGTTATTTTTCTCCAATTAAAGAATCTGGTTATAGTCAGCCCATGTCAGTGCTGAACTATTCCTGGGATTACTGTGGTAATTAGTGTCTTTATATCAGGCCAAATATGCAGTGTGAAGACTTCTCATTATATTCTTCTCTTGTAGAAGTCAACCRATTTAGTTTTCTTGGTACTACAACAGAAGGATTGAGCGCTGTTTTCACTAATGTGAATTTTTAGGACAACTAGACCATTTTTGTACAGAAACTTCCAAATTGTGTAGCTCAGGCTGTTAGCCTAGGAAGTATTTATAGGGTAAAAAACATGCTGCAGTTCTACTGTTGCAGCTTTGAGCTCAAATAGCTAGCTAAGTGGTTTCCTACTGATTTAATCCTGTTTATWATCTATACTTGCTAATTTAATAAGAGTAATTTCGCATGTCTCATTTACTATTTGTTACTGTTGGCTTACTCTTGACTTGGTTGCAGTGTGGATTGGTGAAAAACTTTTGAAATTTTGCTGTGWACAATGCTGTGGTCTGAATGTGAACAGCTTTCGTTGGCTTCTGTCATGCTACASTGTTTGAAGCAGGCCAGCAGGATACAAAACAGCAATGGGGAGCTGAAGTGAGTTTGCATCTTGCTGCGTATGCTTCAATCAGCAGAAGAGCTAGGGGATTGTGTAGCACTTTTGCACTGGGATTTTCCCAGTAATCTGACTTCWGAGTTCATTCAGAAACGACTCCCCAGATTGGCTTTTTATTCTAAAATGTAAAAACCTGTTTCAGCAGGTCAAAAATTGAAAGTGTCCACTTGGAGTCTTTGCTTGTTATTGTTGGTAAACTGAACATTTCCTGGAGTGCTTTCTCTGAATACTGGATAGCTAAAAGCCTAATACAAAAGAAACAAACTTGAAGATTTGCTTAAATGCAGAATTTCAAAGTTACTGTTCAGCTGATTTGGTGAGTTAAGTCCCAGAACTGGTATTCACTTCCTCTGAGTTTTGTGGAAGGCTTGAAGTCAAGTTCCTCTGTGATATTTGAAATAACTTTAATTCGTACTGTTGTTTTGAAATACTGATCRTGTAGGCCTAATAAGCAACTGATGGTGGAATTTTCTGGCTCTAATTGTAGTGGAAAGTGTCATGTTTGAAGCAATGTTCAACTATCAACTGCTTGGTTGAAAAAGTCCTTTCTCTTTCTATGAAAATAACATTTGAGTTAATCAACTACATTTTTCTGAACCTTGAAGTTTTTGTGTAGTTTTATGCCAACAGCAACACAGCATCTAATCACCAAACTTATTATGGAAAGACAGTAAAGAACTATCAGTACAATGTTTCCCCTTCTGCATTGGTGGGGAGACTTGAATGTAAACTTAACAGCCATATCAAAGAAAGAATTTAAGTATATCCGTCTTGATGAATTCCATGAAACTGGGGATGAAAATCCTTTTGGTTCATTCATACATAAATTCTATGAATGCCTAATATTATAGTTATGCCCAGTGTACCTGTCTTGCAAACTGATGCCTTGTCGAAGTACAACTGGGATCAAAAAAATCAATGTTCCACTGTCCCTTATGTCTCAGGTGAATATAGCTGGAGAACATACAGCCCATCAATGTGATTGTATGTTGCAAATTGCATTAGTGGCAGCCACTTAAAAATGCTGAAATAGCCTGTTTGATAATAAGACAACATTATTACTGCAGTCTAATGTTGAAATGTTYGATCAGCATGTGGGAACCCTTCAATGCTTTATCTGATAACCTAGCAAGAAGAATTTAATCAGCTTTCTTTGCACCAAGGAGGCACAAAAATGTTAACTTGAATGCTTATATTCTCTAGCCTTTGAAATTCTAATCTTGTGCTGCAGTAGCACAAGGAGAGAGCAAGGTAGCTGCTGTCAGAGCATAGGACAGTTTTGTTACTAATTTTCTTTGAGGGTGGAGGTAAATCAGGGTCAACTCCCATCAGTGGAGTGAGGAAAAGAAACTGTTGGATGTCCTGGGAAAGTACTTCAACTATTAAGCAATTATATATGAGCCAAGAGTGCTTGTGGGCAGTATCTTCAGGTGAGTGTTCTGGGTGTGGAGCATGAGCAAGATGCACAAGATTTCAGAACTTTTCCATAATCTTAACACATTATCTAGCTCTAGGCAGTAAGCTCAGTAAATAGATTTTGATYCCTATTCCAAGGGATCTGCCATTCTGCATCCACAGATTCTCTATGAATGGTATCTGATTTGGCATCCCATATCCTGCTGTGGTCTGAGGAGAATAGAGWTTATGTATCTTGGTTGTCAAACTTGTGTAACTTCATTTGAATCCATTTGCTTACTGTGTGCACTGTGGACCGTAGCTATGTAGTACTTGATATTTCTTTGAATTTTTGTATACCTAATCTCTAAAGATATTCTCTCTTATCTAGAGGTAAATTAAGGTCAATGTATTTTCTCATTCACCTATTTACCAATTTTCATGTTAGCTGTGCACCAATAACTGGCTTAGACTGCAACATTTGTTCTGGCATGGCGTAGGGGGCTTCCTTGCGTCAAGCACTTTAATATATATCCTATGTTCGCTTTTCTTCCTGGGCCTCTGTCATTGAGTTTTTCAGGACACGTGGGGAATTCATARGGAGAGTTATCCAGAAACACCTTCAGTTTGAAATAAGGGATTAGAAGATTCATGAAATTCTGTTGTTTTAAGAGGGTTTTTTTTGCCAAGTCAGCATATTTTTCAAGTAATGTGGACAAGATAGGTGTCTTGCAGAGTTGCCACTTGCTCCTCACCAGCCCAAGTATCCACAAGTTTAAGACAATCAAAATTTCACATCTCAGCTTTGTCTGCTGTCCTCCAGGTTACAAAATGGCCCGCTGATGCACTACTATCACTGCTCTCCTGCTTGGAGGGTGACAGGCTTAGCTGTGGGTTGCTGTGCCTGTTAACTCTTGGGAAAAACTTTTAGCAGTGTGAAGATTGAGTCTTTGCACCTAGCATGGCTAGTAGTGGTTGGAGAAATTCAGATAAAGGTCATCTTTAAATGTTTTATGGTGTGTGTGAGCTTTGTCTTTACCTCTTTTGAAAGTGTGACCTTCTGCGAGATTGTTGTCTGCTGTTAACAAGCCAATTGGTTGTGGACAGATCATCTAGTGTTGTGATGGGTGTATCTTTTGTAAAGATACTTTGTTCTTTAATAYGCTTCTGTTTAGGTCCTCCTTCATGGAGAAGGATACAGAAGGAGAAGAATAGAGAACATTCATTAGTCTGTGAAACTCCAGTGGGTATCATCTTAGTTTACTACATGGCCTTACTTGCTAATACAAACTGGAGAAGAAACAAAAGTAACTGCAGATTGTATGAAATAGAATTGAGATGATCTCGTAGGTTATTCATTTCTTCTATAACTCATAGGTAAAAAAAGAAAAGGTATTTAATGGCTTGACATTGTTCCTGTTCTTGAAGGTGGTGCTTTAGTTGGGGCCTTTCAGTGGAGATTTAAAACAATAAGTTGAACAATTCCTTTCCAATCTTTAAAAGAGATGGCAAAATGAAAAAGTGTAGAATAGATGGTGATTTCTCAGCTAGACTGTGTTGCTGAACATGTTTGCTTCAAAACAGCATGCTGCATGATGTGGTGCAACATCTTGCTAGCTACTCACTGCTCCAAGAAATTCTTCTGCTAATTGAATATTTTTGGAATGTGTATTCTTGGATACCCTTCTACTTTGAGAATAGAGTTTTGATCTTTAATTTCTTTTATGAGGTGGTGGTCTTGTGTTCTATGAAGAACTTTGGTAAAAGTCCAAAGATGTTTCCAGTATGATGTTCTCATTATGAGATTCAGATATTTTTAAGTTCAACATCAGTTCACTCAGTCATGTAATGAGCACAGTACTTTCAGCTTTTGAAACTTCAAACTTGCATGCTTTCATCCCAGTTGAAATACTGTGTTTACATTTCTGTGAAGATGTTGTGAGAAACTGCAAAATAACATTGCAATCAGAAAACCTTTATTGCATATAATAGCATAACAAATGAAAGCAGTGCAGCAATTTGAAGTTATTCCCAAGAAGCCATTTTAACACATATCCAAAGCCCTGAATCTTGTGGGGCTTAATGGTCTGTCTTTTCTGTCTAGTTATTCTCTGAGGAGTTGCCATTGCAAATGCRGTTGTACACTTGTCTTCCTTGCTGGGTGCAGGATTTAGTAGTCATTGCTCTTGATGACTGTTTTGAATATGTGATTTCCTGGGGTGGGTTGAGGGCATGCCTATGTCATGGTTCACATTTTATATCTGCTTGWTTTCCGTGGCAGAAGATTTGAAAGGTTAATCTTGAACTTGAAGGGGCTATCCTCCTGGCATTTTTTTTYGTTTTGAGAGAAAATGAATGTAACAGTGGTTGTCATTGGCTGCTTCATTTTGGGTGACACTGCTGGCCTAGCATGTCAGGATTTGGGATAAGGGAGGAGGAGAAAAGTGCTTTGAAGGGGCTCATCTTATATCTGAATCTTTGCCTTTTGTAAGCAGTTTTTTTGATCATATGACCAGGAAGAAGTGTGCCCATGATAAAGGCAAGAGAAGCATTATGCTGTTCATCAGGATGACTTGCTGGCCTGACACTCTGCAAAACAGGAAGAAAGTAGCTCCTTGCCCTGAAACGTGCAATGGGCAGCTCTGATGTTAGRCTGTAACAGAGCGTCCTTTGTACCTCATGTTTCTCTTGTGTGTCCCCCGTGGATATCCTCAAAGTTTAGCATGAAGTACAAAGCTGCTTAATGACGTTTTTCATTTCCCACAGTGTTAGAGAGGTTAATTGCATCCTGTATCTCCTGCTTTTCTGGCTATTTTGATGTGTTAATTTTTTAAGTAATCTTCCTTACCAAATGGATATATGTTAAGTCCTTTTCCATAGTTGAAATGCTGCATTTTCTATTTGATGTAATGCTTTTGAATGTATTGCCTAAAACTTTATGTAAACCTTATTCTTAAAAGGGTACTTCATAAAAAGGAGTTGTTTAGTGGTTCCTGAATTGTATTCTACCAAATATGCATATGTATAGACATTTCTTCCTTGGCTACAGTATGTCCTCAGTATGTGGCATGAAAAGCGGGGAGAGAACAGGGAGAAAAGGTACAGTTGCTGTTTTGAACAAGTAGTTTTCTTGTGTATTGCATTTTCTTGAAAAAAGTCTGCTTTTGGGCTCTGGAGGAAGAGCAGAAACAAAGCCTTTCTGCTAAGTTTACATAAGACCTTTTTTTTTTTTTAAAAAAAAAGTACACCTGGAGAAGTGTCCATAATTGTAGGAGCTAAGTACCCAGCTGCCAGTGTTACCATCACTTTGTTAAGCTTCTCCTGAGAGTACAAGTTGCACTTTCAGTTATGTAGGAGTTTTCTTTTCTGGGGTCCAAGCTCTTTTAGACATTACTTAGTATCTTTTTCATAGACTTAACAGGCTCTGCTACCCCTTTGAAAAATGGGAGAATCTGTTAGCACACTTACTGTCCAACTGTATTTGAGTTGTTCAAATGTCTGTTTGCTGTGGTGTTAATACTAATCTAGCAGAACCTGTCCTCTTTTTTCCTCCTTTCTTAGTAATCTCCTCTTCCGTTGAAGTATCCGTCACTGACTGTAAAGGTCTGCCGGGAAGAATCTCGTTCAGCTTCTACTGAGGATAAGTGCAGCTGCAGATCTAAGTCATTTTTAAGAGGAATTCAGACTTGTGCTTTTTATATAGCATTGACTTGACATATTAACTCATCCCTCTAGCAGATACTTTAAAAAAAAAAAATCCCTGTTTCAATTCTTGAACCTTTACGTTTTCTCTTTTTAGGAAGGGAGATCAGGACCTGCATTGCTTCTCATGATTTGTAAGCAGGAATGTACTGCTGTAATGCTGGGTTACTGCTATAATGACATTTGATGAATGTGCACATCTGGTTATGTACATTTAAGTGAAAGAGATGGCATCCTGTCATTATAATATGGGGTGATGGAGATGCAGGTAGAAAGATTGATCAGTTCTGCTGGGACAGAAAATGTAGGATTGAAAAAGGAGTAGGGTAGCTATTATCTTGTGAAAGTAGCTTAAAAATTTACATTGTTAATGCAGATCTCTTTTAATGTGTTCTAACTGAGCATAATGCAGATAGCTTCCTCTGCCACCCCTAGCAGAGGGGGGAATTAAACCCTAAGCAGAAGTTGAGACATTTAGGCCAGCCAAACTATGTTTTGTAGTAGGCTTTTGTACAGCGGAACAGCTAGCTGAGATGCCATTTACGAAGACAGGTAGTATAATTAGCATAATCACAGAATCAGTAAGCTTGGAAGGGACCTCTGGAGATCATCTAGTCCAGCCTCCCATCACTGGCTGGTACATAGACTTTTCAGACTGTAGTAAGGAGAAATGCTAATTGCCAGTGTAAAGTGTTGTCAAGTCAAAGTATTAAAAGTAGATAAATGCATAGCATATTTTCATTTGAAACTCAACATTAAGAAACTATGGTCAGGCAGATTTTTAAGAACTGTCTTCTATGCGGAATGTAAGCACATTCATCTTTTTAATTACTGGCTTTGGTTCATCTATAGTGCATCTGGACCTGACATCTTCAAGACTTGAGTTAGTCCCAAAGGTTTGGTGCATCTTTTTTGATCTTCCTTTCAGCTGTGTGGGCTCTTGAATCCCGTTGCCATCTGGAAGAAGAGATTGGAACAAGAGGAAGGATTGAGTTCTCTCATCTATCTTGAGGGTCTTAAAAGTCGGCGTCGTCAGTGTAACAGATTGGCTTCACACAAGTGCAACTTCAGTCCAGCTACACTAGTGATGAACTACAGTCTTAACATAAATAGTTGTGTTCCTACCTTGGATTTCTGCCAGTATGTTGTTTTTATAAGGTCTTTGAGCTAAGATTTTATATAGCAAAATTTTTTTTCAAAAAAAGTAAAAGTTGCCGTGCAAGCTGTAGATCTTGAATCGGTAGATTTTATCCTGATTTTTCAGGCAACTCTCACAGAAGAAGCCATCAGCTATGATAAAGCAATGTCACTTGCCCCTTCCCTTTGAGAAAATGAGCTTTCATAAATCTAGTAACAATTTCTCACTGTTTTACCTCAAATTTGGATTGCTTGGTGTATCTTTTCAAGCAAATTCTCTACATATTGTCCAACCCCTTTTCCATACCCTCAACCAAATCTCAGTCAAGGCAGTAAGTGCTGTGACTTTTAGGCTGGCAGTTGTCCGACACTTTGAAGGTGTTTGAGTGTGTGCCTAAGTAACCTCTAGTTCAAGTTAAAACCTGATTTTCCTGTGTTCTTGTTGTTTTTTCTTGTTTAGGCTTTCAGTGAAAATGTCAGGCTCACATCTTTATGTAAGCCTTTGCATGAGAACTTTAGAAGTTGAAAACTAATTTTAAAATGGGTAAATGGAGTACTGTTACAGTTTACTAAAATTATTYTCAGAGGCAACTCCGGCACTGCAACTGTCTCAGAATAGATGAGGACAGAGAAAGTAGATTCAGTGGTAGAAAGAATCATGAATRTAAGAGCTGGGAGAAAAAACAGTAAAGAAGACAGTCTTGAACATTCACTTACAAACATGCTACTGACTGTAGATTTTGCAGGATATGATAGTCAGGAAAGATGTTTGGGGTTCAGTGAGTTACTTCACAAATAAGCAAGTTAAATGTCCGAGGCCATTTTCTAGTGATCCCTGAGTAATATGGGCTTTGACTAGTGTAAAGCAATTTACTTTTGTAGTTTTATTTGTTCTTTCTAGTATTTCCACTTCGGGTAGAAAGGAGGTGGTTTACTGAACTCCTTTTAGCTGCTTTACAGCCATTCCACTCCTTTGCAAGAATAAAATAGAATTCCAGTTATCTGTGAAGTGTGACAATATTTAATGACTTGTGTGTAGAGTTTCTGCTATTTTATATACCACTTTGAAGTGTATCATCTTTGAAGTGGTTCTGCCTAACTTGCGTCTGATGTAGTATTGTTGCAAGCACTGCATTTAGTACAAAAAAGGTAACTAGAGCATGCAGSCTGGCTAATACCATGAACAGTTTTAGCGGTGGGATGGTTGCTTTGTTCATTCTGTCACTGTAAAAAGGTAGTAATAAATTTATATTAGCAAAGAACTGCCAGCCTAAGCATGAGAGTGACAGTGGGGTTCAGTTCCTTTGGGTTCAGGCAAAGCACAGTTTAAAATTGTGCTGGCGTCAGATTCTTTCAGCTATAACCTCAATCATTGATGAGACTCGATCTCTACTTCTATTTGAACAGTCTTTCTGCTTTGCAGATGCACTAGGGGAAAGTTACAGGGATATCTTGGACTATTTGCAGTGCAATGCCACACACAGGCAGCAGCTTATCTGATGCTGTAGTCATTGGTGTTCAGACAGCACTTGTGCGTACTTGCTTGGATCTCCAAACAATATGACTAGCTCTTAGCTGTGCTAAGAAACTAAACTTTTAATTAAGAGATCTGGATTGAGCACCAATCTGAGGTGGCTTTATTAGTTAGTATTTGAGTATCCATGAGGGCTGTGGATTGTCCTGGCTGGATGCATCTCTGGTTACTGAGGCTGCTAATTTGGAATCAGTGCCTCTGCGAGCCAGAACCCAAATGGTTGTCTTCATTTGCTATGATGAGGTTGTACTGTCACGAATTATCATTAATATGCTGGTTGGTAATGGTAATCTTCCAAAAAACTCAAAATGGCAGCCTTATCCTTTTTTTCCTTTTTTACCTAGATGAGTCAGTGTCCTTTGCCACCTAATCATATTCCAAATGCAAGAATCTGTTTTTGACTGGTGTTACATTCAAGAGTTCAAATWTACAGATGGACAGCAACTAAAATGGAACTCTAGTGTGCTACTTTAGACTATTCCATCCTGGGTAGTTTATATCTAGCTAGTATGGAATTTCATATGGATGTTGATCCTTCAAATAGGGATGTAATACATCAAAGCAAGCAATTGTATTGTATACTTTGCAGGATGGCCCAAATCACATTTGTCTATGTCCGTTCTTTATTGGCAGAGAAACAACTCTTCTGTATTTGAACTGGGACTTTATAGTTCAGTTTTGTAGTAGGCTTACGGATATTATTGCTCCTGCAGTGTGGTTTGCACTGTTGATGCTGCTTGGTATCAACATCCGTAATATATAGGCTTCAAAAATAAAAATATTTTTTGATTATGTGTGATATTTAGGTTCTTCCTGTGTCCTCATTTTTCTACTGCATATCACTATTTTCTATCTTACTAAAGGAAGACAGTTTTGGCATTTTGTCTCAACAAAAGCATTTGTGAAGCATTGCTACAGCTCTTTGCTGTTTAGGTAATTTCTTGCCCAGCGTAGGGTTTTTTGGAACTCAGATTTTTCCTGTTAAAGGAAATGATGAAATGGAAGAATTGAAGACATACTCTGTACTGTTGCATGCTGATAGCCACATTAAAGATTTTTCTTGCCAGAACTGTATAATATCATCTGAGATGCTGCTCCTTATAAGCAAATAAAAAGTCAAGTTGCAATGCCAAATCCTGCAACCCTTTCCATTTAGGGAAAGGCTGTGACGGAAGTAGCTTCAGTTCCACCCAGTAATAACTATCTGACTCTTTATTCACTGCATCTGTCTTCTAGTCAGTCCAGAGGTTGGAATTGCAGGACTAAGTTGTCCCAGGTTACAGCTTAACCAGATGTTCGCTAGAACTTTGCCTTTTCCCTGAAAATCCCTCAGTCTCTCAGGGTAGCTGTTTTTCCTTGCAGGTATTCTTTGAATGTTTCTCCTTCTTCCAGGAAATAGCTTTCTCTTGTTAGAACTTGGCGTCTGTGAAATTGAGCCAATTTGATGCTTTAGATCCCTAAAGTCCCTTATAATAAATTTGCCAATTCTGTTGTGTCTGCAAAAGCAGCAATCTAGTGTTCAAACAAGCTTGCTCTGGGAGTGCTGACAGACACAGAACGTGGTGATTTGCTAATCTAAACCATTATTGAAAAGACAGAAATACTAGCTTTTGTCTGGTTGAGACTTTGTTTATATCAACAGGTCACATTGTTTTGAGAGCAGCACTGAAAATGCTTCTTGGAATCAAAATGTCTGCTCTGGTTGGAGGAATTACATTCATTTTAAAATTGTTGTTTGGAGYATATTTAAGCTCTGTCTACACAGGAAAGATTTAAGTCCATCTTGGACACAGGAGTCAAACTGTATTYTGAAAACAGTGATGGTTTAGCAATGTTGCCGTATACAGTGGGTTCAAAAACAAAAATCTCTGCTCCACAAAACATGAAGCCTGAAGTGTGCTTCAAGACTTTGGTTTGAGGGCAATCTGCTTGCTAAAGGTTAAATGGCAATATGTTTTGGCTACTTCTCTCCTAATAAATTAAACGTGCCTGGGAATGTTCCCAGGCACTGAGGCCAACTGGCTTATGACTGCCCACATTCACRCTCTTAAACTCTTCTCTTCCTGGGCAAGGGGGCTACATCTGAACTGCCTGGTGCCAGTTCTGTGTCAGCTCTCAAACCTGAGAATTGTGTGGGAGAACGCTCAATGACATGGGCTGATGCTGGGGAATGTCCTAGCTACTTTTAAGCGTATGTGATCATGTTCCAGCACCTGGGAATGTTTCCAGACTAGTTTGTGCATACAGATGTTAGTCCTTAATCCTTACAGATCCTTTATGAACTAAGGCAAAGACTGACTCTTCATATCTCAAGAGATTTGGGACAATTTAGAAAGGCAGGTTTAGGAGAGGATGCCTCCTATTTGGTTTTGATTCTCTCCTACATAAGGAGGAGATAAGAAGCGTAGACTTTCAGATGGTTTTGGTGGTGGTTTAGATGTCTTTCAGAATCCACCTTTTGGCCACCAGTGTGCTGGGGTGAGTAGGAGTGTCTGCCCTTAATCAAACTATTGCTTGTATATGAATGAACGTATTGTGTCAAAGTAGTAACTGTAGCCTTTCATGGAAGTGCTTTATAGCAAGTATGTTTTTTATGGTTATGAGGAATTTCGTTCTGATTTTGCATCTGTATGAATGTTGAGAGTCCTAGTTTCCCCCCGCTGCCATGCCACCCAGCCAGTAAGTCTTGAACCTTCTCGRCGGTGGATCCTTTATGTAAGTAGGAAAGAGGGGAGACTCAGGTATTTCTTCTAGTGGGCAGGAAAAGCTGTGTGGAGCTCACTTTATTATTGATCATACAGGATGATTTCTAGCAGGCTCTTAGTGTTTGATCATGAGTTATTGGAATGGAAATAAAGTCCAATAAAAACATGGCTACTAATCCTAGTTCAAAGCAGATATATCTCCTGGAAGGCAGCATATCACATAGGCTGCTGAGTAATGGAGGTTTTGCTGTCCTCTTTAACGGACCATTTCTTTTGTAAAGAAACTTGGGGGKTTTTTTTGTTTGTTTGTTTTTTCCCCTGCTTACTTCCTTACCACCTTCTTTCTCCATGATGTCCTGAGTTTCATTGCAAGTTATGGCTCCATCCTGCATTGCTTCAGAATAGCATTTGTCTTTTCATAGACTTTGGAATATACTGTCAGTTTTGACAGTTCAAATATTGATGAGAGAAGAGACTAACAGTACAAAATACTGTTCCTGTTCATCAGATTTTTGTCAAGCGCTGTAAGGCTTTACTTTTGCGTGCGTTGTCTTRAAAGCTGTGTGAAGCAACTTCGTGGTGGGGTCACGCTTGCACCAGTGACGCAGTCAACAGTTTGAGACCACGTGCGGTATGTGTCACAGTGTGAGTTGTGGAGCCCCGCTGTAGCGTAAGAAGACAWCCTTTGCTCAAAGGTGGCAAGCAGCGGGTTGTCGGAGCTGATGCGTCAGTGTGCAGCACGCTTCGTGTCTGCTGATTCTTCTTCTCATTAAATGCGTGTGATGATCCGTCTTGCCAGCAGTCGAGGTGCCTGTTTAAGGGCACACAGTACAGCACAGCAATGCTGCCTGTGTGTCTTCAGGGCAACTACTTTGACCCTCACGTGGCTTCTGGCAGCGTGCTTCCTCAGGAACGTTTTAGGAATAGGCAAGGGGGYGATTGCAGACTCTGCTGATCCTGTAGTGGTCAGGTTTCCCTCTTCTGACCGCTCTGCTTCTGGAGAGCGGTGCACATCTAGGTATCAGGTTGGGGTACGTGTTCAGAATAGTTGACTCTCTTGAGGAGCTGGATATGTATCAAAGAACGAGCCTTTACRTGTGGCTCTGTTTTGCCAATGCAAAAAGACAGGAAGTTGTCTAGATGAAGACTTGCTTGTGTTCATTATCAGTGAAGTGTCCAAGGGAGTGGGGTGTGGGTTTGTTTTGTTTGTTTGTTTTTTTGGCGGGGGGGAGGTCGTACTTGTGTCACTCCACAAGGAATAAAGGGAACTGATCTGGCTGACAGGTGACTTGCAAAACAATAATTTTCCACCATGTGTACTCAGGGATCAGATGGGCAATTTGCTGATTTGACTCACCTCCCTACTGCATGAGCATTCCCGTCTCCCTTGGCGAGCTGTTTGAAATAAGGATGTGGGACAGGTCAGAGGGGGACCCGAGCTATTCATTCCTTTTGTCAGTGGCCCAAACTTATGTATTATTGAGGCAACCACGGGATTAAGGTGGTTGTCAACTCGTAAAAGTGGTCTGAAGTATAGTACTGTGCTGTCTTCTAACGCTAATGAAATCTGTTAATGAATTTCCCTGTGAAAGGAGGAGAAAT
The DNA here is from genome assembly GCF_003343005.1 of Rhea americana. NCBI lineage: Eukaryota > Metazoa > Chordata > Aves > Rheiformes > Rheidae > Rhea > Rhea americana. Next base: position 2,694,224 of record NW_028186923.1, read on the forward strand.
TAAAATGTCCCTTCTCTTTATTAAAGCACTGAATCCAACCTCATAAGTATGTCAACCAAGTTTAGCAGCTTAAATTTAAATATCAAAGCTTGTATTTATACCTCAGTTTGGTGAACTTGGCTTTTTTTCTTCATGGTAAACTTCTCAGAGACTATTAACTTCAAAGGTAATGTACTGGCTGGTCGGACTTAAGGCGTTGTGATTAGCTAGTGGAGTTGTAAGCGACTTGTCAAACAAATTCTCTTCATTTCTGAGATGCAAAGTCAGGCTGTATGTTACTTAGGTAAAGTAAATTAATGTTTCCAGTGGTGGCAGAACATGTCTGTGACAGACCTGAGCTTGATTTACGAACCCATGGGTTTTTTTGTTTGTTTGTTTGTTTGTTTGAGTTTTAACTTAGCTTAAATTTACTACTGCTGCTGTTAGTTTGTGGCCATCACTGGAGACTCCCTTTTCTTTACTGCTCTGATCTTGTCGTTGAACCAGCTCTATAAAGAAATGGGTTGTCTCTCCTTTCCTCCTGCTTTCCTGGTCTGCTTGATTTACTAGTTAAAGTTTTGTTGTTCTATAATTAAATCGTAAAATACAATGCTATAAAACTGTATTAAACATTGCATTTTGTGGAAAATAGTATTTAGTTCTTTAATCAAAGGGAGTACGGAAAACTGTGAGAATTATCAGCTGTAACATGCTCTTCAGAGTCCAAATTTTCCTGTAWTGGGAAAAGCAGCAAGTTAGTATCTACATGGAGAATGAGATTGATACTGAAGTGGTCTTACCTGAAAGTTAGTTACCTGACAGTTCAGTTCTAGCTACCCATGGTGTTTGATTGAAATCTTAGATCAGTTTATCTTTAAAAACAAACAAAAACAAAAAAGCAACTCAAACTACACTTTAAAATTGAATTTTGTTAAGAGCTAGGCTGAGGAAGTTTTGCCTGTTTTAAGGAACATTACAGCTGTATTGACTACTTAAAACCAGAGAACTTGTTCACCTTTTAAAAACATTATCATTTACCTTGAATCACGTGTTCCATTTTAATAGCCTCCTTCATATAGAAAATATAGCATTAGATGCCAGTTTAAATGCAAACCTAACAGTGCTCTATCTTCTATGTGAAAGGACGTATTCTGTACATTTTTCCATGTTTGACATCATGGTGTTTTGAATAACCATGTTCCATATTCATATCAATTTTTTGTTTTTGTTTTCAATTTATGCACAGCACTTGCTCTGAAATTTGGGGACTGAGTACACCAAACACGATAGATCAGTGGGATACAACAGGCCTTTACAGCTTCTCTGAACAAACCAGGTGAATATTCTGCCCTCTCTCGCATCATAGAAATCTTGTGGGAGGGATTGGCTTTGGAGGGTCTGTAGTGGGATGCTTTACCTGTAAAATAGACTAAAATGCTTCGTAGGCCTCTTACGGTACAGCATTTTAAAATAATTGCTTGCCAGTATAGAAATCTGAGTGTTCTCAGCTGATGTTTTGACCAATGAAATTCTAATTCTGGAGTACTCCTTTCTCATGCCAGTGCCCTTGAAAGAATGGGAAGACTTGTTAAATGCAAGCTCTGATGTGATTTGGTGCTTATATTAAACAAAGTTGAGATGCTTAATTCTTTAGACCTAATCTTACAAAGTGTTTAAACTGCTTTGTATGCCACAAGCTTTCAATTAAATCTTGCTAATTGGATCAGATATGAGCTACTAAAGAATTGTTTGTAAATTCTTCAGTAGTTAATGTTGGGCAAATTCCAAACAGGGTCTTTATTTTTTCATGTCACATTACTTAATTTGTGTATTGAGGTTTGTCTCCCATCCCATAACAATCATAAACATCTGCATTTGTGTAAGCATATGCAGTCTGTCTTAAAACTAGCAAAACATTTTCAGCTGGTAGCAAGGCAGATGAAGTCAAGAAGATAAACTATACAGCCCTTAAGATGTGCATTCATGCTTTTTGCATTACAGTTATAATGTCATGTGGATCACTTGGGCAGCTAACTGCATCTAGGCTTATTTGCAGTGCTGTGAGAATTTTTATGCTTAAAGCCATAAAGCATCCATGCCACAGCAAAGCTGTGGGGTTTAGAAACCTAAAGGAGTATTAAGTGTATGATTTTTTTTTAAACTACTATCTTATGCATTTCAAAAAAAAGCATATGAAGCAATCATCTTAAATACTTGGAGGTAAAGTGGCTTTTCAGTGAACCCCAAACTCACTGGCAGTAGCTTGTGTAGCTCAAAAATAAGTTAAAGCACTATTTGATATCATCATTTTTCTCTTACATTTGAAGCCTCTTACTAAGCATATAAATGTCACTAATGGTGCCAATCCACTGAAGTCTGAGAATAAACTAACTACCCATGCCGTGTGTGTACACTGTTGCTTAGGTGATTGAGACAGCATGTAGTCTATAAATCCTTCTCAACATCTTTTCCATATAGATCTCTCGATGGCCGTCTACAGGTATCTCATCGTAAAGGATTACCGCATGTTATTTACTGTCGCTTGTGGCGCTGGCCAGATCTTCACAGTCACCATGAACTTAAAGCAATTGAAAACTGTGAATATGCTTTTAATCTTAAAAAGGAYGAAGTATGTGTAAACCCTTACCACTACCAGAGAGTGGAAACACCAGGTAGGAAGACTACTTTGGCCATTCTATAGCAACATCTGTCCGTACTTATTCAGCCTAATGTTTTAAATGAAAAATAGAAAAGGATGATGTGTTCTCTTGCCAGAACTGCAAGGTGATTGAGAATACAGATTTTGAGACTACTATCCACTGAAAGTTCTTAACAGTAAAGCTACTGAAAAATCCACACTTTACAAATGTGTTGAATGCCTTTGATAAACACTTCTGGTACTACTAGCAATTTCTGGTTGGTTAAGTGTAATCCAGCATGAAAATGAGAATGGAAATGATTTACCGTAGCTGATATAGGGTAATCTTACTCAACAGAGACCTCACAAATCTTTCTGAGGTAGCCAGCGGTTCTGCAGCAAATATAATTCCCTGACACTTAGAAATCTTCAAGGAATYTACAGACATTTTTAGACTTTTTAGGTGTGTTTTATTTTAGCTCACAGAAGTAAAGTATGTATTTTTGAGTCTAATGCTATAAAATTTTCTTTCCTAGTCTTGCCTCCTGTACTAGTGCCACGGCACACTGAGATCCTAACAGAACTTCCACCTCTTGATGACTATACCCATTCCATTCCTGAAAACACTAACTTTCCAGCTGGAATTGAACCACAGAGCAATTACATACCAGGTATTTTCTTAACTCTCTCTGTAAACAATATGCTTAAAATTTTACTATTGGAACAAAGATGGTAATTTCATCCTCTTTAAGTGATATAATGGCTTGGAAGACTCCAACTAAATGTTTTCTTGTTGATTTTATGGATGGATATATTAATATCTGATCACGCTTATTTGCAAAACGCAGTCCTGTGTGAAGCCACATGTGCAGCTGTGTTAGTATAGTAGGCTAGCTTACCGTTCAAAATGCTAGTGAATACAAAGTACACCTTTGCCCCGGGCTTTAAGCCTGTTTTACAAACATATAGGGGTTACCAAATACTATATATTGGAGATGGAGTAGTAAACTGCTGCTCAATTTCTTAGCGTGTGTATATGATTTGGAGGAAGAGCTTTCAAGTTGCTGTTCTGACAACTCTAGATGTGGATTTTTTGAACTGTAGGTTGCAACTAATGAAAGCCTGTTTCGCGTATTTTTTACTGTTGTGTCCATACACATTTATCCTTTTTTAGTATGAAAGAATAATGTAACAAAATTGAACTGTGAAATAATTCTTCGTCCACCTGTTTGATTCTTCCCTACCCTGAACAAATACCAAGACTAAGCTGCTACTGTGCACACATACGCGTGCATCCATATTGTGAAATAAAATGAGCAACTGTTGTTTCCTGCCCTAACTTCCTGTTTCCTATCTCTTCAGGAAGTTGCCTGGAGTATAAAACCACACAAGGCTGAAATTTCTCACAAATACTTAATGTACTACCTTTCAGCATCCAAAAACTGACGATGAATAAGCTAAAAGTTCAGATTCTAGAAAAATAAGATTACTACCTTGAGGCTTAAAATACGTAGAATACAAGACATATCTATATGTCTTAAACAGAATGTTGTTTGCATTTTCTTAAGTGTACCTCAGAATGAAATGGCACCTTAAAATCTCAATGGATTTGATATCTGTTTAATTAATGACATATGTATTGCCAGCTAAGGAGAGCAGATCCTTTGAGAACAATTTAGAGTCTTGGAATTCGGTGTCGCTTTTTAAACTTTTTTTAAACTCAAGTTTGAGGGCTTTTGATAGTGTTTTCAGACAACTTACTGGAAAGCAACCATTTCAAAATTCAATGTGTTATGTAAATGAACTAAAGCAGCTATGGATAGTGATTTACAAGCAGTCTGAAGGTGTTTGCGAGTGTTCGCGTGATAAATGCTGATGCAGCTAGGCACAGCTTGAATTTCTGTAGAGTTCTTTCCTGTCTTTGCCATTAACCCTCCTTTTGATTCGTTTTGTGAAATCTTACTTTATTTGGCCTKACTGACTAATCTTGAATGCTTAACAGGTTCTGATAAGTCTTGTGCGTCTTCACAGCCAGCTACAGAAAACCCTTTTCTTTAGCTGCAGACCAGAGTAACAGCCATGATAGTATTGCACTGCAATACTGTCTTGATACTCGAGATTGATTTCACATATGGCATATGTCACATGTGCTTGCTGGGCAAATGGTGACGATGGAAGCACAGGATGGCCTTTCAGGGCTGTACGCTCCCTTCGAAGTTAACAGTGTGCTGAACAGCACTGTCCGAACTTTTGGCAGTATTCGCTCTGCTAAGGGTTTTTAATGCTAAGTTAGAGCATTTATTTCCAGCTGTGTTGGTCTGCAGCCCCTGATCTGAAAGCTGTATTAATAGTACTAAGTAGGGGAAATCTCTGTTCAGAGAAGCTAGATATGGAAATTATCTGTGCCAAAGAGCCTATATTAGCAACTGGAAACAGGAGGTGTGGGTTAGATTGGAAATGGTTATTGACCTTTACCATGGTTGTGGGCTTAACTAAAACAAGTGACTCAGAAGATGGGTGGAGGCCACTTTATTGCAATGAATTGTATTAAAATGTTCAAAACAGTATGATTTTTATCGTCATACTTCTTGCCTAGTAAAGGTTTTYCTTAATCTTCCCTTTAAATGCTTATTTGTGTTTTTGTCACAAAGTTTTAATATTTAGCCTACCAGTTTTACAAAAACGTACTAAGAGTTGATTCTTCTGTTCATTTTTAATCAACTGATTTTTCTGCTGCTGAGTTCATTCCAATCTGTTGTTACTGTGAATTTCTGACAGATATAATTTTATTTTAATTCTCAAATAGAAGGCTTTAGCTTTAAATTTCTGCTTTTTGATAATATTGTAATTAAATATGTTTAATCTCTCAGGTATCTCAAAGGCAATTCTATGGCAGTAGTAGAGATTAGTTAGCTTCAAGCACCTTCACTAAAGAAATTGAGGCTTTGCCATTAATTTATCGGAAAAGAGACTTGTCCGGTTCAAAGACAATTATTTCCTGAAAGGCAGTTAGTTAACTCATTATCTGGATTGCAAAGCGTATTCTTGGATGGAGCAACTATGCTCTGATATTTTTAGATATTTCTTAGTTTCATAAGACAGTTTCAAGTATCAAAATGCTTCAAACTTGTTTGCTTCAGTCAGTGAAACACTTCAAGAGAAAGCTGGCTGAAAGAAGAGGTGATCTTTTCATAGAAGTTGGAAGTTAGAATAATAATAATGGAGCTTTTGCAGGGAAAACTGGTTAGRTAATACAGCTGTAGTTAATGAGTGAAATCGACTTTTGGATATTAAAGAAAAATGGATTTGGAGACTGAATTGAAAGCTAGTCTTGATTAAATCTAGCAGCTTCTAAACTGTGGGAGGGTATCTGATCCTACGGTTATACTACATAAGGCAGCTTGTATTTTTCTCTGGAAGTCACCAGATGGTTTTCTTGTTTGTAATCCTAGTAAATGTGAAAGCTGTTGATCAATACAATGAGTAACGATTTTGCAATTGTGAAAGTATCTTGCATTGTGTGGAATAAACAGGGATTGTCCATTAATTATATAACTTTATCCAGTAAGCAGTTGACAGGCATACAAGAGAGAATACATTTTACATAGACTATAGGACTTCAGACCCATTAAACATCTTAGTGGAAGGAAAAAAGGGCCTGAAAAGTGAAATTCTAATTCAGTGTTTGGGTAACATATGAGGCTCATTGCAACTTGTGGACAAAACCTTTATAAATTTCTGTAGTCATTGAACCAATAGATGAATACTTTTTTGACAGAAACACCACCTCCAGGATACATCAGTGAAGATGGAGAGACAAGTGACCAGCAGTTGAACCAAAGCATGGATACAGGTAAAATTTCTTTTTACCACTTCAAAGATCAGGGATTACTAGCTGAGATCCATCTACACGGTGGCATGAATTTAGCTCAAATGATGGKGGGTGGCAGCAGTAGCCCTCTGTAACCTAGTCTTTTGTCTTTAAAATATCACTGTCTTTTGTGGACAAAATAACTTTTGCTAGAGGGAGTGTTTTTTAAAACATGTGACATGTTAAGTCCATTTCATTTGGTTCATAACAAAAACATCTAAGTCTTATAAGGCTTCACTGAAAAGCCTTAAAATAGATTTTGAAAGCTGATTGTTTTCAACCTGTCCCTGACTTTCCCTGCTGAAGACAAGCAGGAGGGTGTTAGGTCTATTGGAGACAAGATGTCTGTTGGCCTGAAGTTACAGAGAAACTGCTTTATGAGAACCTGCCTGCGATACCTTATTTCTGCCATATATCAAAGAGTTCTTATATAGAAGAGTCTACTAAAAGAATAGCAGTGTCTTTGTGTGAAAGGAGTTTCTAGATAATCTGTTTGAATTCAGACTTGGATGAAGAATAGTTAATGTGTTGGATAAGAACCTCCTGCTGTGTGCTGGCAGACTTGAGTTTTTGGTTAGCTAATGTTAGCAACCTTCTTCAGTTAATTGGAATGAACTGCACTATCTTATGTAAGAATTGCAATGTTTTCCCACTATGTGACAGTAGATAGACAGTAGATAAAAGCCTGACTTCAGCAGTAACTGTAGGAATGTTTCTGTGCAACCTCTTTTTGCACCTGATTTTTACCTACTAGTGTTCATATTGCATTGGAGAGTCCACGTTTTTCTGAGTTTTTTCTTCCTCTTTCCAGGAAAGAATAGTTTCCTCAAATGAGGAAGTCCAGCTTGTTCTTTTCTAGAGATAAACCCTCTCCTTTGAGAATAGAGAGGTAATATCTTGATTATCTTGTCCACTTTTTCTTAGCTTTTCTCACTGAATCTAGGAAGAAGTCACTGATTTCTCACTGGATTCTAAATATTGTGCATAAGTAAAGACACATTGACATAGTGTGCATGAAGTGAGATGTCTGCCAAAYATGACTCTAAGATGTTAGTAGAATCTTTACAAGGAGGGGTAGGTCCCCAAGTTTCTGGAAGATTAAGTGTAATCTTTATTAATCTTCATTCGATAAGGATGTGATGTGCTGGAAAACTGRTTGTAGGATTTGTGAAGTTTCTTATTTCCGAAGAATTTTAATATAAAACTAGTAGCTAGATAATACTCATACCTTCCTGTCTGAAATACTGAGAATCATTTGCTCTGAAACAATCTGTGTTGCTCCAACAGGATCTCCAGCAGAGCTGTCTCCTAGTACTCTCTCCCCAGTTAATCATAGCCTGGGTAAGCTGGAAATACTTCCAATTGTTTCTGTTGTGTGATCACTCCTCTCTCTGTATGTAATTACATTAAAAATTAAAGTGTACTTTCAGAAAATAAAGGGCTGTAGTAGGGGGAGGTTCACTTCCTGATAAACATAATATGATTGGGCTAAAAACTGGTGCTAGTCTACCTCTGTAACTGTTAAGCTTCTAGCAAAGAGAAAGGGTTATACAATTGTGTGTGTGCAGGAACTGCATTTATAACACACATTCTTTAAAGGACAATGACCTGTAACTAGTTTTTCAGGTAGATACCAAATTTGAGGGGCTATCAAATCTCTCTTGCATACTAGTGCTCCCCAGACTTGCTGTCTCCTGCTGTATGTCTGTTCTGCTGCTGTTCTAATACACTGTTTCACCTGGGACCACAAGACAGTAGTTGCTTCCCTGTTAGCTACCCACCTGCTTTGAACAGGTGTCATTGTTGTGTGTATATAAATGCCTAGGGCAGGTCAGAATCCTGGGATTTGCTTAAGGAATTGGGGAGCAGATAGGATAGGAATGTGCTATTCAGAACATTGGGTGAATAATTAGGTAAGAAGGGGAAGTAACATAGCAAAAGCAGAAGATGCACAGGGAAGTTACTGAGGTGTAGAAGTGAGAATAAAAGGAATTTAGAGGTGCCCTGAAAGAGAAAAAATGGAAATAGTGTAAAACAGGGGAACATCTTTTCCATATTAATCACTTTTTCCTTTGTGTGGTTCAGTGTTTGATAACTTCACTGCATATTGCCAAAATCCTTACAAGTTACAGAAAGGCAACAGAAGTGCCTCAGTATGTGTCATTCACTAATTTTCACTATGTTTAGTTTAACTATTTTGCTGAGCAAAAATGCAAGTACTCTAAARTACATGAGCTGTTGTCAGATTAGGTCACCCCTTCTCCTCCTTCCTTCCCTCCTCTTGTGGGGAATGTTGAATTCCATTCTGTTTACTGGAATAGATAAAAGTGACAACAAGCAAAAGTTAGAGTAGTTTGAGAAGACTGCAGCTGTCCTTCCTGGAGGAGACGAGTAACAGGGCAGAGAGGTATCTTTTCAGCCTCGGATTCTCCATTACTCTTACAGTTTGTGTTTTTTTATTTTTTTATTTTTTTTTTTTTAGACTTGCAACCAGTTACTTATTCGGAGCCTGCATTCTGGTGTTCAATAGCATATTATGAATTGAATCAAAGAGTGGGAGAAACCTTCCATGCATCACAACCTTCACTGACTGTAGATGGCTTTACAGATCCATCAAATTCAGAACGATTTTGTCTAGGTCTGCTTTCCAATGTAAACAGAAATGCTACAGTGGAAATGACGAGGCGACACATAGGTAAAAATCGCTGATCTTTTAACCATTTGATTTCATTTCAGCCATTAATCTGATCAAAGCAGGATGAGCAGAGCTGTGCTTTGGGCTCGTCTCACCCTTGTGCAGCCAGCCGTTGAACTTCTCCTTTGAGGCTTCCTGTAGAGAGCATGGTTTGCTCCTGCAAAGGACAGAAGTGGAAAGATGCAGAAGTTACTGCTGCCCAATCCAGAGAAACAGCTTCTAGTATGGCAGCCAGTTGCAATACAGAGGAGTGTAATGGTGGCTGAAGGGGAAAGGAGCTGGCTTCCTTTCCTCATTCAGCAGTGTCTAAGTTAGTAGCAGCAGCAGCAGCGTCACAACTGTCAGGCTGAGAACAGACATGAGGAAGTACTCAGCTGTATGGTATGGGTATTTTTGTTGCTCATGTAGCTGTTCTGTCTTCTGGAGAAAAATGATGTGCTAAACAAACATCTTGTGGGCAGGTTGTGGCCTTCAGGCTCCCAGCTGGACCACACTGCCCTGGGTAGCTTTTAAATTCGGGGTTGTTTATCGTTGACATTTAAAGTATAATTAGAAAATATTAAAAGGTTACTCAGCTTATTGTAACTTTTAAAATGTGTTTTTTTAAAAAAAAATTTAAATTGGACATCTATATTGCCACTTCTCTGGCATGTGAAAAGCTGCCGTTGAGGTAATGTGCTGTTTTGATATGACCAAGGTTTTCTTGGAAACAATTAAGAATACTGTTTACCACAATGCAGCATCTTGCTTTTAAGTTCTGTGTTAAACTATGTTTTATTTTTTGATGGGTTCTTTTTTCATTTAGCAGTATTCATTGGTGGTATTGTTTTTTTACTGAAACCTCTATAGTAGAAGTTTCTGACTCCTTCCACCTCAAATCCAAATGCTTATGTAATAAAATTTAGATGTCAAGAAACCCAGGATATGCCTGTGCTGACTTGATCAAAATGGTCAATGATGAGGAAAAGCAAACATGTAAGGAATTCTCTGTTCTTTTTTTAAGGGAAGATCACAGTTTGTTTAAAAAATATTTTTCAAAAGAGGGAAAGGGATTCTTAGAAACTAGGACCTTTAAAGGACCTGCTAACTAGAACTAGTTAACTAGATCAGTCCTATATTATTTCTGTCTTTTGTGCCAGAATAATTCATCTAGGTATTTTTTTTCCATTCAGAACAAGATCACAATTTAGAAGTGAACAGGGTGGCTTTGGTTTTTTTTGGTAACAGGGCTGAATGAAGTCCTGTTGTTTTTTTCAAAGTAGGGAAAAGAGGTATGCAGTGGGTCGTTCAGTAGTTTAGTAGTGTGGCTGCATGTATGAGGAGTCTGTAGATGGAGATTACTTCTATTTTCCTTTTTTTTTAATGTCTTAATGGCATGGACTGTTTCAAATACAACAGTTTTTAATGCTGGCGTAAGTTTTAATAATGTTGAATCTAATCCTCTTTTTATTCCAATTCCAAGTATTTCTTCAAGTGAAAAGGTTTTTCGGAAATGAACGCTACTTCCTAGCTTGGACTTGGCTGTAAGCCATTACGTGACTAGAAAATTCTAGCTCCTCTTGACCAAATACTTTTCTGCTTTCCCTTCACATGGTGTATGTTTGCGAGGAAATAAAAAGGGGTGTGTGTGTCATTCATATATATATAAAAATTGTGTTTTGCTCTTGCTACAGCCGTCAGCCCAACAGTATCGTCATCTAGATAAGTGATTTCTGTTGCTTTTGAAAGAAAAACCTTGGCTTGGCCTTCTCTGGAGGAGGGGAAAAAAAAACTTCCTTGTTTGTAGATCTACTTGGGTCATATCGTAACTCAAGTTCCTTTGGATTTTGTTATAGGAAGGGGAGTACGTCTCTACTACATTGGTGGAGAAGTTTTTGCTGAGTGCCTAAGTGATAGTGCAATTTTCGTGCAGAGCCCCAACTGTAATCAAAGATACGGCTGGCATCCTGCAACTGTGTGCAAAATTCCACCAGGTTAGTAGCCTGCAAAGATTTTTTTTTTTTTTCCAAAAAATCCAGTGGTGTATTTGTTTTCCTTTGGGCACCTAGGAGGGGTTTCTTCACAGTTTTGGGCTTCTGTGTAGTGAATACAAGCACATGTTAGTTGTACATTTTTAACTTTTTTTTTCCTCTGTAGGATGCAATCTGAAAATCTTTAATAACCAAGAATTTGCTGCTCTTCTGGCTCAATCTGTGAATCAGGGTTTTGAAGCAGTCTATCAGCTTACTAGAATGTGTACTATAAGAATGAGTTTTGTTAAAGGATGGGGAGCTGAATACAGGTAAGAAAAAAACACTTTGCTTTTAAGAGTTCATCATTTTCTTGTTTTGCCAACACTCTGTTTTTGTCTGACTGAAAAACCCTATGTACAGGCTTCTTGCTGCTATTGTAGATGTGCTGTCTGCCAGTTGAATGCATGAATTTTTTCCTCTCTCACTCAACTATGGAGCTCCTAAGTAATAAAGACAAGTAACCTGATTTTAGTATTGCATCGAAGTTAGCTGTTGAGCAAGGCACATCATCAAAGTTCACTTCCCTGATCGGTTCTGCTTGCTTGCTTACTGTGGTGAAACCACTGACTACATCCAGAAGTTTCAATGTTTGTGCTATGATTATTCGCTATTTGTTAAACCTATGATCGTTCTAGTCTGTGCTGTTCTATATAAACTGCAAGGAGTTGGTTAGGATATGATATTGGATTTAGTAAATGGTACCCAAGGGAAAAAATTGGAGCAACTATAAGGCCATTGTGCAGAATAAAACAGCTGGAGAACACACATTTAAGGGATGGCAAATACTTTGGAACTTGTAGTGGAAAAAATTTTGCAGGAGTAAGATGACTCTGTGAATGTGGTAAAAATGCTAAAAATGGTTTTTGAGCGGAAAAAATAGTCCTTTTTCTGCTTTTGAATGGATTCCAATGATATTCTGTATTAACAAAACTAAAAACTAACTTAAGATGGTGTCTGTTTTTAATGTAATATGGGAATTTGGAAAGAAAGCATCTGACTTCTAACTGAGCAGTTTTAAAGCTGATTTTATTATTTTGGAGGGTTTGGAGTTGTGGTTTAAAAAAGAATCCCTTAAACGTCTCTAGAAAACGCTCACTGAAAGAATAGAAATCTGACAACATAATGATATTTTTTAAAAAAAAATCCAAATCGTTCCTGATTTTGGAATTGAATGATGCCATGCTGGTTGCACTGTAGATCCTGGGTTTTTGATTCTTTTATCTGCCTTGTAATATATCCACGTACATGTGAGCGTCAGTATGTGGGGGAGGATGTTCGGCTTAGTGAAGTCAGTTTTGTAAAAGCCGAATTACATGAAGTAAGAAATTTGAGCAATGGAATAAGTTGGTACCTCTTTGTTAGCAAGAGACGCAGAAGAAAAATCTGGCTCAAGTTTAAAGAATTGTTGGATTTGGCTCAAAAGGAGTATGTATACACTTACACATAATTAAATACAACATTCAAATCAGAACAGAAGAAAGGCTTAAGCAGTCAGATGATATGGAGACAGCTTAAAGTGAATGGAGTGTTAGTGCTGGGTTRGAGCAGTGGGGAGACTCTGGGGAAAGGTTATTTCTAAGGAGGGAAAATGTTGTTTGTTAGTAATCTGTAAACCCTTTAGAGATCATAGAGTTGAAAAAGCTCCAGTGGAAACACTGCCAGGAAGAGATCAGAAATTGGTTACTAACATAGTGCTGTACTAGTTTCCTTGCGTATGTTTAACGTGGTGCTAATAAACTATTGATGCAGTAAACTTCTAGGTTAGGCTGCAGTTGTGATTAAAGCAAGAAAAGGTTGCTACTAACATGCATGACTGTGAATTTAAATGAATATAGTCTGAACTGTCAAAGTGGGGTGAAATCAATTGCTCTTGTAAAACTTGTGTGCTTTGTTACTATGTCAAAAATGTTCTTTGTAGACTTCGACAAAGCCAAAACAGTATTTATTTTTTTGTTTGATATTGGCTTAAACTGAGGATTATGTTAGAAGTTCATATGCTGGCAGTTAAGAAATCMTATTTACATAGGAATCCAGAATCATCTTCTGAAGAAAGTTAAGTGGAGGTGATTACAGCAGAGTGATGTATGGACTGGAAATTCTCAAGTAAAAGCTGAGTTTTAGCTTTGAGCAAACTGTTAAGGGACCGACACTGTTTTCTCTTTTGCCAGTTTAGTGAAGAGCTAGGGCTGTTGAACAAAACCAGTTATRAAGTGTTGAGGAAGTATGTTATGGAACACGTTGTTGGGGAGTTGACAGTGGTGGAGTAATGCACTTCCTTCTTGGGGGGAGGAATTGAGACTAAATGGAATTATATTTCCTGTGGTTTAGCTTGTTCTTTTATTGGATCACTTTGTTTTGGCATAGGCATTCAGTACTAAGATAACWGTGTTTTTTCAGAACACAGAGAGCACAGACCCTGACTGCTTTCTAGTCCTAGAAAATGTAAAAACCACAGACAAGTCTTGAAATCTGTCCTGAAATCACTGGCTTAATTTTTCTGCATTTACAGTTCCTCTATTTATGTAAACAGATTTACTTAAAGTGGAGGGTTGCAGTGCTGACACTAAAAATGAAGTTTTGTTTGTGCCTGACTAATCTGCTGTCATTGAATCTTAATGCATCCTTTTTTGGCTTTGGAATAGCTAGAATTACTAGGGAAAAACTGACTTAGCTAGTTTTGCCATTCTAGTTCAGGAAAACTCCCATGTCTGGAGTGGGTAGTGTGAAATAGCAGGATTTCTCAGGTAGAGAATGTCTAATACCCATTTCTTTTAATTTGGAAATGGAAGAGAAGATTTTTGAATAACGGATACATAAAACAAGGACACATGGGAGAGGAAGGTTGTCAACTCTTCAGCATTACTGAGGCTTTCTATGTGATGTTTAATTGAAGGCTTCTATCCTGGAAAAATACAGAGAAGTTTATAGCGGACAAGGGAAAGACACAAAACTGTTACATAAACTGTTTGCGTGAGGATGCTACAGTACAAAACAAATGTAGAAGTATAAATACAGGAAATCAGAGATGAAGTCTGATGTTCCTTTGAGATAACATCACTTAACACAGCGTAACCACATACTGTGTTACGATGCAGGGTTTTTGTCAAAAGAAACTTTTAAGGGAACTGTGCTAGATGTTGTCAGTTGCTCTGAAAAGCCAAATGTTATGATTGCGATAGTATCATGCTATTCAGCTTTGCTGATTGTGCAGAGCAAGGTATTTCTATTCCTTCTTTTTCAGTAGTTGTCTCTTAAATTCAAACCCAGTTATACATGCAAACTCTTTGAAGATTAAGATACTGCTGTGGCGGGCTGACTGTGATATGAACACTAGATCAGCTTCAGTTTTGAATCTCTTACTGAAAGTAGGACTTCTGGTGGTACTTTGAAGCAAATGCTGCAGTTCTAGTTTTAATCTGCAGAGTAAAACTATATTCTGGACATTGAAGATATACCTGTAGTTACTGATGTGTCTTATAAACGTGGAGTGTTTTTGCAAAGATATCTGAAAAACCTCAGTACAGTTATGCAATAGTTGCAGATTTTTATCTTTGTGGGGTATATATGGATGGAAACATCTGATCAGGTGGTAGAGGTCCTTATGGTAACCGAAGCTGTTTTCTGATTTTTTTTTTTTTTTTCCACTTCATTTTCCAGGCGGCAGACGGTAACAAGCACTCCTTGCTGGATTGAACTTCATCTGAACGGACCTCTACAATGGTTGGACAAAGTATTGACTCAGATGGGCTCCCCTTCAGTACGCTGCTCCAGCATGTCGTAAAACTCCTTCCTCCGTTACCAGTGGGCTAAATATCGAGTCCAGTCAACAGACTTAATATAACAGTTCGTCTGTCGTAGTATTTGTGTGTGGTCCCCATGAACTGTTTACTATCCAAAAAAGKTTTTTTTTAAAAAAAGAAAGAAAACAGCACTTGAGGTCTCATCAATTAAAGCACCTTGTGGATTCTGTTTCCTATACTCTGATACTAGATGAAAATTTAGTGTATAGAAAYGCCTTCTTCAGAAAGAAGAAGGGACAGTTCTAAAGACTCTTAATGGTGTTTTTATTGGGTATATAATTGAGTGTCCTAATGGTTTATCAATAACATGAATAGTTAAGTATATGTACAGGTAATGTATCATGATCTCAAATATCACAGTATTGTGCTGTTCTACATTTTAGTTCCCATAAACATGTTTTTTTTTGATTGGGGCAAATCTCAAAATTCCAATACTCCTTTATTCTTTTATATTTTTTTATATAGGCAGGTTTTCAAGTTGTCCTAAACATAAAAAGCAGACTTTCCTTGTAGAAAAGCTTAACTTTTGCTGCCTTCTTAAAGAAAAAGAATCCCTCCATTGGAAGGGAAAGAAATGTCTGAGATTCATCTCTGAAATCTTAAGACACATTATATGCTTAATGGGGCCTAAAATGAATTCATATTTTAAATTCCAAGTATCCATCACACTAGGAGTCTACTTTTCCCTATCCATCTGAGTTGATGCACCTGTTACCAGCAATAGATAGGCTGATGGTGCTGGCACTGATGCGTTTGGGACTTGTCTTGTATCTTGAATCATTGAGATCAATGTTTTTCTCATGGAGTATGAATTTGTAGTAGCATTGGATACTGGATTAAAAATACAAGGTTATTGGCTAACCCCTTACATCTGTATGTTTTAATTAAGCAGATGTCACTAAGAATCTCATTTTTAGTTTTTGAAGCCAAGTACCTTGAAAAATCCTCTCCCAGGGTAAACTAGACTCTTACGTTTAGTTTTAAATAGATGCAGCTTCTTAACATATTTCAGTAACAGAACTTAAATTTCTGATCTGAGTGGCTTTGTATAGGTTACTTACATACCAGATCATACGCATTCATTATGTCATAACGGGCCTTGTTATTAAAAGTAGTTGCTTCTGCAAAACCTCTAGGATAGTGGTTGCTGAGGTATGACCAGCGAAGGAGGACTTCTAGGTTCTTCATGACAGTGCATGTTATTGTGAACCCTTGGACACTACAGCTGCACCATATTAAAAATACTCTGAAATATATTCTACAAATAAGTTTGGGTTGGGGAAGGGTTGGGAAACTGTATAGAAGGGTTATTCTGACTTGAAAAATATACATCTTACTAACAATCTTGTGATCTAGCTGTCTGTCATTCTTTTGTTATTGTGGCAGTAGCAGGATTGCCTTGTCTGTTTTTTTTTCCCATTGTTTCATCCATTACACTAGTACTGTACTTTGTAAGTACAGCTAGTGATAACTTAGCTTTGAGAACAAAAATGTGGCCAGTGTTACAGCTTTTAATCAGTTGACTGAATTGATAATAGTGATGGATATTTTTATGCCATAATGACTAGGGCATAGAAGCAATACCAAAAATCAAGCCTTGAAAAAGTGGGCCAGACAACTCTTAAAAATTGGCAAAGCAGTTACCAGTTTGTGCTAGTTTTACCAGTAGACTAATGTATTGGTAGAACTTGTGAACCTAAGAAATAAGCTTCATGCGTGTTGCATTTGCCTAATATGTGAATACACTAATAAAAGTTTTAATTCTCATGACGGTTGTTTTTTATTATTATTAATTGCTCTCTGTCATATATATATTTTTTCCTGTTGAAGGAGAGGAACTAACCAACCTAAGTAAATGTCAAGTCTCCTGCATGTTGTGGCTAGAAAGCTATAATTTAGTTAAAATCACTTCTTATATGGCTATCTTGAAGGCTCTGGATCTGTGTTTATTTAGTGATACAGGCTTCTACTCCAAGCTTATAAAAGCAGTCACACTTTTTTTTCCTACCAAACAAATTACATCTTACTAGCTCAGATGTTTACTTTCACCTATGAAACAGATAAGAGCGGCTGGGTGAAAGTCTCCATTGCATTTATGAGCAAGTTGCAGCTTGAATCAGTCGGGTGACCTCATTCTCTAGTCTTCCTTGCTGCAGGTTTCTGTGTGTTCTTTTAGCTGTGGCAATATTACTTACTTTGCCTTGAACATTACACTAACCTTGATTGTAGGCTTTTTTGGTGCGTACTCCCAAGTAGTTAGCGTACAAGGACACTACAGACGTTATCTGTGGACCTGTGGCACTGCCTGCTTGCAAGGTCATCTTGGTCTGTGTAGAAGTCGAGCTTTTTGGCTTTTGTTAGTATTATCATATAAAATATTCTTCTTTTTTTTTTTTTTTTTTTGCCAACAGTATCAAATGCCTGGCATCTTGCCTCTTTGATGTGTGAGGATTGGTAGTGGAACACCACCTCTATAATTCCTCCTTCCTTTTGTGTGTGTTGCCTATTTAGGTGGTAAGCTCTCTGCAACTGGAATTCTCTGCTGCTATTATAGTGTTTTGCACAGAGTCCTCCAACCTCTTTTAGCTTCTAAATACTGTTAAACAAATCTAGAATATTGTGAAATCTGTAGTGTCATYTTGTTCTTATTCAGGGCATTGTGCTTAATCAGTATTTAACCTCTTAGAAACTGATTGCAGGCAAATAGCTTAAATAGTTTAACTGTAGACTCCTTGTAATCCACAAGGAGAAGTGAGCTCTGAATGTGGTTGGTGCTCTGAATTGCCTTCCAGTAGAGAACCTAGGCTATTGGCTAAGGTGCCTAATTTAAATGCCTAAAGTATGAATGTCTACTTTGTTTAAAATAAAAATGCTTGGGTGCTGTCAAAAGTAGGCTGCTTAGATGGTCAGGCGTAGTAGCTTTAGAGTAATTTTACACAGTAAAAAGTAGAAATCACATCTAACTTATTTCACTAAGGTGGGGGGGTTCCCCCTTCATGTGTTCAACTTGACTTTTAATGTTGAAGTGGGAGGGTGTGAGGTTTGGGAGTTTGATAATCATCTGCCTCCATGGCAGCTCAGAATTGTTGGCACGGTGAACTGAAAGTGTTTTGTTTAACCTTCAAACTTGTCATACTTCATTGTGGTTACAGCTTTTTTTAGCGTTGCAAACTGAAATTTTAATGCAGCTGGGTTTTGAGTTAAAATATTGTGAAATACARGATTTCACTATACTGTGCCCACGCAGTGTTTTACTTAAAGAATGAAGCAGGGTTCGTTTTACCAAAACAAGTTTGACTATAACCTGATTTTGGGGACTTTCAAGCTTCATCAGTATTCTRAAGAGTTGAAGTGCTGTCTTTGCTAGAAGAAATACCCATCTCAAGTAACTTGCCAGCTATATTAGAAAGTACTTATAGGAGGAAGGATTTAAATTGTTGTCTAGAGGTTTATTACCAGTAGGAGAATATTAATGAAATGTGTATTTTCCTAACCTCTTAAGCTTGGGTGTTAACCAACCRTTACAAACTCTTCACACTAAAGGAGATCATTCAAAAATAACCTGTAGCTGTGTTGGTCCTCTTCTCCATATTTCTTTCCTGTAAGAATTCCTGTAGGAAAGGTGGTTGGTGTTTCTCTTGGGAAAGCACAATTTGCAGAGTAAGTTTTCTAGTAATACATTGTCACARCTACAAAAACTAGAATAGAGGCTTCAAAGCTGAGAACAGCCTTTGATGTTACACTAGCTGTTGCTTCATTAACTGTAGTCAGGATTGAATCTAGTCATTTGGCAGGAAAAAAAGGTGGATGACAAATAATGGACATACAAATATGTGAGACCTTCATTCTCTTGATCATCTTCCCCTGTGTAGAATATCTGGTCAGAAGGGATTGTAATAAGGTCCTTGGCTTGTTCTGGTACTTTTGAAATAGGTTCCAAAGTGACAGTGGACATATGCTCCTGCACGACTGTGTTTTTTCCTTTTAATTTGCAACACTGAAAGGYGAAACAAGCCTCACTGGTTCTGTTTTTTCTTGTTAACAGTATCAAGCTGTTAGCTTGTCTAATGCTTTAGTAAGGTAGATTTAGTTAGTTATGTATGACTTATAAGTTGAACTTACGAGCAACGTGCACCTGATGAAGAGTGAAAGATTATTAAACTGCAGCTGCTGAAAGCTAAATTTATCTTTGGATAAAAGGGTGACTGTTCTCCATCATTTATCTCCATTATTTATCTTTTGAGAGGAGTTGTCTAGGCAGTTGCTCCCCTTTGATTGGGGAATAACTAGACAGGGAGACTGGAGGATCTAAAGCATGCAGCATTTTACAAGGAAGCTGCAGTAGAGGCAGTACTGGTTTTAGAGCCCTATTTAGAGCAGGGAGTTCCAGACTCAGTTATTTGTCAAATATTCCAAATTCCTCAGAAATATGAGGCAGTTTGACAAGGAGTAGTATATAGATAAGATTACCTTGTCAAGATTCATGAATTGTTTTGAAAAAAATGAATGCATAGTTAATYCAGAAACACTTCAGAAGCCCTGTCTCTTCCATTTGTCTTGTGTGTCCTTTAAGAGTTGATTTTTGGACTTCACAGAGTGAATCTGAGAAAAAGATGTATTTAACCTATTGAGATTTGGGGAAGGAGAATTCAATACATTCCCCAGGGCTTTCATGGCTGAGCGTTGGTGTACTGCTTTCTGTGAATTCACTGAAGGAGCCTGGAGTTGAAAATGCCTTTGGCAGGAGAAGAAGGCTTCTTGAGAGAGAAACAAGACTATYCTTCTGAAGCCAACAGAGGAGCAATATGTATTTTGCTCTGAAACAGCAGTGCAGAGATCTGAAGACATTGGAAATCTGAGTAAGGCCACATGGAGAAGGACTACCTCGGAGGAGATGTTAGCTCAGGTACAGCTCCTAAAGAAAGGATGCTGTTTCTTTTGGGCCTGAGCCAAGTTACGCTGTTTGCCTGTACTGTGCTTCATCACGTGCTTGGTTCCGGAGTTAGCAGGGGCAGGTGAAGCTCAGATCTGTCCCTTCTGCCAGAGCAGATGGATAAGAGCTCAGCAGAGTCCAGTCWTTTGAATGAATGTCCACTAGCTGGACATTCTTAACAGTGGAGAAATGACTTTTGAATTAGTTGCTACATATTTTTGCAAGTGAGATGTTGAACAGCAGGTAACATTGACAGTACTACAAGAAAACCCAGAAGTAATGGGATTTGTAGCAGGGAACAAATGAAATTACTACTTTGCTATGCATCTGAGGAGCTAAGCAGTGGCAGGCCAGGGAGGACTGTAGCATGCTGAGGCAGACTGGGGGAAAAGGAGTCKGGAAAAAATGAAAATAAGTGGCTATGAACTGGTAAGGAGGAGAGAAAATAGTTTGAGATGTGAGGACTGATGGGAAAGTGCTGTTGGGATGTGTGACTGAACAATCTGAGAGGAAGAGGAGGAGTTTGAGGTCATGACATGGAGTGCATCCACCTTCCAGATTGAACATACCTAACACTGGGCTGCAAATGGGCATCACCAAGCTGTACATTTATACGCTAATGTAAACCCTCCCTCCTGTTTTTGTAGTTAGTCTTGGAAAGATAATGCTAACTTAGGAACAATGGTTCCTTTTTAGATAAGCACACTATTTTTTTCTTTTACAGCTTCAGGGGTCCAATAGTCAATGGGAGGAAAAAACACAGCTATTAGCAAGGCTGATGTTAGTACTGATGTGAGGGAGAATATCTTCATAATGTACTCAGACTTTGAGGTTTGTGCCGTGTAAGAAATTAAAGTGGGCAAAGAGCCAAAGACTGAGAAACATTAAAGTTTCAATAGAAGAGGGCAAGTGATAGAGCTGAAAAAATGGGAGSGTATGTGATGCTCAGCTTCCGCAGTGATAGTCATTTAAAAAAGAAAACAAAACCCCTTACCAGTATCTGAGTGCTTTTAACGTGCATCTGCTAATCAAAGACTGCAAACCTTAACTTTCCTKTTGTTCCTCCTTGAAAGAGGAGTTGGAGCATGGGAGTAGGGTTAATGGATTTGGGGCTAGTGGGAGCCCACGTCTAGTTCTGCATTTCTGCTAATGTCAAAGCTAAGGCTCAGTATAATCCCTTTAGAAACAACATGAGTTAAAAAACCAAAAAACTGGCACAACTTGTTGTGGAGCCTGGCACGGCATGGAAGGGGCTGTTATGTCTCCACATAGGAGAAGCACTCCTTCTCCACAAGGAGAAGCACTCCTAAAAGGACTCTGCAAAGAGGTTTGCTCATGTATTTATATGAATATATCTGTTTTGATTTTGGAAAAGAGAATTTTGCCTTTTCTTTAATGAGAATGCTCAAACAGATCTAAGGCGCGTTCAAGTGTTCCTCAGCAAGTAGGACATCTCATCCTCTAAAGACAATATCTTATTTTTTAGAGACTTGGCAGAAGAGTGACTTACTGAATCTCTGCAAGACTTCTTTTGCATCCTGATTTCATTCTAAAAATTGTTTWAATCCAAAATTACTGGATTATTGCATGATAAATGGCAACCATGCTTGTTACATGTGTAGAAAACTACRTGGATCTAGAGGTCCCTGAGTAGAATATTAGATGAGCTTTTTTCTAAAATGTTTGTGTGCCAATAATAGGAAGTCATATTGGGGGGGAGGTGGAAACAGCTTCAGAGTTGCCTATTTGTTAAAAAGGGGATGGGAGGAAGGAGATAAGGTCTAACAGTCTAATTGCTAAACTGAATTTCAGCCAAGTWCTGGGTTGAAACTTGACTGCTTGATGGTCCAAAGCCTAGTTTAAGTTGCTTAAACTTAGYTGAACTTGAAGAGGCTTTATTTTAAGTGTTAAGCATAGAATGATTGATCAACAAACGTTTATTGTTTGTTATTTGTATTTTTAATTTACTGTTTCAGCATACATCATTGTTTCATGTAGATTCATGTAACTAGCAAACAGCTTAGCAAAAGTGTCCCATCTTCAGTGAMGACACTGTAAAACTGGGAAGCCGTCAGTTGAACCACTAATTTTGTGATACAGGAAATGAACTGGCTGCATCTGGGAAGGTAGTTCTGACCTTGGTGCCCTCCCAAAGGCGCAGGCTAAGGCTCTGCACRTGTGCACACACATGCACCCTGCAGGGACCTTACTTCTTGTCRTCTAGTTGAAATTGGAGACGAACAGGGTTTTTCAGCTACTTTAATAACGCCATAATTATGTGATAATGACTGCAATTGGTGAACTGAGTTCTCTGATACCTGCTGTCAGCAGATCTGTGTCCCATTTACACACGAGCGGACAATGCGCAGAGTCAAAACCTGTAAGCATCATCCGTGATGTTGTGGAGCAAAGGCAGCTGTAAGTCATGTGAGCAAGTGTGTGTCCGTACCCAGGGCTTTCCCTGGACGCACTCTTGGAGTTGAGGTGTTTAGATTTGCAGGATGAATGATTTATCATGACATTGGTAGAATGAGCAGGATTTTGATAACGTGAATCTCTGACCTCAGGTGAGCAAAGATGCTTCCTCCCTCCAYCCCCCTTGCTCTCTGGCGCTGTCAGAAGACTTGCGTGCACGCAGCACTACCAAGCTGTTAATGAGTACTGCGGTAGGTAGCCATGGCCATGCTAATTGCTAACATTGTRTCTGTTAGGTCCAACTGTGTGGCCAACAAAATAAAGACAGATGGCAATGGATTAACTGACTTCTTCRTTTGGGGCTGGCTTCAACAGCTCCAGTCTGCCTTGTAGGCTAAACTTGTTAGGACCTTGTCAAAAGCCAGCTTAATGAGTTAGCTAGATACTGAAATGCRTTTTGTATGTCTAATATTAGGCTCAGTCATTGATAAGACATTTATTTGAGAAGACGTGGCTGAATTATAACAACTAGGAAGCAGGGAGGAGCTAGCGGACTTCTTTCCRGGTCATGGCATGTTTGAGCGGCTGTCCCAGTTCAAAGAAATTCATCTATTGGATGCTAGGCAGCCGTGGATGTGCAGCAATGAGACTTCTTGCTAGCAGGGATCAAGCTAATGCCGCAACTAATGATGTCTAAACTCTGCCTTTCTAGGCAAATGTGAGCTGTTCCTCCTCCTGCTACTCTTAAATGTCACATAGTCTGGCTGGTGTTGATGACAAACCTAGGCTTTCACTGAGCAGTCTGGGATCCCTTGTGCTCTTTGTGCCCTCACTATTCCTGTGGTCAAGGCGGTATGAACCCTATCGTAAGCCAAGTCCCTTAGTGGCTCTTTCTCACAGAAAAGAACTAATTAAAAGTGAAGATTAAAGGGGGTGAACTACTTACATCAGTATGACAGAGATGACAATCATTTCAGAAGCTTTTGAAAAGTAGTGTGGGAAGGCTGTCTTCTCTCTGTCAACCACTGTTTGCTATATCAAAAAAATTACCTTTTCCTCTGTTAGGCAGTTCCGATTACCCCGTGGGTCTGGTGCAAAGGCAACGGGATTTGCTTGTCTCAGCAACTCCCCTCCTGATTGCCCTTGAACGCTCCAGGAGATGAATTGAGTGGAGTTTTGCTTTTTTCCCCCCAGGTAGGAGATCTATTTTGAAATTATTTCAAGGACATGTTAGCCCAATGTAAATAAACTCAGCCTGCTTGTTTCCCATGTGACCAGGAAAAGCTGATGCTTCTGCTTCTGTGTAGGTTAGTGCCCAGGCACTTTCTCAGATGATTTCAGATTGCATGGATGAGCACTCCTGGAAGCGCTCTCCTGAGCTTCGCTGTTTTTCTGTGGAGGCTCTAAATAAGCTCTAATGATTCTGTTCACTGGAGCAGGGTGGAGGCAGTTTTCATACCAGTCTGGTAAAAATTATTGAGGTCTCTGAAATCCCTCTGGGTTTCCTCTGACCTGCTGAGACTGAGATTGTCCCACCTGGCTCATTGCGGCTCTAAAATACTGCTCCTCACAGCTGGGAGCTCTGTAGGTCTCCTTGCCCATAAACTCCTCTTCCCTTGCTGTGGGAGAGGTTAGCTAACTGACTCTTTCGCTCTTTGTGTTACAGATTCTGACTCTTTGGGGATATTCCATGAAGCCAGGGCTTTGGGATTCTCCCTTGACACTACTAAGATCCATTTTGTCTCTCTGCGCTGCTTGTGGATGGGTCTGTTTCCTTCACCTGCTTTCTTAGCCTGCGGTGGGAGGAGAGAGGAGATATGACCCCTTATGGCTGATACTGCTCAGTTTTGAAAAGAATTCCTTCGGACTCATCCATGTTTTTGTCTAAGACAGTGTCTAATTCAGCCAAGAGATTAATCTGATTTTGTTTCCTAAGCCTTGCACCTCAAAGGGTGTGAAGAAGAGAGCCCTCGTGTTGGGGAAGTTCTCCGCTTTTGAAGGACTTTCTACAAGGCCATTGGTGACTACTGCTGAAAGATAAGAATCAGCAATTCCAAGTGAAGACCAGCAGATTGTATTCAAAGTTGCCGTGATGTTGTTGAGGTGCCTCCACTTGCTACCATCAGGGTCCCTGTGTTGGAGTCAAAGGAGCAGCGGTGCTTCCTTCTCTCGCAGCCGTCCCATGACGGCCTGGCTTGTCTTCCRTGCCTTGTCTGAGCAGGGCACCAGCTCCAGTGTTTTGGGCACAGGTGCAGGGTTGGGTTGAACACTTTCATGGTTGCTGTCTGTGTGAAGGACCAGCCCTCTGCTGATCAAATTAATGGTACAGGGAGATGGCTCGGATTAGGCGCCACTTGAAGATAAGATCCAGCATGGCTGAGAAACAAGTGTGTAGAGAGACCATGCACTCTCTAGCAGTTTTGCCCCGCTCTCCTTCTGGGGGAGTCCTCTGGAGCTGTATTTCTGGACTGAGAGGAAACTGGAAGAATGGCTTTTGCAGGGGTGACGCAGAGTCTGGGAGGCAAATCCCATGCAATGCAGAAGGTGCTCTGATGATGCATATAGATTTATAAAATATTACAAAGCACAGCACTTTGTCTGCTTGTGTGATGACATGAGGCAATTCTGTCAAGCAGTAACTGGGAGAAAAAACAGGCAATATTTTATGAAAATGCTTTCAAGATACAGAGTATTAAGGGCCACCACTATTTCTCCCCTCGCACAGGGAATTTATGGGAAGCAATGCACACATGAGAACAGTCTATAAGAAAGGGATCTGGGTCATGTTTGGTTATTGAGTATGACTTCTGCCAACTGTTGTTGGTATTTAAATCACATTTAATGTGAAGAAAAATTTGTGGTAGCCTCAAGCTACGAAAAGTCAGATTTTTTTTGTTTTATTTTTTTTTAAAGAAAGCACACGACAGAACTTGAAATGAAAAAGCTAATAAAGTCCATATTCCATGGCGTGTTTGCACTGCAACTTTATAAACATGAAAGGAAATATTCCTAAGTAAGCTAATACTCATCG
This sequence comes from Rhea americana, assembly GCF_003343005.1. Classification (NCBI taxonomy): domain Eukaryota; kingdom Metazoa; phylum Chordata; class Aves; order Rheiformes; family Rheidae; genus Rhea; species Rhea americana. The sequence goes on from NW_028186923.1 coordinate 2,719,598, forward strand.
CAAAAGAAAGATTTTCTATCATCCACTCTGGTATGGCTTGAACCACACTGTATTTCAGGCTCTTGGCAAGGTAATGAGATTTTTATGTCAAATGATATTTTTCATATGTATTACTTAAAGCATTTCATTCCAGACATTGCAGGGCTTCTTAGTCACAGTTGCTGCCTCAGTTTTATACCAACTGCGAGGACTTGGCCTCCAAAACTTGTAGGTTTTCCTCTTTCTTTTTTTTTCCTCCTCCTCCTCCCCCCCACCCCAGACACACGTTAATCTGCCATGCGCTGCCTTCGCTGCAAGTGGAAGGATAAATGTGTGAAGGTTTCCCGGGAAATTTACTGCGCTGCAAAAAAAGAGGAAACCTTGAAATGCGCWGGCATTAGCGGCGTAATGTTATAGACGGGGGAAGCCATCAAACACGGCTAAATGCTAGTTAGGAGCAGCGATTTTTAAAATTCTTGTCAGCCGGGACAAAGTTATGTCTAAGCTCCCCTATGGCCTTGGCAAGGCGTACCAGCCCGCGGAGGAACGTACGTGTGGCGCGGCGCATAAAAACCCGCCGGCTCCGACGGCACTGGAAGTAAATTAAACGAACAGGTTCGATCGTAAACCTCCCGGAAAATATGAGGATATCAAAGCTGGCTGGGTAATTAGCATAATTACATCAGAGCGAATGCAAAGGAGATCGTATTAAGGGATGTTGTACTGCGGGAGCTCGGCGGGCTGATAGACCGCTCCGGGGAGCGGAGCAGTAAAATCTTGTTATGAATTTGTTTATCAAGAACACAGAGATAGGAAGGAACAACGATGGCAGTTAACTGGCTGAATTATTGCTTTTTTAACCTTGCTTTCTGCTGATAGTCTTTTGTCAATGCCTGAGCATCCTATTTACGGGAGGGGCGGAGGAGCAGTACGGGCCCTGGGAGGGCTTTCGGGTCACCGACGCTTTGTGTACCCCAAAACTCAGGGCCAGCTTGCAAGATTGCCTCTCCCTTTTTCTCTCCCCTTCCACCACCACAGGTCACGTGGGGCTCTGCCATGCCTTTAGCTGCCCTACTAAATTGTTTCACCGCTGTTGAATTTAATGAGCTTGAGCTACTCCTTCCTGAAAGTTGATTTTGGGTGCTGCCCTTCCTTGCGTTGGACGTTGCCTCCTTGGACAAAGCTGCTACCAGCTCAAGAATGGTTGTGGAGCACCAGGCAAGAGGCTTTTTTTCTCTCATCATCCTCTCTCCAAAAGGGCCGGCAGCAGATGCTAAAGAACGGAGCAGCGATGCTTYCTTGGGATATCTTTGCTGCAAATCATGTCTAATTACCTGCATTTTTCTCCCTCCCTATGACATTTTGTTTGCAAAAGTTTGCACAACGTGCAGTTAGTCCAGAGCCCRCGGAGCCGTCGTGGCAAGGCAGGACTGAGCTGATGCTCGAATGAGAAAACCCAAAGGCGACAGCGGAGCTGGTACATGGAGAAACAGTGCTGCGTCTCAGGGCTGGCTCCTGTGCCGTGACTACTTTCCTTTCCMAGCATCTCTTTCAGGCAAGATGGGAAGAAAAGTGCTTGACAGTTCTGCAATGGTAAAAATACAGCACTAGGAGCAGGTGTTCAGCAGCAATGAGAAAGAGTTGTATCAAGAGCTAGTTTTGTGAAGCTCTGTGAGATTTGCAACATGGTATCTCTAATTTAAYGGTCTGTAACAACGTTATTTGTAATTGCTGTATGAAAGTAACGCTTTGGCCCCTAATATTAAAAAAAAAGATATTTTGCAGCTTATTGCATTAGCACCAAGCATCTTGGCAGSGTTTGGGGTACTAGAACAGTATCAGCTGGACTGACTTCTCCACTGAGTTCCCAAAGCTTTGCTGTGCAAGAAGGGTATCGGATGATGCTTGGGGCTTTTGGTGCTGCTGTTGCATGGAAGAATGATTTCCACCCCTTAAATCAGCTTCTGATTTTCATGGTGAGTGMCAAACCGTGCCCAAATCCCTTTGCAAACGCTGTAGTTTGCAGCAATTCTCAGAAGCTGTCTGGGAAGACACATTGCTGAAAAATTGTGATATTAGATAGGAATGGTGCCTTGTTCAAGGCAGCTTTCAGACTGGATGTGGTCTTCACCATAYGGACCAGAAAAACGGCATCTGTCCCATCCCCTGCAGCTGAAGTATCTTAACCCTATCTCCAGGCTTCCACAGAAGACTTATCTGCATGACCAAAGGGACTGARGCCTGGAGAATCTGGTTCCCATGCGTAAGGTGGCTAAAACCAGCAGAGAAGGGGAAAACACCCTGGAACTTTGCAGCTTCACAGGAATAAAATCAAACATCCACCTGATGGCAGCAGAGGACGGGGAATGGAGAGGACAAGGATGTGGCCACACAGCTGCCCAGCCTGCCTGGTACACTCGCTCAATGATTTCTAAAATAAGGAGCATCCTGGTTCTGGAGCATTTGCTGCTTGTATCCTTCCTGATGGTGTATCCCTGGCCAGGAGGAGGTTTCTTCTAGGGTGAAGGTTTGGTGTGCTAGTGGGAGCTGGGACTCTGTGCTGCCCCAATGCCCGGCTGTCATACCTCTGCTGCTTCCTGAGATGGCAACTCCTGCGTTGAAAGCCCCTGAGCTAGTCCCTGTTAAAAAAAAAATAAAATAAAAAAAATAAAAAGAAAGAAAGAAAAAGAAAAGAAACCACCTGCAGCTTCAGTAAAGATCCTTCAACAATCGGGTTTTATGCTTTGAGCTTGGACAGGTAAAGTCGCCTTTGAGTTCTTGTGCAGAATGCAAAGTACATCCATGTGGGGAAACTGAGGCACAGAGCGGTGAGCAYATCCGCTTTGCTCCAGCGGGGCAATGTCGAGCCAGGGGAGATCACGGGTTCTCCATGGCTTATTGCAGCCTGGGCACATTCCTGCTCACACTCGAGCTCCACGCTGCACCCCTCCGCTCCACTCCTGCACCTTGGCCACGCGCCAACCAGCTAGCAGCTTTGCTCTGCTCCAACCCTGTTTCCCCTTGGCCAATAGCCTGTTGTGGGTGAGGGCAGTAAGAGAGTGCTTAGCCCTCAATTTAACTTCTAAAACTTATTAATTACCTTTTGCTCTTATATCCACAGCTATACGTATATGTGTGTGTGTGCATATATATATATATGTATATGTATATTTTAATTACCTGCACAGACCTGCAAGACTGCTGCACATCTGCAGTGATTGGCCTTGCCCTTGGGACCTTATGGCATATTGAGCACCAAGCAAATGGATATTGTGGCAAGAAGTGAGGAGACAAAGTTACGTGGAAAGGAAGGGCAGCAGGGAGTGCAGAATGACCTCTCGAGCCAGCTTTGCATAAAGTAACTTTTCTCTCCCTTRCACCATGCAGATCCTGAGCGGCTGCTGACCAGACGCCTGCTGGCTGGGCTCAAGAACGCTCACTTTCTCTTATTGGCCAATATTTCAAGTATCAGTAGATACTTAAAACCATCTTGCTTCGAAGAACCAGTTTTTAGCAATAGTCCAGGCCTGGTGGCAGAGCTGGGAGGGAAACGTCGGCCCGGCCGCTCGGCACCAGCRGGCGAATGCTGCCACCAGCAGGCTGCTGAGCTGCTGCCGCGCTTCCCAGGAAGGTCTCGGAAGATTTGCTTCCAAAGCAGATTTCCTTCAAGGAAAAAATGTGAGATTTCCCCCCCCCCAGACAGGAAAATTAGCTCTGCTCTAGTCATTCAGCAGGAACTGGGAGAAATTACTTTTGTTTCTGCCATGTAAAAACGAGGATTTWAAAAAAATCTCTAATAGAGAAAAGAGCTGCTCCTTGCCACCTGCTGAGCTACAGGCAGCTCTTTGCTTTTAGATGGAGGAGGTGGGTTTAGATGAGAAGAGTCTGGATTTGATTTCTAGACAAGTTTCTATCTAGATAGACAAACTGGAGAGATTTCTCCAAGAATATGTTGCCCGTCCTCGTTGCTAGCAAGTATTTGAGGAAACCTCTGATGGAGCCTGAGGCTGAAGGCAATCTCCTGCTGAAGCAACATCACATGCGTGTTCACACTGGCATATGCCCGTGACCTCTCCTACTGGTTGAGATGTGACCTGGGCAGTATGTAGGAGCAAGKAAACCAGCTTTTTCTCATGTCCAAAAGGCGTTCCTGGGCAGACAGGTCAGATGAGGTGAGCGTCAGGGTTCAGCAGGGTTACAAGGGCGGCTGGTTTGTAGCCAGGCACTGATTTCTACCAAAAAGTGTTGAAATCAGCGGAAAGCTACTTGCTGAACTGTAAAAAGTCAAATTTGCCTTGGCTTAGCCATATCGCAACCTGTTGCTGAAATACTAGCCAACATTTCTGTAATTTGTGCTGTTCGTYGAAGCTGAATTTCACCACCGGGAAGGGAAATGCTTGCTGAACGAAGAAGACGGCTAAAGGAGGAAGTTACTGCCCGATTCACAGGCTAATTCCAGAATCCAAAGTTAAATTTGAATTGACTTAAAAATCCCCCAAACTGGATTTGGTTCTCAGAAAAAGCTGACTGGAGACCGCAACCTGGAGCCCGGTCTGGATTTCTGCCGTGCTGGAGAGAGAGATTCGTGCTTTTTTTGGACTTGAGACTCTCCTCAGTCTGGGCTGAATTTGTTCATAAACCAGAGGGGAAAAAGTCCAGAATCTCCTGAAATTATTACATGCTGGCAAACTAACCCAGGTGTTACATGAACTTGAAAACTTAAATTCTGATGGCAGCCACTGCTGTTCTTGGCTTTAAAGAACTGGCTGGGCTTTGTGTGATTACCAGGCCACTCATCAGAACAACTGGAGAATGTTATTTATATTCATGTGACCTTCCAGTGACCAAGTAATCAGAACAAGAGCACGCAGATGATTTGGTTTCAGGTGAAAAGCTGGTGGCGCAAATAGGCCCATGTCAAGCAAATGCAGAAGCAATGGGCTGTAGGGCAGCGTTATTTGAAGACCAAGGAAAGCAGAACAAGCAGATTTCCAAGATAACCTCATTCTACATTCAAAGCAAACCTTTAGCTAATAATATTAAATGCCAACAAAAGAGACTGTGGTCAGTTACAGGTAATAAACTATTAATTAGAGCTTTGTCATAAACGACTCTCGACCTTTGAGCCAAGACAATAACCAATTGGGGATCCTTTGTTCCTGTTCTCTTGACTCCAGCAGTGTCAAATGTTGGATACAGGTGAGWTGTGTTGTTTTCCCCCTCTGGGAAAGGTGATGCCCGGTAATTCGAGGATATTCAGCAACTTAGAAACTAATTAGTTGAAAATTAAATTTTCCACTCTGCCAGACCAAGAACAATAAGGCAGGTCTTAAGACACCAGAGGCCACTTGGGAAAGGAGTAAAGGGTGAATGGGCAAATGAAGGAGTCAGTGCGCATCTCATGCAGCTCTGGCAGGGCTAATTACGTGCAATACAAAACCGTTCCTTGGTCCCATAAACCTGAACTCTTCCCTGCACTCACGTGGTCTCCACAGCCTGAGTGCTGCTGGGGTCAGAGGGAGGCCCTGGGCTTCCCCCAATGTCCCCTGCTCCAACAGGTCCTCTCCATCCAGCCTCTCTACCTTATCTTTCCTTTCTACCACAGGTCCTCTCCATCCAGCCTCTCTACCTTATCTTTCCTTTCTACCACAGGTCCTCTCCATCCAGCCTCTCTACCTTATCTTTCCTTTCTACCTCCTTTCCTTGGGCTGAGACTCACTTAACACGTGTAGCAAACTGAAAGGATAAAAATAAGCTCAACTACTCAACTGGAGACTCTTAAATATTGTTAAAAATCAACTAATTGTGGAACGAAGCAAGGGGCTTGCAAGGCACTGCCATAYCTGTTGCATCCTGTTGAGCTAGCAGAAGTCTTTGAAATAGGATGGCCAAATTCCCATAGTTTCTCTGCCACTGTGATTTTTTTCTTGGTGCCTCTCACCTAGGAAGAGCCTGCTTGGGTAGACMCATTGCTCTTCAGTGGCTCCTGTCCCCATGGTCCCATTGCTGCCCTGCTTTGCTAGGGAGCATCTGTGGGCTGCTTCCTACCCAAAGGTTGAAGGCAGCTGAGCAAGTCCTATGAGCCAGGAAGTCTCTMCCCGGTGGAATCTGGTTCAGGCTTTTGCAATTAATTTGTGTTCCTACAAAAAGTAGTTCTTAAAGCAAACTGAATGTCCTCAATATTTTTAAATATRTAAAAATAGAAAGCATTTCCATAGGGTAAATTACGATTGCTAAAAGCTCCTCTACACCCCCCCAAGCCCCCCAGCCCCATGTCCTCAGCTGGCCATGTGCCGCAGTCCTGGTACTCACAGTTAGTGCTGCTGAGCACTGGAGAAGCTGTAATTGCTCATAAGCGAAGTAGCACTTCCCGAAGTACAGTATTTGTTTAATGGATCATTAAACCAATATAAATAGCACCAAAACACGCATGAAAGCAACAAGGATTTAAGTGTAATTACAGCAGGAAATGCAGAGCACGGTTGTCCTCTTTTGGAGGCTGTGGGGCAGCATGAGTAACGTCACTAAAGCAACAGGGTAAAACTAGGCTCAGGAGGGCTTGGACCCTCCACAACGCTRCTTTAGCTTTCTGTTCCTTCCTGTTTTAAGGGAAAATTCTGGGGCAGCCTGTAACCTTTTTACTTTATTCCAAGAATAATTTCCTCTGTAACGATTCCRTCAAGATCAGGGAAATTAAATAAAAAAGGACCATCTCCATTACCGTYGTGGGAGCTGCTATAAGTAAAGTGAACTAAGATATCACATTGTCAACGGCCAGTCTAACAAAACATTTTGAGTTTGTCCTTCTTGTGTGTCTGGCATCCATAGACCAAAGCTCTCAATGACCAGCCAAACCAGCCCGTCCAGGGTGTGGTGGAGCATCCCTGCTGGGTGAGCCTGGAGGAGATCTGCCTTCCCTTCTCGTTAACCGAGGACTTCACGTCACACACAGCCAGTGCACGTTTATGTGGGAAAGCTGCTCAAATGTTAAAATAACATGGTGTTAAAAAGTGAACTTTATACACTAAGGGCCAAGTTCTCTTGCCAGCTAGGCCTCTACTGTATGTGTGAAGCCAAGTAGGACCTCAACAGTGGCATGTGTGACCTTGGGGACACAATCAAAATATATATTCAAATAACCAGCCCAGAGCAAGCRTTCAGGAGCATTTGCACAGGTACTGGTCAGCATGGAGCAGGGGAGCAAGAACAACACGTTGGGCCAACCGTAACTGAGACCTGCACCACCGTAACTGGGCACCRAGTTTCCTGGGTTTTTTGCAGCACCCAGTGCGGCGAAAGGCAAAAGATCTCATTTGGAGGTTGCAGATTGCTCAGAGAGGTGAGTATTTCTATTTTGCATGTCACTGCTTGTAGCTTACATTGGGAAAACTKATATTTGCATTAAAACTCTGTACATTGGTCTTTGCTGGTCAGCGTAAGCTTGTTGTCCGAGCTCCTTTTGCTGCAGGAGGAGATAACTTCCTCTTCTGAAGGTGCTGGTTACCCGCTACCATGCAAGCCGCATTGGCTGTTATGGACACACAATCAGTGAAGCTTTGTTGGTCTGTTAATTATTACTGAAGTTAGCGCAAAGGTGCCGACAAATGAAAACACTGTGCAAAGGAGAATCGTGAGGCTAATCATTTGAACGTGATGCATGCGATGAGGATGGCACCAAGGAGGTCCTGATGTCTGAAATATAATCTGAATCGTGAAAACTGTAGTGGCTAAAGCATCTTTCAGTCCTTTCCTTAGTTTGGTAATTTCAGTCAAAATAAGTTTTGTCTTCCAGCACTGCTTAGCCTCCTACATGTGTGCCCCAGTGGGACGTGTGGTGATGGAGGTGGCTCCACACTGGGASCACTGGTGGTCGTCTCCCATGCTGACCTGGGACACCTTGCTACCATGAGTTTTCAAATATGATTAAGAGCCCCTCTGAAGGCAGAGCCRGCTCCTCCCGAGCACCGGCCGTCGGGATGCGTCAGGCCATACGAGCAGAGGCCATTTGGACCCGGGGGCTTTTCCAGAGTGCAGGAACGGGCCGGGCAATAAGTGGCCGGATTTTCGGAGGGACTCGCCGAGCCTCCTCGCTTCGTCCCCGCTGCAGCCCCCCACCCTGAGGTTGCACTTGCGGCCGGGCGGTGCTGCGGGGCCCAGCCGGCTCGGTGCACCCAAGGGTGCCGGGGGTGGTGGATTTTCCCGCTGGCTGTCTCCGGGATTTGGCAGCTTTCCCCCTTAGCAGGCCTGGAGAGGGCAGCAGAGAAAAGCGGAGCGGCCGCGGCTGGCAGCGCCGGGCTGCAGCAGGAGCAGCTGCGCTCCGGCACCCGAACGCACTTCTCTGTGAGGAGGGTAATTTAGAGCAATTACACCGATTATTATTGCTTTTCTAATTAGTGCTTTTCCTACAGAATTAGCTGAGTGTTTATTAGGAGCCGCTTGTTGCCAATAGCTTAACTGCTTCAGYACCAGCTTTTGCCGGGCGTCGGAGGGGTTTCATTTTTATTTTATTTTTTTTTCCTGCGTGTAGCCGGTTTYGTTAGCCGGTCTCGCATAAAACCGCCAATTAAATATTCATTTTGCTTTGTTACACATGGCATTAAATTTTTACGAGCTGTATGTTCTCCTTGAAATTTGGGAGGGGGCGAAGTAACCAGCGGGCTCTGAACCGAGGAGGTGCGGACGCTCGTTTTGGCGACAGGGCTCCTGCGGGTGCTATGAGAGGGGAGTGTGGAAAAAAAAAGAATAGAAAATAGAGGGAAAAGGCAGAAAAAGCCTTTCCTCAGTACTGTTGAGATTCAGCCTTAAACCCACCAGCCCAGGGAAAAAAAAAAAAAAATGTAAGGCAGGTGGATTTTCAATCCCTGCCCTGCTGCATCAAGCAAGTTTCCCGTGCTCCATAATCCACGTAATTCTTCTTCCATCCAGCCAGAGTGTAAACTTTTTCCTGGGAAAAGGTTTTGTTTATTTTTTTTTAATTTTAAATATGATATGCCCGTAGAAAGTGGTGAGGATAATCTGAATGGAGGAATAATAATAATAATAATAATAATAATAATAATAATAATAATAATCACCAGCAGCGGGAAAGTATCTGAGCCTCCCGCTCGGGTGCAGGGAGAGGAACTAACGCCCGTGTGTTTCCTTTCCCCAGACCGTGAAATGTGTTTCGTGGAGGAAGCATGCTCTGAAAGCATACGGATCTAAGAAATATGTTCAACTTGGAAGCCGACTGTGAAGGAAAAGGGAGAGAAAATGTGAAACAATGATTTTTTTTTTTTTTTTTAATTTTCTGACCTGGGAAAATCAAACAGAAACAAAAACAAAGCTCTGTTTGAAGCAGATGTGTTTCAAACTGCCTCACAGAATTCAAATTAAATGTTGTTATTTCCTGGAAGTACAACTCACCTTTGAGATGCTTTAGGGGTTCTTCCTGTTTGTTTTGGGGTGAGGGGAAAATACATTTTTTGTTAATTTTTGGATTGATTTCACTTTGGTCAGTTCTCAAGCAGTGTCAGGAGTTAGCTAGAAAATGACCCTCTGCTCAGAGCCAGGGAAACAGCAACAGTTCCTGCCTATTATTTGGAATTAAAAGAGGAATTTGCATTTGGTGTGCCTTGATTTTAATTTACCTTGAAGATACTTTTTTTTCCCGGCGCGCTCAGGGCTGGTGGAGTAACTACTGCACGCGGCGCCGACGGGAACGTCAAATCCGCCGAATTATGTTATACTTAGGGGTTTCCGAAAGTGAGCTTTAGAATAAATTCCCGGGGATAAGTAGGATAGGAAATACCCAGGCTAATATGTGCGTGCACATAGCGAGCGATGCCACTGTAACCGCTCAAATGGAACAAAACAAAATTTGCAGTCAATAGATTTTTTTTTTTTTTAATAGGTTCGGGGCTGGGGTGGGAGTTTTTTTGCCTGTGGGAAGCAGGGATTTCTCTGCAAGCGTGCAGGTAGGAAGGGGACCACGTGGGACCCCACTTGAAGCCTTTGGGATGGATTTTTAAAGCAGAATCAGCAGAATCAGCAGAATGACTGTGGGAAGGGTTAGATGGGGACGTTGGACAGACGGACAGACAGACAGACCCTGGGATGGGCGGATGGGTCTTATCCTGCTGCCTTCCTCTCCCCAGGGACTTAGGGCACGTCTGGACCTCTGCAAGGCATGGAAAGTCCCTGTGGACTGAGRTTGGGCCATGGATAATGTAATAAATTTGTATAGATAGCTAGATGCACATACATATATACACATATTTTTTKTGTGTGTGTGTRTATATATWTATKTRTGTKTGTKTRTRTATAWWWAMWMAYAYAYATATAYATRYRYRTRYATATATRYATGCATRYATRTAYRYACAYRCATRMAWWWMWWYSTRYGTGTGTGTGTRTRTRTATRTRTATATATATATATGTATATATTTGTTTTTGAGATGAATTACTCATTCCTCTCTTTCTCTTCATTTCCAGTGGTGTATTTTAAAACAGACTTTACTTAAGAAAAACTGTGGAGGCTAYTGAAGTTGAATGAAAGCTGGAGGCAGGAGCAGACAAACAGTTCCCACGTCCAAAGGAGTACTTTTGGGGTGACCCAAACTTGCATCAAACCAAAAATTTATTTTGGCTTGTGGGGGGGAAAGGCCCTTGAATTTAGAGGAAAGCATCACTGGAAGTTAATCTGAACGGGATACATGTGTTTTGTTTCAAAATAGCATTTTGAGACCGCTCACAACTAATTAAAACCGTCAAGCCCTTGCCCCTACCACCGTCTTCGAAAAAAAAGAAAAAAAAGAAAAAACAATCAGGGTCAAATCAGAAACTTGTGTAATGGAAAAACAAATGTTGTCAGGGCTTCAGCTTTGAGTGAAAAGAGCTTTCCCCGCCAGGGTTTTGCCCTCGAATACTCCGTTTTAGAGAGGTCTCTGCAGCCGTGCTGGCCGCTAAGGCAGCAGTGTGAAGGCCGGCGGGTGGGAAAGCGAGATTCAATTCTCCTTTTCTTCCTCCTGCCTCTGAGAAGTGAAGGATTTGGGTCTCCTTTTGAATTTTGATTTTGATAGRGGAAGATTTGTTTTGGAAAGCGCTTACAAAAATCATGTGCGGAYATGTTGCTCTGTTTGTGGAAAGCACTTTTTTTTTGCTTTAGTAATTTTGAGTCGATTAGGTGAGTGAGAATCAGCAAAGCAATTCTGGGGCACTTTGCAAAGCAAAATGGCTTCAGGTTTCCGCTGCTGCTGCAGAACCAGGTCTTTTTTGGATTAAGAGGACGACGTGCGCATTAGACCCTATCGCTGAGCACCCGCTGCTCCCCCAGAGTCTTTGGGGGCCACCGACGCGCTCGAGGCTTTGAGCTTCATGGTCGCAGCAAAAACCACAGGGCTCCGTTTCGTCCAAGTCCATTACAAACTCCACGTATCGGGTTTTTGGAGGCAGGGGCCAATCTGGGGTGGATTTCACTCATTTCTCAGCCAGCTCGTGGAGTTTCCCCCGAGCAGGAGGGTGGCAGTGTAGGACGACTCGCGGATGGTACCTTGCCTGCAGAACTCCCAGCTTCTGGGGCCGAACTCAGAGGTTGGAGCTGGAAGTGGGAAATTGAGACGGGTTTCTTGGCCCGTGGAAGCAAAAATGTTCCGGCAGATTAAGAACAGGCTCTTCCACCGAAAGGATGAAAAAAAGGAGGTAAAAAAAAAAAAAGAAAAAAGAGAGAGAGAGAGCGCCACTGCCATTGAATAATTGATGAGTTTCAGACCAATCAATGCTACAGCAGAGCAGGGCTAATTAAAGGTTTCTAAGGAATCCCTGTAGTAATTTACTTGAATGTAAGAAGTTCATTCTCTCGCTCTCTTTTTCTTTTTTTTTTTTTCTTTCCTAGTTCCTAGGAAATTCCAGTTTTAGGCTTCGGCGGTCTCTAACCACCGCTCACTTTTCCCCTCCAGGGGAGTGTTTGCTATGGAAATATGCAATTAATATTGCAGTGATGGTAATTGCTAATTATTAAAACAATGCTACCCCCTTTTTCCATGGCCTACTTTCTCGCTCAAAATCATTTAAATAACAGGGAGAAAGGAAAAAAAAAAAAAGAAAAAGAAGGAGGCAGAGAGACAAGGTGGCTGGGGCTCGGCAGAGGCAGGATTAAGCTCTGCACGTGGCTGGGGGTTTGCAGTAATGCGTCCGCCAAAATCAAGGCAACGCGGTGCTGCTGTCACCTTGCCATCACCGCACGGTGTGCCCRAGGACCGCCTTGCACCGCCAGCACGATCCTAACCTACATACAGAGCAGCCCGGCTGGACGGCCGTATCTACTGGGAGCCCTGGGCCTCCTTGAGAGCCATCCTTGAAGGCAGGACCAGGAACGAGCGAAGAGCGCCGCTTCGCCGCAGAGCAAGCAAGGAAGACAAACCTGCTCCCGGGGAYGCCGACAGCTGGTCGCGCACGGCGCGTCGGACTGCAGGAATCCAGGGAGGTTCTGCCGGGGGGTGTCGGAAGCGTCGTATGTGGAAGTAGGGCTAAGGAGAAAAGTCCCCTAGTGTGTTGAGCCATCTTCTGCTGTACATAAATGAAAGCAAAAATCGACAGGGTTGTAATAAAACATGAAAGGCTTATGTGTAAGCTGGGAAGCAAGGCTTTGAATGGGTTCCTGGTGGTCTCAGGTGGTTGAAGGTGTATCTATAATGCAGTAGGCAATTAAAAGCAGGTTTTCTATTAACCAGCTTACTTTGCTGGCTCCTTTGATGGAGCTGACCTTTCCCTCCCAGCCCGTCCCRGAGGAAGCAACAAGTTGGAGATGATCCGGCTCTCACCCCACTGCGTTAAGCACAGCTTTCAGTCCCGCATATCTTATCTTTTCCTGCCAGAGGAGAGTGATTTGGTGTCTGGAGAGCTGACTGTGGGCCGGCCGGCTCCGATTACAACTCATAAGTGGTGCAAACAGGTAAATGAGAAGGCAGGAGGACCGGGTTGTGTCCCCGACTTGCACCACTGGAACAGCTTCTCTGGAGAGCAAAGACTCCCTGGCGGGTTTGAGGTTTTTTAGTAACCTTTTTAATTTTTCTCATTACAGAGGATGCTTTATCTCTAAAAACTCCTGTACACTTATCAAAGGTTCTTTACAGGTGTTATCAGCGTGGCTAGCACMAACTCGCTGATTTGCCTGAATCATTCCCATTTGTCCCAGGAGTGAATGGTGGCTCTGTCAGAGACGGAAATTTTCCTGATTTGCAGAGATTTCATTTTCAAATGATTTGAACTAAGTAACCTTTTCCTGCAGCTTATGAAGCTGCCTTTAACTGATCTACTTTCAAACCTAGAACCACYCCTACTGGGATCTGAGCCTATTATTTGAAGAAAAGCTTTCCGTCACTTTTCCAAGGTGTGCTCTGTTTTTCACCATTGAGGGTCTTGTACGGTCATCCATGATGTACAGGAGGGGTGGTTGGGTGGTGGGTTTTCTGCTCAAAGAGCAGCAGCGGGCATCTCTTGAGAGACGTATGGTTATGGGTATGTGGTTTCTTTGAGCTTCAGAGCCCGCAACACAGAATGGGAACTCTGGCAAATCCCTTCGCTGCCAGAGTCATGCAAGGTTTCCTCTTGTCATGGCTTTCACTGCCATGGTAAGCCACCAGCAAGGAAACACCAGTCAGTCACAGAAGCCAGGGCTTCACAGACACTATAGGGTCATACAAGACAACTAACCACTTAGTAGCAGCAAAATCTACGTAGACATCAGCATATACTTGTGTCATCCTCTTCCTGCTTCTCCACTAGATGATTGACCTCTTTCCCACCTGGCTCCAGCCTCTTGCCACAGTCTCCACTGGACACCAAAAGCTTTCATCTCCACCAGGTGGGTCTCCAGAGCAAAGTCACCAACTGAAGGAGGASAGCAAGCATCTCCCTTGCTCCATTTGAGAGCAAAGGAGCAGAAGGTTAGTGCTGGGTGGTGAAATGCATTGCACTGGTGTCAAGGAGATGCGTCTAGCTTTCTTTCCGTATGTAAAACATCTTCCCTCATTAGGAAAAGAACAGAAAGAAAAACATGAGAAGACAGAAAGGGTTAGAAACAGGGTCAACAGGAACTGGCGGACGTATCCTTTGGCCCTGCTTTTGGTTATTTSCTTCCAGYTGGCTCTTCCAAATGTGATTGCTGTCACTTCCTTTGCTGTGCCACAGCAGTCGGCTGGAGGCCCTCACACTCCTGGASTCTCTCGTGTGCCAGAGCCTGTCTMAACTCTGCRACCTCTTCCCCTATGTCAAATGGRTTATGACAATTTCTCTGCCCTGGGGAGCTGCCCAGAGCAAATACCCAGCCTCCTTCAGGTTGCTCTGCTTCTCCTGAGTTTCCCAGCAGTCTTCTGTTGTCCGACATGTCTTCTAAATCTGTTCCYATCACCTCATGCGTTCTTCATCTCCATCAAGCTGATGATCCCTCTGTGGCACCAAAGAATACCTCATTAGGRATTGGGCTGCTCAGTTGCAGGTCTCTCCTCCGACAGCTTTGGGGAAGGTTCATGGGGTGTTCAGACCTAGCCTTGATCTCTGAGGGCCTTGGAGCCCATTGCTACTTCTTGGGAGGAAATCCAAGTGCAGCCGAGGGCTTCCCCCGTGTTGATGTGGGCCAGCCCGCTGATCGGCCTGCATATGCTAGGAACCGACTCTGCTCTTGGAGAGCAGCAGATGGTCTAACAAACTAGACCGTTAATCCAGCCAAATTATGGCAACAGATGTTTGAAGATGTTCGCATTCAAATTCAAACTGTTAGCCCTCTTGGATGAACTAGGCAGAATGAGGATGCTTCTCATTAATTAAAAGGTGGGGAGAAGGAAAAAATAAAATTTTTAAAAAATGGTGTTTGTGCCAAATTGCCAGAAGGTTTTTCACCACCTGTAATTGAAGGCTTGTGTCTCCCTTCCAGGTGTAAAGGGAGACTTGGACCTTACRTGGTAAAACACGGTGCGCCGCCTGGCTTTCTTCTCCCACCCTCTCAGGACGAGCATCCCTGAAGGACAGGAACTGGTTAAAAGCCCAGCTCCCGCGCAGCAGCAGGATCCACGGCGGGAGCCGTGAAAGATTGGTGGGCTGTAATGATGCGCTCCCGCCGYATGGAAATGCCCACCGGCCGTCGGCGGTGTCCTCTCCCCGGCGCAGGAGGGGGACGCGGCCCCGCGGGGCCGCGGGAGCGTTATTGATGCTCTCGCCTCGGGGCGGGCGGCGGTAATGGATGTGGGACRGAGGCCGGGCTTTGTCATCAAACGAGGGGCCTGAACGATGGCGCGCCGGAATATTATCAGTCATTCCTTGATCAAGATGTAATGCCACCACGGTCCTTTTCTTTTTCTCTCCCAGCACGACCAAAACACTTTCRGTTTGGAGGCTGCGGCACTCTTTGACCCGTTTGCTCTCACGTTCGGGGTGCTCAAACCCGTTCCCACTGCAACCAAGAACCCACCACCCTCCTCTACCCTCTCCTCTCCCTTCCCCCCAGCCTGAATGTATCAATGTGAACTCGAAAGAAATCACATTTCCTGATCTACGTGGCCTCATCTTGCAAACTGAAAGGCTTCTCTTGCTTTTTATTCCCCCACCCGCCCGTTAATAGATTATGCGTATGCATACACATACTTAAGTTTTATTTCTGCGGCGCTATAGGTGAGAATAGCGCTTCGTAAACAAATAAAAAGGTCAGTCTCTGCTTTGAGATTGCCGTAACACAGCAAGGGATGGCAAATAAGAGGTTTTATTGCACCTCACCTGTATTTAGGCAAATCAAACAATTGCATTTTTTACAGCCCTGTGTAATGGCCTGATGCAGCCAAATGAGACCTCTCTCCCAGGGAGTTTAAGCAGCATATTAGCTTTATCACTTGATGACCCATAAAATGGTTGTGCACCCCTTAGTGATTACCTGACTTACTCAGCACAGCTCTGCAGGGAGGATATTTAAACATTTTTTGCATTATCAATTTAATAATGTCATAGCTCCAGTCATCAGCCTTTTCGAGGCAGCAGCTCTCCTTTGCAGCTGTGTAGGGGCAGTAAATGAAGAGAGGCAGGAACGAGGAGATAAGCCCAAGGTTTGGCCGCATCGCGGCAGAGGAACCGGAATTTGGGGCATCATCTTCCTCCRCTTCCTCCCCTGGTGACATTTCATTGAGCCAGAAACTCCTTCGGCAGCCGTCAGCCCAACGGCAACGTTGGTCACGGTGACCGTGGCGCGGTCCCCTCCCGCGGGAACTGTCGCTGCCTCTCGCAGGGCAGCGCTGGGGACGCCGGGCAGAGAAGCGGTGAGAGGGAATGCGGCACTTCATCTCCGCGGAGCATAGCGAAACCAAGAAAGGACAAGCTCTAAAAATGGGGCCCTAGGACACAAATTTCTAACGACCATGTTTCTTAGCATCTCGATTTTTAGGGATTTTCTTTCTGTGTAAAGCAGCTTGGAAAAAAAAATGTATATATATAGTTATCCTGAGAACATGTTCAAGGTTTCAAAAATTACATTTTACCTAATTAGGATGACCAGCTAGTATTTTGCTACCTTTCTGAAACTAAGTTTTGGGGGAAATTAAGTGTGCTTCCTTGAAAAAAAAATCAATTTAATTTTTTATTTTTTTTAACTACTAGAAAGTTGATATGAAAGAAAGTACACTTCAAGATGAAATGAAAATATTCAGAAAACAATTGAAATGACACTTTTCAGTCTTCTAAAGTTTTATTCCATTTTTCTTTATAACAAATCTCTTACAATAAATCTTACTGCAACTAATACAGCAATGAGAAACTCTTCCGTATTGTCAAAACTGCATTGTTCCTGGGAAAGCTGCTTTAATGACAAACTTTTAGTCCTCTCTATTTTTTTAACTGTGGCAGTAGATACCACAAATTCAGGCATCCAAAATTTTTATGGACAGTTTCGGAAACAAAAATCTTTGCCTTAGGATTGTTTGTGTGGAATGGAAATGAAACGGGGAACTTGGAGATTTGCTGCCAAGCCGGAGGAAGCAGTTACTCGGGAGGGGAAAAAGCTCTCACTTTCACATTTTGCTATTGTTTTTTTAATTTCACCATAGATGCTGGCAATTCCCTTGCCCCAGCTGTAGTTTTTGCCTGCAGTCACCTGGATCAGCTCTGTGCTCTGAGACGTCAGCATGACTGAGAAGTGATTCTTGCGAGCAACAGGTACTATAATTTTACTGGAAAAAATAATTTGTCGTCGTCTTTTTTTTTTCTTTTTCTCCACAGCTTACAGGCTGGATCCCCACCAGACGTTATTTAATCTGACGTGGGCCACTCATAAGTAAGCTGCACTGATTCTGCGGTCCAGGAGTCCCCCTGCTTGTCCTACTCACCRCGCTTGTGTAGGCAATCAATGCATTAGTATTTGCGGGTCCTGGGGTTGAATTCAGGTGATGATAATCCAGGAATTCAGCCTCATTTGAGATGCACCAACACACGCAGCCTGGTCAGAGCAGCTGCGCAAGAAGGAGGTATCTCCTGTAGGCCAAGTCTTATATCTGCCATCCGCTTAGGGATGTTTTGGATGGTCCCAAGCGTGAGATACTTGTGTTCAGGCACTTCTTTCCCACTCCCTTTGCTAGGTGGGCTGAAACATTTGTCTCCATCCACACAGATGTTTTTGAATGTTCTCTGGATGCTCCTGCTTAGCCACCTACCTTTCAAAGCTTTCTGCTGAATTCCAGCATTGTACGTTTTTACTCTGTAATGAATTGACAAATTGTCCAGCTCCATGCAACTCCTCTTCAAATCCATTCCCAGCTCCAGTCCTTCTTGGATATGCCACCAGATCAAAAGGTAGTCATGAGAGGAGGGTTTCTTTTGGGAAGAGGTTATCTTTTTTTTCTAAATAATTCTGAAATTGTGCAGACCTCCCCATTTTCACTGATTCTATTTCATAAATCACACTGAAACTTGCTCTGTTTCTGTGGGAACACAATAAGTAGCTATCACAACGGGTTTGCATGGCAAAGTGATAGATCATTTATCCTGAAGTATGCACACTGAGCATATCAGTAGTAAGATTTACTCCCAAGAGCAGTCCCCAGAGAGAGCTCTTAGGCCTTAGTTAAAGACCACTGTCTCCATTCATTATCTTGTCACTGGTTCCAGCATCTGTTTGATCTATAGATGGTTCTGCAGGGAGCAGGGTTTAATAACTGGAGAAGGAGAGTTCTCTGGGGTTTTGTCACCAGCTAGGTAGAGTCACCTTGAGCAAGTCACTTACTGCTTATTAGTCAAAAATAGGCTATGCTTCAAACTTGTTGCAGTGGGTGGGAGACTGTGGTATTTTTGAGGTTGTGGGCCCTTTACTGGGTTGCAATGTACCCCTCACCCTGCTCCCGAGGTTCAGTTCAGGAGGGCTGAGAGGAAGGAGGTGGTGAGGCTGCGGCTTCCACGTGGGAGCTACAAGAGCAGGCATCCCTTTGGAGGCCTCTAGAGCAATGTCAGAGACCATTGCATGTTGTACCAACATGCCTTGGGACAGCTGGAGAAGGATTTGTAGGAAAAGGAGGTTGTCAAATGTGTACCTAGGATCCCATTTGACTTGAAAATTTTCAGCAGGAGTGATGGAGGGGAAATGTTAGCTGCTACTTACATCTTTAACAAATATTTTTTCAAAACCATCTCTAACCCACAAAATTAGGTCTTTGAATTCCTAATTTAGTTTGAACCTATCATTTTTATACCTGTAAAATTCATAGTAAACACAGAAACCATCCTACTATCCTAATGTTTCGTTCCCAGGAAGAATTTTGAAGCGTTGAAGCCTGTTATTGGTAAGTCACCCATTCAGAAATACTAAGTGAGTAATGGAGGATGAACAGAGGTAAATGTCGTTGATCCATTTCTAATTAGTTCACAATAACAAGTGTTCTCTTTTCATATGCATCAAAGACTAAAGCTTCCTTGCCTTTTTCATTTATTGCTACTCCATCCAAATTGCTTATCGCAATAGGAATTACATTCACACCATTTTTCAGCTTACTTTTGGATGTCAAAACAAACAACAAGCCAGACTTCTGAGATAAATGTGTCTTTTTAAGCAATTTTTTGTTAGGCTTTATAATACAACTTCACCCAAATGCTTCCTAAATCAGGAATCTGCTTTGGCTTTGTTAAGTCTTCTGTGATTTCTGAGACTTATAGAGAATAATGCAGTTGGCTGGTGGGGGGTCTGCTGTGGGTGTTAGTTCCTGGAAACAAATTCCTAACTATCCTAGTCTATAAATCCTGAGAATAATGCTGCGAGACTTGTATCAGCGAGTTCACACCTAGTATATTGGCATTTCAAGTTTTGACAATCCTGTTTAACCATCTGTATTGACTGCAGGTTTGGATACAAACAAAGGAACCTTTTCATGGGGAAATTTGAATTACATCGGAGTGGAAGGAAAACCCCAGTTCATTTTAATGCACCTTAATATAAAATTGAAATCCTGGGATAGTGTAACTTCAATTAAAGGGAAGCCATCACACATACCCTAGCCACAGACCTGAGATCTTGCATAAACATGGCAGTGTTCAACAGTGCACAAGAATAGTGCAAAGTAAAACAAGCCCAAGGTATTGAGTCTCCTTAAGGCACCATTTCCTTTTGTTTTTCATTACTTTTTTTCCTGTAGTGGCTTTACCCACCTGTAATTGCAATAGAAAGAAGGAGCCAGAGATATTTCTTTGCAGACGAGACAGTGGTTGTATTATTATGGTGTATTATGTTTCTTTCCATTAGACCAAAAACTTTTCATCTCTAACCCTAGGAGGTGACCTACAGTAAATACAGTGTCATATTTAGCTTTTGTAAATAGCTTAGCTCTCATGAATGTTTTATAGTGGGGTAAATATCACATTCTCTCCACTTATTTACATCCGCACAGCATCACAGAAGACTTGTTGGTATTAAATATTAATTGTAAGCTTCAGTGAATCTATGCTTTTGTCAAGAGTGCACTGGGCCACACATCTTTTCTGGCCTCACACATTGAGAAACCACATGTTCTTGCAAAGAAAGAACTGGAAGTTCATTACCAATGTTTTTACCAAACTTCCCCTCAATTTGATGGCTACAGCTTCCATCAGTTTAGCTCAGTTGTGTGATGGAAGSAGGGAGAAAAGCCTTGGACAGAGATCTACATGCCTGACCCAACACTTTGACTTTAGTCTGTGTATCTTTCTGACCCCAGGGCAAGCTTCTGTGGAAGGATTTCACAGATTTATGAAGGCCAGAATGGATCAGCTAGCCTCGCTTGCTCTGTATCTCTGTCCAGTGACCTCTTGACTGAACCAAGACCTTGTGTCTATTGAAGGTGTATATTCCAGAGAAGCAACCAAGATTTTCTCTGGAAGACATTAATCAATGGGGAATCCACCTTATCCCTTGGTATGTTGTTATTATTTGATACATGGTTAATTAATTTTAGAATTACTAGTTATTTGTAATTTTGTGCTGTGATTTGAGTGGCTTTCACTTCCAGCCATGGGCTTTGTTGTGCCTTTTCCTGCAGATTTGCAGATCTTGCCTAGTAGCCTGTAATTTCTCCCCCAGAAGAGCAAGTTTTTCTTCTTGTGATAATTTCCTCTCCTTCTTTTAATATGATAAATGAAATGCATGGAACTCTTGGTCTTTGTGAGAAATCGCCTCCAGTAACAAATTGTTCATGGCACTTTTTTTGCATCTACTTGATTTTTACATGTCGTCTGTGTTAACACTGGGGTAGCAGTGACGTTTTTGGTAACCCAGGATCTTGTTGGCATGTGAAATGCAGTCCTCTGAGTCTGGGGGGCCTAGGTGGAAATGTACATTGAGGATAGCAGAGATGGGGAAATGGAGGCAGTGAGAAGCTCAAGGTGGCTTTTTCCATGYAGAGTCTTCCTCCAAAGTGACCAGACTTGCTCAGAAGCTTTGATTTCCACAGAGTATCTTTTTTTCTCCAAAAACATAGTTTTTTTCACAGAGTAATTCTGAGGCCCAAATTTAGACCTGATTGGGAGGGTGAAAAGGGATCATTATTGGCCTATTGCTTCTCTCACTGAGCTCTGCAAAAGTTTTACAGTTACCATTGATGAGGATGAGGCTGAACTAGCTCTGGACACTTGTAGAAAACCCCACGGTCCCATGAGCTTCCTTTTGTTGGGATGACCCCGTTGCCCAACTCTTGCAGCTTGCAGTGCTTCACTATCCAAGAGTGGCACCCATTTTTGTCACTGGTGTAAATTAGGGAGACCACAAAGTGGAAGAGTGCGGAAAGAAGGAAGGGAATTAACTTGATTTTTACCCCGTGCCCTTAACTGTCATGTGTGAATGCAGAACAAGATGGAGAATTTATAGCAAGTAGTTACTTTGCAAGAGTCTTACAGAATTCAATAGATTAAAGTACCTTTTGGAAGGAATTTATTTCAAAAGGATGTCTTCAGAAGAGCTCTGCTGGATCATTGGAAAGGAATATTGGAAAGTATTTCACTGTGCATAAATCCCTTCAGCAGTGTGGAGCAATTTTTAACAGGATCTCCATTTTCTATATAACTTTTTAAACTCTTCCTTAACAGTTCTTCAAGGCTTTTCTACAAAAGAAAAAAAAACTGTAGATGTCAGTACGTTTCCTCTCTTTCCGTGTCCACAGATTGTCCATGAACACAGTGTAGGACCCAGATTTCAGAAGTTTTTCTAAGGCAATAAGCATGGATTTTTTGGAGATCCACATGCTTTAAACACCCAAACATATTTGCACCAAGATAAACATAATATAAGGTGCAAAAAGCTGCAAGACTGTCTTTGAGTGATAGACTTCAATGGGCTTCCCACTGGTTTAACATTCACTGATTTCACGTTCACCGGTACTGGTGCATCTCCGTTGCCTTCGCTTAAGTCTCTGCTGAATTATGTAAATGTGGGCGAGTAGAAAGTAGGCACGTTGGCCTTGGAGATTACAGACCTGCTGTCAGAGGGGAGGACAATAGATTGTTTGCTGTGAATGCATATTAGGAGCTATGATATTTTTGAGGTATTCACTTTAAATAATCTTCCAGAATGGTTCTTCTGAAAGACAACTTCTTCTTTTTCCTACCCCTCCCTGATACCAGTTGGGATCCCTATTTATACTCTGGCTGGATATCAGAAATGTGGTTACTTAGGTATGGAAGAAAGCTAGTGTAATGGAGTTTAACAGCATTGATTTTACATGGAAGGCTCATTTTGCATTTAAACTCCTCCTCCCCCCAGGAATACTGTATTTAAGTGGTTAGTATATAATTTTTTAATTAGATGTTCCCTAATCCATCTAACTAAAGACTAGGAAGACTACAACTGTACAAGAGGGACAGAAAGCTTCTGGTTTTGTTAACTGTCTTTAATTTTCTGATTCATTGACTCAGGTGGCCTTTACTCGGCAAGAAATTCCTTTACTGCCCGACCTGACTCAAAACCATTAAAATGATTGTAGAAATTGGAGCAGTTGTTGGTACATGCTGGAGTTTGTCAAGTGGCCATTAGCCCAGAGTAGCAACCTGGTTATTTTTAATCAATGCAAATCAAGTTTTGAAGCATCCGTTATGTCCTGGACCAGGGGCAAATGTATGAGGCCACTAAACTACATTACAAAACACTTAAGCCCTGTAAAATTTYCCAACCTCTGAAATCTCTTACGACCTACTTGCAGCTTTGCCATGTCAAGCGCTAATCTCCCCATTAAAGCCTTTTCACCTATTTCCTAAACTGCGCACAATGTATGTATTTAGACAAAAGCAGCGGCTTTCAGAGCCATTAAAGGCTCAGGCTGAAAGTAAAGATGATTTTCTTATAGCTGAGGATGTCTGACAGCCGGAGCGGGGAGTGGGGGAGGTTCGTGCGACGCTATATTCTTCTGCTGACTTTTATTTAAGATAACCTGTGAGTGTCAGGATTACAATGCTAAGATTACTGTGGTATTTAAATATTATGTTATTAGTCAAATACTGGCATGTATAAGCCAAAGATTTTTTTTTTTTTTTTCTTTTTCACTATCAAGGCTCTGGGTTTAGCTATTAAATTCAGCTCACAGCTGAGTCTTAAAAAAAATACCCACTTCCCCTCTTATAAACAGCTATTTATGTTTACATTGCCAAATTAAGTCTTTCCTCTCTACTTTGTGACCCTGACACACTTTCTTTTCATTTACTGATCACCAAATTACCTTTCTAATTAAATCACGTGTGTTCTGTTTGTAGGAGATGATTGTATTATCTCTGCCTCCGAACCTTCCTGTTGGGATGGAAGTAGAACCTGAAACCTGTGTTAGTCTCCTCCAGTTTTTAATTCCCGACATTCCCCAGCACTCTTATAAAGGACTGTTAAGAAATCTCCGTGACTTTTCTTTCCCAAGGTTTATCAGCAGGAAGAGCCCAGCTGCCTGCTGACAGATGATTTTCATTGCTGTGAGGAGATGGGAAGAAAAACCGAATTAGGGTTCTCCTCCATACTCACCCTGATCCTTCAATCTTTTAATGGTAGTTCAGGGGACCTCAAATAATATCCTGGGGTGAAGGGTCTGTTTCTCTTTGTAATAGAAGAAATGTTGCTTTTATCTTAGCAAGGACGATTCATTGAATTGCCAACAACTGGGTAAGGGGAGAGCAAGTGACTCTGTGATGTAGGGAGCCAAGAGAGGGGCAACATGGCCCGTAGCTACCTGAGGGCTTTCTCTAGCTGCCGTGAGCGTGATAACTTCCTCCTGGCAGATGTCCTGCTTGAGGGAAAAGAGTGATAAGGAGATTCTGTCTCCTCTGGGAGCAGTCTGAGCATCCCAAGCCTGAGACACTCTCTGATTAAATGTTTACCGCAAAGATGAGCACATCCAGCCCTTCATTGCACTGTAGTCCTTGASAAGACATACAGATATTTCCTGAGGCTTAGTGTATCCTCTCCTAAAGCAGACASTGATATGAGGTCAAAGGAGTCACACCTAAGTGCCCCTTTTTCTCCATTGAATGGGCAGAGTGATTAGTCCAGCTCTCAGCATCTCCATCTTAGGTGTTTGAAGGCAGGGGGGGATCCATCCCACCTCTGCCCACGCAGATTAGTGCCTTTGTAAAATACTCCGACAGGAAAACACATTTCCATTCATTCCACAGGCTCAAGAAATAATGAGCTCACAGGCCCACAGGATGTGAAYGGCTGGGTCTGCACCTCCTTCCACGCCTTCCACGGTGGAGAAGCAGGACCTCTCCAACCCTCCAAGATCTTTGCTATATTCAATGTAGCTCTTCTGATGAAAACAAGCACAAACACAGCTTTCATTGGTAGGTTGCTTGAATGGAGAGCAAGTCAGGTCTGGATGCAAAACATTTTGCAATGATTCAGAAAGGAGGAGCCACCTGGCTTCCTGCCTCCTGCATATGCTTTTTGTAGCAGTTGTAAGAGGCACAGATGGGAAGRTACCTCATGGCTGAAGCCAATGTTCAGTACTTCTCAATACAAAGGAAATCTGCTTTTCTTTTTTTTCTTTCAGCTTTGACATCATCCTTTGGGGTCACCCTGGATTATGCAYTACATCCCTAGGAGATTGCATTTCCTCCTCTATCAAATGGAGATGGTTGTAAACCTCCTCAAGACCTGCTGGGGCAGACTGCTAGATGAGTTATTTTGGAGCAGCAGAAGCAGGCTCTCCTCCACGGAAAGCACATTTCCAGCAGCACTGAGATGGGGAGAGGGTTTCCTGCGGGAAGCTGCTGGTGTTGGTTGCACCGCCTGAGGTTGTGCTGTTCGTGCTCCTTTAATCTCTCGCTTTTTATTGGAGTTTTTTTTAGTTGTCATTCTTCACAGCGCYGTGGTCTCAGGATCCTGTTAAGCAAACCCCACATTAGCCACACTACCTAACAGTGTGACATCTGTGAATGGCTTTCTAATTACTCAAATAAATCAGCGTGATTGGAAATTCTTGAGATTTTATTGGGAAGGAAATTTATAGTAATTAAACCCAATTAATTTTGGATTTCTGTTAATCCAAAGAATGTTTTGGAAGCTTTGGTCTAGACCTGCATTGTCTCCAGGAAGTGATATGGGTGAAAAAATGAGAAAGTAATTGATTTTGGACAATATGATGATAACAGGCAAAATTTTCAAATGAGTTTATTATGTATCTTGCAACCAGTGCAGAGTCTCTTTTCTGGCATCTAAAAATACCATTCAGAGCTTTTACTGAAGATTCAAACAGACTGAAAGGAATCTTTTTTAATCAAAATAAAGAACCCTTTTTAATTACTCAGACTCCTTCGCAGTTGGAGGTAATAATTGTCTTACGTTCTTAAGTAGTGCTGTTATTAGCCTGCCCTGGGGCTCTTCTATTTTCCAGAAGTTAGCATCGCTGTCTGTTGAATGCCAGGATAGACTGTGTGTCAGCTTAAATTTTTTTTTTTTTTTTTTTTTTTTGATGTTGGGAATGACGCGTGCTGAACCCAGCCTCTTCCTTCTGTGCTGCTATTCCCAAAACATCCATACACCACTCTAGGAGCCTGGGAGCACCTATAAAACCATCATCTTCATTTTTTTTCTTATTTTTGTTGTAGGGTGGAGAGTTTTTTGGCAAATAAGTGCCAGTTAGGTGAACAAGCATTTTACCTGTCTGGTTTTTGGTGTGCGCTCTGAACTGTCCTTCTGGTACTAATGGAGCTGGAGGAAAKCCTCCGGGACATGTCGCGGCTCTTCTCTGCAGCAGCGCATGTGGAAGTTGGCAGACTGTGCTACAACATTATCAGGGTCCACCCTGATAGATTAGGATGGGAGGAAGAATTCAGGAAAAAAAGAAGGGCACGATGGGACCAGGGACTGCCAGTCTCGACCTGCGCAAGATGCCCACTAGAAATCTGGCTTTTAATAACTGATATCAAGTTAACTGCTCCTGATTTAAGGAGAATATGGCAGACCCTGGGAAGGGCCTTTGGACATGTGTGGAGATGTCTGCCTCGTTGTCGTGTCCTCAGCATTGCATATTGCTCCTGTGTGAATCTGTGTTTTTGTCAGGACATTTTTCAGCCGGTACTTCAGTGCCTCCTGTTCATCGTGGGSTACTGCTGTTGCCTGGCACAAAGCTACTCCTGATGGTAACTGGAATTGGAGAGACCAGAGCCAGCCGTCRAGTCTTTGTTTCTGCCACACCTATAATACAGGTTCATTATAGGTGGATCCAGATTCTGCCACGGTAATCTCTTTAAATTCACCAATATTGCTAACTGGCTGGCAAACAAACAAGGCAGAAGTAGGTAGTCCTTGCTTTTTGCTGTTTCCTTGCTGATTTGATTTCTTGGGCAGATTTCCTAGGCAGGATGGGGGGGATTGGTCAAGAAAGATAGAAGATTCTCGTCTCCTTTCTGCCTGCTTGAGTAAGCTGCCTCGGAGTAAGATACTTGTCCTAGGTTTAAACACRGTCTTTGCTGGGTTTGACCATGCCACCTATTGACCATGCCTCCACTTTTATTTATTTTATTTCAAGTATCAGCAGATTGAGCTCTGCAAAGAGCAAGTGRGCTCAGAAGCATCCTTATCCCTTGCTGTGCAGATCAAAAAGTGAATTGAAATAAAATGTGATTCACCTCAAGCTGCTCGCAGAAGAAGTTGGGTGCAGAACCTAGGCATCTTGACCCATACTTTGCTTCTGTAAACCTATCAACTGTCCCATCATTGCCACCTGTCTCATACAGTCTGTCTCCTGTAGCCTGTCTTAAAATCAGCATAATTACAGTTGGAAGAGACCTCTGGAAGTCTCTAGTCCAATCTCCTGCTCAAAACAGGACTAGTTTTGAAGTAAAATGAGGATACTCTGTAGCTTGTGAAGTCAAGTTTTGAAAATCTCCATGGATGAACATTCAACTCCCCCTGGGCCCCTGTACCATTACTCTCATTGTGAAGGATTTTCTTGCCTTATGTCATCTCCTTTATATGCCCTCCCCCTTAGGTAGCAACTGTCTTCTACAGACCATCTTCATCTAATGAGAGGGTTTCCACTGAGATATGCCATCAACTTCTGTCGGAGAAGCAGGACCAATAGCATGGAGAGGGCTGGATAGCTGTGCAGAGTCTCGAACCTAGCAGCACCAGGTCTGTGTTCCCATCGGACATGTAGGCTCAGAAGGAGCCGCTTCAGTCCAAACACCGTATTTTATAATTGTTTTCATAAACTGATCACGTTCAATCTTAAAGAGGCAGTTGACCCTACAAGCATCATAGAYAGCTGCTCTAGGATTTGAGTGTGCTTATGAATAGAAACTACTTTCTAGTTTACTCTTGCTCTGCATMAACCTGCCTACCCTGATGCCCGCAGTACCCTTCAAATATTTTTCACTGTCTTGTTTTTACCCTCCCGGCAGCCACAAAGAGCTATTGGCTATTCCTACCTCCTTTTGCTGGGTGAAATGAGGCCAGCTYTTCCCATCTCCTTTCCTAATGTGCAGGCTCTGTTGTGTGCCATCCCAGGGGCTCTTCCCAGCATCTGTCCCATTTCCATCATCCCCGCACAAGGATTGTCTGCATTGCCAAACTTTATTCCAGGTAAGGTCTCATGGGATCCATTCTCACAGAGAACAGCATACAGGAGGTAAATAAGCATTTTGAATTTTCCTCCTTGCTCTTTCCATATGTTTTTGCACACAGTATTGCTATCTTCTAGTATTTCATTCAAAACATCTATGAGAGAATGTGTTTATCCCTGCTAGTATTTCCTGAGATCCAAAATTTCAGAGCATAATTAATGCCATAATTGATAGTTGATTAATTGTCCTTTGCATTCACAGTAAAAATAGATGCCCATATCACTGAGTCCAGACACTATTAGACAATCTGGGTGGTTTTAAGGCAAGTTCTGCTATGAGTAAAGAAAAAAAAAAAGTGTGAATAGTTCAGAAGTTATTCCAGTACTCAAGAGTCAGACAGATTTATTTAAACTTTCCTCAAGCCAAAATGATGAACTGATCCTTGATRTTACTCAATGGTTCCAGTCTACAATATATGTCACAGATTTTAGTTCATCGTCTCCTAGTATGGAAGGTGACTCAGTTTTCATCTGAAGAATCCATAGCAAGAATGAGCACAAAAGCTGAGATCTAATGTATAATTGATCTGCTGAGACATCCTCCTTTGGAGTCAAATGAATATCAGATTTTGTTAGTCGATTCTCAAGTGTTTTATATGTGATATAATTCATAGTGTTCACCTGATGCTATGCACTTCTACTTTTATTTTCTCTTTCAGCATTTAACAGTGAATGCTGTGCGCACAAATGACTTAGGAACCATTTTCTGGGCAAACTGAGGGAGAAGTAAGCTGAAAGAACTTGCTATTAATAGAAAGGACTTTCATCAGCTGATGGATCCTTTGCTTGCACAAAATTTTCTTGTTTTAACTGGCTGCCTGGAAATGGAAACACTTGATTTATTGGATCTCTATCAACTGCCATTTTATATGCTTGGATCCTGTCTCAGAATAAGCTTAAGAAATCAGCTTATTCATGGGTGAATACATCTTAAATGATTATTAATCCCTCTCTCCAAATAACTATTTGTCTTATTTCAGACCTCTRGTGACCAGTTTAAATAGCTCCCTGTAATTCCTTTCTCTCATGCTTTCATTCCCGTGGTACCCATTGCTTCTCAGAAGCTGTGCTCCTTTCTGTGTCTCTGCTGAAGTTGTATTCTCATTTTTTTTCTTAGACATCTAACACCTGATACTTTAGCCAGACTGTTGTGTTTTCCGCAGTGTTTCTGTTTCTACTTTCAATTAGGGATATATATTTTTGTGTCACTTCATTACACTTGCTTAGYTGAAAATATAGTGTAAATATGTATAGGTTTGGTTTTATGGATTTTCTTGGGTGATTTTCTTAAATTTTAAAATTCCCCTTTCTTAAGTTCAGTGTTTCATATTTACTTAAGCCCCCTCCCCACACTTTTTCTGAGGGTGTTATCATTCTCTTAGTAAGAGTTATGGGRTTTTCATTTTAAGCTAAGTCACGCCTTTTTTTCAGACCCAGGTCGTAAGAGCCTCTCCTCTTATATTACCTGGTATTTATAGTTCCAAGAAAATTCTTGGAAGGTGTCTCAAGATCTCKTCCCTAATCAGTGCCAAATACCATCTTTGCATGTGGTATACTCAATTTCCATGTGTATCAGTGAAATTACTGTTACAGTTTTTCCTTGCCCTGAGAAAAGAGGAGGATTTCCTTGGCTGGAAAGCCCTTTTAATGCTCCTTCTGATTTAGTTGTCTCTRTAGTGTTCTGGGTGCTCAACACAGATCCTGTGAGATGGCTTTTCCTCACTGAAGAGTTTGTGTTTGAGAAAGAAGACCAACTGACCTGCTCTTCTGACCTTCTAATGCCCAGAAAATTTTCTGATGCTTTGCCCTGCTGTTTTTTTTTTCTCAGAAGGCCTCAATCCATGCGTCCCAACCATTGCTGTCCTTAGCCCATGTGTTTCATGTGGTGACCATTATAGTTCCCCCATACAAAAACCCATCAAGCACTTGCTGAAGAAAACAAGTGCATACAGCAAGACTCTTTTTTGTGCATTTCCTGCAGAAAAGGAACCACTTGTCAGGAAGGGACGGCACAGCCAGAGCTGAGAGCCTGGATCTGGCCCTCCCTGGCTGCCTGCATCAGAGCATCTTCTGAGGCCCTGGCACCCATCGGTGCACAGCTGAGTTTGATAAAGGRGAAGTTTTTTTGAGTTAATGCTTACCAACCATCTTGGCCCTTCTTTCATTGCTCTTGGGAGTTCARACTTCAAACACAGACTGGCTTGCTGAAATTTCCATGGTTCCCATCATTAGCCAAGAGCAGCCTCGTGCTATATTGCCAGAAGGAAGAAAATGGTTTGGAAAACGTCCTCAACTGCACTTTTGCCAGCAACAAGTGTAATTGCTGCATTGCAAACACTTAGTATAGGGAGGAAAGACTTTCTACTAAAATATCTTAATATTACTCAAAGAAAAGCTGCATCTGGGAACATGCTCCATTTACATTTTTAATATCTCTGGCTATAATCAAGATGAGGTCTAGGTCAGTAGCTGAAGAGTTAAATTGTGCGTCCCAGGTACTTTCCACTAAAGAAGCGTCATAGCAGAAGGCAGTATCTTTCTGAAAATGACTTTAGACTGCTTTTGTGCTAATGCATTTACATTGTGATTGTGAAAAGCCTTTTTTAAAGAGGAAGATAAATCTTACCCAAATCTGATAATCATTTTTAAAAATCTCTACTCCGCGATTTATGTTGCTTTTCCCTCCCGCCCCCGAAAAAAAAAAGAAGAACAGCAACCCTACTGCATCAAAGACAAAAATAATGGCCTGTAAGTACTTAAAAGCTTACGGATAGGAAACTTAAAAAACTGGTCGGATTCAAACCAAATCCTATCAGATTTTCTTGGTTCTCATAAACCTTTAATCAGCTCCCATGGGGCATTTTTGCTAACCATAAAACATGTGATTAGAAGGCACATGAACTACTAGAATTATGACAGCGAGATGGGCTTTAACTTTAGTCCCTCTTAAGAATGGGAATTTAAGAAGCCATTCCAACGATAGCCYGAGGGGGCCGCCCTGGGGGGGGTGCACTGAGCGTGGCCGTTTCTGTCACAAGAAGCCAATCCAGTAGTAAGAATCTCATAAACAGTGTCCCAGCACTACTGGAAGGCTCCAAAGATGGGCAGCATCCTCCTCGAGACCACGGTGTGCCCAGCGTGGGGACWTGTGTGTTTCAGAAGACTTAGTGGTGGTGGTCTCCTGCCCATTCCCTTTCACGGGGACGGGAGAAACCTGAAGTGGTGATCACATGGTGGTTTCAGCAGAGGACCAGGGTGACCTCAGTGATGTCTTCCCAGTGATGATGTTGGGGGGCTATTTGACAAGGGCAAGTTTTGGCCTTGGGCACCCAGCAGCCTCCTGCCACATCTACTTGCCCTAAAGCTGGCCCAGCCCATGAGCTCAGCTCAGCTGCTTTTCATATCAGTGCCTTGTGGCCTTAAAAATGCCGATTTTCTGGAGCATGAATTCCCTCCTCTGAGGGAGGGCTGTAGAGTCGAACACAATTCAGTCAGGCTCTCCGGGCACTGCTGTCATATAAATAGTATCTGTTGAGGCTGAGCCTGCTACAAGAAGAGATTCTGAGTTAGACTGGGAACTGCTCCTTGGTCCCTTATGGGAGAAAACAAGTATTTTATAATCTGTRTACGAAGGTCCCAAGTATCAACAAGTTAGAAATATGCTGTAAGTAACATAGAAATTACTAGAAAGCTAGACATCGGCCAGCATTTGTCTGTGTTAGATGTTACTAAAATATGTGGTTGACGTGAGAATTTGTACTTCTGTCATCTTAAAGATGCTTCATTTGGAAAAGAGAGTGSCTGGTATATAGATGAAGGAGTTTTTATAAGACCCATTTAGGTTTGATCTAGGGAAATATTAGATGAGTTAGGGAGTCTTGACTCTCTAGTGACTGGATCTGAAGTCTCCATGAGTCGATCAGGATAGCGGCTTTCTCTAGAGCAGAAGTGGTTTTAGACCAAAGCACCGTGAAGTGCCATGCGGAGTACCATCAAGATGCCCATTGAGCCCATTTCAGAAGGGCCCTTATTGCTTTAGAAAATGCATTTTTCACTCTTGAAGGCCATTATGTTCTCAGATGGTCAGCTGAGAAAACTCTTGTACGGAGTCCCACCTGCTGAGCTGGGATGGTGCAACATGGATATTTGACCATGAGGACACACRTCTTCCATGCGGGCATCAAGTGACTACAAGGCTAGGAACCAGCAGCAGCTCTCATGCCTCACTCGGTGCTTCTTGCTGTTGTCCTATAGGCAGTCACTGCACACAGCATACACCTTGCATAGGAAAATAGTCTTTTTTCCAGATTTCTTCATCTTTTACACRAACACGAGGAGCCCTCAGAAACCTGAATTGGCATCAGAAAGCCACAGGAAACATAAGAATGTGTACTATAGGAAATGGATGGTGGTCACCAGCCTGAACTGGTCATTCAAGGCAGATATTGGAAAAGGAGCTGCTGGCAGGTTTTTCCGTGAGGAATATTTTATTCTGAAATTCAGTTTGCTGGATCTCAGATTACTTCACCTCTCTTAGTGTTTAGGAAATGTTGCAAATCCTGTCTTCTTAGCTGAGTGGATACCTGGGGTTGGTATTTTACAAAACAAATAAGTATTTATGGACCTGTATGCCTGGTGAAAGAAAAAATACTGATCTTTTAACTGATGTCATTGCAAGTTAAAAATCACCTCACAAAGTACATTTGTTTTTTGTATGGAGATATGATAAAAATTCCACTTAAATAAAAAGACCCAGCACAATATCTCTGCTATGATCCCAGGAAGCAACTCAAGTCTATTACCAAAACCCAACTTAACATAATCATTTTAGCATAGGACACTAAAATAATTTTAGATAATTCTCTATATATGATACTATTTTACTCAGCCACTAGGACACTGCACAAATAACGCAGCTCTGCCCTTTTCCAAATTCTGCAGGAACTTTCCTGAGTGTATCTGGGAAGATTATACAGGTTTATGTTACACAGGCTATTGTGATGCTCTTTACTATAAGATAAATTTGTAATTCCTAATGCTGTAATGTCTGCTGGAGGATTATTGTATGTTAATGTGATTGGACTGTATACTGGCTGGAGCAATATGGAAATGATAGAAGAATCTGATACTGTGAGTTGCAATATATGGAATTACTTGTACAAATGAACTCCTGAAAAAAATATCAAATTCTACCAGCGTTATTTAAAGCAAGGGCGAGAGTTCATGTCTGGACTGAGGTCCTGGCTCAAGTGCTTCCTTAAATTGAGTATTTGGCCTTARGACTATGCTCTGGAGGCCAAAACTTTGCTGTTGCTTGACAATGTTTGGGAGTTGGTGGGACCTTCTCTTCCTGCAGCATGACATCCTCAAGATCTGGCTCTTCTTGAGCCCAGAGTGGCTGGGAGGACACCCCGCTGGAGAGCTCCGCTGAGTCTGCACCCAGAGAGGTGGCAGGTTGGGGCARGCTTTGGTGGGGGCTGGCGCCTGGCAGCAGGTGAGCCTGGTGGTCAACGTCGCCGCGAATCCCCATCCTGGAGGATTCATCCGCCCACCAGACTGGTGAGGAAAGGGCCACGGTCGAGACCCAAAGCGAAAGCCACGCACACGTTTCTCGGCAGCGCAGCAAACACTCAGCGGTTTATTTGCCCAGCTATCGCTGCCGCAGAAATACTTAGGTCACTTGGACGGGAGTCTTCAACTCGCAATGACTTTTAACAGGCAACATCTGACAGTACCAAAGCCCTTTGCAGCCCTGGGTGAAATTATGATAACAAGAGAAAAAAGCTATTACTGCCACCATGCTTTCATTATGCAAATGATATTAAGATAGGCTGTGCRGATCGCCTGTGGCTATGCTATAATCTCCATGCAGTGATTATAATGTGTCAAACTTAGTCATTTTGATTATGACATGTTAATTACATGCCATCCTCATGCAGACATGAATATTACTCGCAGTCAAACAAAACACAAATTGGGGGCATTGTTTTTTTTCCCCTGTTTTGTCTTTTTTTTTTTAATTTGAAATTTTGTTGATTAAATGGATTAAAAGATAAAGAGATCCGTAGCATTGTAAACTCATTAACTATTGGCAAAGTCCTCTCTGGCTGGCTGGTTGGAGACTGGGGCACTTTTTTTCCCCAAACCGTTCACTAGTGTCATTGTTTTTTTTTTTTTTTTTTTTTTTTTTTTGTCCCAGCAGGGGCAACGTTTTAAAAAATATATTATTTGTAAAAGTCCTCTTTGTATTTTTTTTTATGTTTTCTCAAACCGGAGTGTCACGTGGCGTTGAGGAACGTTTGCTCTTTCAGCTCTTCCCGATGCTCCTCGGGAAAAAGCGCCGCGYGGTGGCAGCGGGTGCCCCAGCGTCAAGGAGCGTGGGAGCAGATACGCC
Organism: Rhea americana; assembly: GCF_003343005.1. Classification (NCBI taxonomy): domain Eukaryota; kingdom Metazoa; phylum Chordata; class Aves; order Rheiformes; family Rheidae; genus Rhea; species Rhea americana. Next base: position 2,753,534 of record NW_028186923.1, read on the forward strand.
GTGCCTTTCGCCCAATTTGGCTGTTGCTGCCCCAAAATGTGCTGCTGGTGAAGTGGAAATCAGTGCCTCACTTGGGGTAAACACAGGTAAAGAGGAAGAATGAAATATCAGCAAGAAAAAGAGCAGCGGCGCCGGGCGACTGATGCTTCCCGGTAACTCTGCTTCCAGAGCGGGACCCAAAGGATCCGGCCGTCAGCTCTGCTGCAGCCGCTTCCCATCCCCGTCCCCATCCCCATCCCCGTCCCCGTCCCCATCCCCATCCCCATCCCTGTCCCCATCCCCATCCCTTCATTTCAGAAGTCAAATATATATAGATATATAAAAAAAAAAATCCAAAGTTTTCTGAGGACAATCCCTTTTTTTCCCACTCCCCTACCTTATGCATTTCCTACTTAATCCCCCTGGAGAAAAAAAAAAAAGATTTTATTTTTTTCCTTACGCTTTCCAGTGAAAATATATTTTAAAYTCTTGCGGTTTTGAACGTAGCTTGGCATAAAAATACAATTTCAGGGGAGATGGTTCAATAAAATATTCCCCCATGATGAAATATGCCATTAAATATAGAAACAGATCAGATATCAGACCTTCCCACCGAGATTCCCTTGGATGAGCTATCTAGGTAAGAGGCTGAATCACTGAGACTCCTCCGTAAGTATGGAAGGGAGGAAAAAAAAAAAGAAAAAAGAAAAAAAAGACACCTCGCAAGGGAGCAATACTTAACGAGACTTATAAATAGCTGGGACTGCAAGTTGCCTGATTAATTTGGGGAAATAAACCTCATTGAAAGTGTTTTGCAAATTCATCAGATTTCCTGACTTCTTCAGCACTTGCTAACGTTCAAAATAAAATATCAGCATCCAAGCTCCGACTTTGTCTTCGGCAATTAAATGCTTCGAGTTACTGGTTCATTAGCAGGGATCTCCCCTAGCATTTTCTCCTTGCAATAAAATAAAATAAAAGAGACGACGACGAGGAGACAAAACCGCGCGGAAGGCGCCGTTTGCGGGTAGCRAAAAGCCCTCGGTGGCCGCCGGGGAAAAGCCGCCGGCGCGGCAGCCCGCTGGGCTCTCGGGCTGGCTCGGGGCTCGCCGGCGACCCGGCGGTTTGCTCTGAGCGCGCAAAATAGATTTTTAACTTAAATAAAAGGCGTTTCTGCCCCAAACAGGGTGTTTTTACAGAGGGACGTTTCGAGGCGAGTTTTACGCAGGTTTAGCCCAGAGGGAAATTAAACTCTACATGTAAATGGAGATTACACACAAAGGAATCCATTACTTTCAATATTTCTCAGCAGGAGGGTTCAGAGTTATTTAAATAAGTTTAGATATTAAACCTAAAGTAGCCATTAAAGGAACGTGTATTTGTTTGCCTAGTTTTTATAGAAATCTATCTTTTTTTTTTTTAAGCTGACTGAAAAATCCATTGTGTGCATGATGGTGAATATTTTTAATGCATAAAAAAATCAAAGAACTTTCAATATAGTACTTCCTTTGAATTTTTAAGCACCAAATTATAGAATACTTATTACAGAAGGATGTCTTCTTTAGGAGAGACTAAACTGCAAACGTTTTCCTTACTTTTTCCCCCTTTTCCATCTATTCTTAAGAAGAAAGCTAATATAAACACTGACATTAAACCATATTGGCTATGTAAGGCACTTTGATTGTCATTGAGATTATTTTAAAAGTTATTTAGGTCCCCACGTTACATCTTTGCAAGTGCATGGAAAATGTTTCACCATGTTTCTCTTTGCAACATTTCTTTGGGGATTCATAAATATTGATTGTACCGTAAAAAATTGATGGAATCTTGAAACAGACTGCAGTCTTGGTAGCTGGGGAATTTACTCAATTTTTCTCAATAGCTGCAGTCTATAAAAAGAGGAGATTTTGCAAATTGTTTCTCACCTTGTCTTTTTAGTATTTAATAGCTCTCAATTCTGCAGCCTCCTGAACCATGCACCGGGTAGGTTTTCCATCAAAACTGTATCAGGCCTATTCAAAGGGAATTAAAAGGCAGGGTGTCACCAAGGGGTTAAACTGCCTTCTCTGACAGCGAGCACGAGTTGCCTTGCTGGTGGCAGTGTGGAGCCATCCTGGGSCTTGCTGTGTTAAAAGTTTTGTATTAAAAAAAAGGAAAATCCTTATATGTTAATGGTTGTACACAGAGGGTGGGGAAAATGAGCAGAATTTCTGTCCATCAATTAAAAAAAATCATTTCCCCAAATGCTGAGGAATCTTAGTATTAAGATTCATCTTAGTATTAAGCACAGGAGGTACAAGGAGATTTGTAGCAGGATTTTGCTGTTCTGGCGTAGGGAATTTTAAGGTCATTTTGGCGGTATCCGCGCAGGGCTGAACAGGTGCCCCACACAAATGCCTATCAGCAAAGCTTTGCTGTGCTTCTTACTCAATTTTTGCGCATCCCGTGAGTGAATGAGAATAAACCAGGGCAAGAGATGTCCTCTGATGCCGGGCCTGCCTGCGTGGCAGCGCTGGTGGCACTGGCCAACTGACTCACTCATAGGCTTCACCATTTCCACATAGCCAGCCCTGATCTCAGCAAGCCTGGAGCACAAACCAGGACCTGGGTGGTTTTTTTGGTGATTCTCCTTCTCCTTGTCCTTGGTGAGCTCAGCACCCTCTGTGCTCACGGGCTTTGGAGCTTGAATCCCTCTGCSTGGTTAGAAATTAGCCGGGTGAAGCTCTGAGATGGGTAGGGAAGAGAGAAAGAAATTGCTGAGAGTCTGGATTTGTGTGATGCTAAATGTCTTGCTCAGTTACTGTAGCGCAGAGTATTTTTTTATTTTCTTAATGCACCAATTCTCTGCTTAGAGATGTGAGTTGAACAAGTTTTGTTTTCTCCTAGAGACAGCAAAAATATGTTCCTTAAAATCCACTTAGTTTGTTTTGTCCAATCTGCCAGTGCTTGCTGAAGTGCCGAGATTTAGTCTGCTTTCCTCTGGATGCTTTACCCAAGTAAAACAGCTCCTATTTTTAAATACTTTCTGCCAAGTCTGAGTTTTCCATTGCTTATTACCATCTCGCTGCAGTTCTTTGAAAGAGAAATGGAAAAGGGCCACAAAAACTTGGCTTTCGTGGTGAGCAAGGTCACACCAAGCGTGATGTGAGCCCAGGAAGGTGGCCACTGGCTCCACTGAGCTCAGTGACTGAGACTGGGCTTCCCCAGCACGCTCAGTCTCAGTACGAGATAAATCACGCACGTGGCTTGGACTAGTCTTGACCGAGCTCGTGACAAGCACCCCRGTGGAGCCAGCCAAGGTCCTGGGGCTTCCCAGGAAGGCTGCAAAGAGCGGCTGGTGAGGTTTATCTTGTGAAGAATACTGCTTTTCTCTCCCCTATGCTCATGCAAACCACTCTTTTCCCCAAGCAGGCTGCCTAGGTTATCTTGTTGGAGACTTGTACAGATTAAGATTGGGAAAATGAACTTTCTTAACCATTGCAGAGCTTCACCCAAGATAGTCTTGGATGATGATGGAGTTTTACAGGTTCTCTAAGGAACCGGCATGAGTCTGATGTGGGAAATACAAGGGGAGAAACATTTTGCCTAACATTTAGCCTAAATTTGTCTGTATTTAAATTATTCTTAAGTTTAAGGGCCAGATTTTGGGGATTTTTGGCATCACTCCACAGGCAACCAGGCCTACAGCTTCTCAGCCTCAGCTCAAAGCAGGTCTAGTGCCAAAATAACTCCAGGGAGATGATGAAAATCATGGGGCAATGCTGCTCTAGGATCAGCTCTGAATAGCAGATGGAGAACCAGGGAAGACTGTGAATACCGAGATTAGAGAAGGAAGCAATTCCTTCCAGCTGCTGTGAGATTCCTCTCAAATACAATGTAAAGAAGTTTGATCCTAAGGGATAGGATGATTCCRGGAAATCTTGGCAGTGTAAACGCAACATGAACAGTGAAAGGTGAATGGCTGGTGGGATGGTCYTCAGAGATTCTGCCGCCTTCCCATCTTGGCACCAGCTTACCCAAGCTCTAGTGAGCAAAGGTGATCTCATTGCCAAATCTCTGGTCGTTTGCTTCTTTTCCTCACCTCTCTTCTGTTGGGATTGGGAAGAGATGGGCTTTTTGCACAGTTGGGCTTTGCTCTCTCAATACCCAGTAACACGACGATAACCCAGGCACGACGATAGTCTCTTCCTCGGCTGGATCCTCCCCTCAGCTTGCTGATGAGACGGATCCTCAACATTTAACATTATGCTAATTCCTGCATCACTTGGAACCCGGCCAGTTCATTTTCATGCTACACTGCTTATTTCCGGCTCCTAACGTAGTTTTAAAGTTGCATTAAATAAAGAACGGATGTAAAAATCAAATTAATTACTGGACACTCCATGCTACTTAATTTTAATGCTCCCATTCCACCAGTATTTCTTGTAAGCACAACAAGCTTCGGCATGCCAGCATGGCCATATTGCTCTTAAATACGTTGATTAGAGACAAATATAAAATAGAGATAAGCGTCAGAGCATTGATTTGCAATATTGTTTGGAGCAGTTACTCAGAGTTTTCTTCTCTAAATTGCATGATGTGCAAGCTGAGATTGCACCCAACCAGTGAGCCCCCCGCTTGTCACCTCAGGACGGTGGTGTGTGACAAAGGGGACCTCGCAGTGCGTTGCAGCCCAGGCTGGCCAACACAGAGGTGTCCATACGGCTGTCCAGTCCATCTATCGCTCCATGTCCCAGCCAGCTGCCGGAGAGAAAGACTCATTTCGGTGGAGTGGAACAATTTACATGACACTCTTCATCTACTTGCTCTCAGGCAGACTCTGAGAAATCCTTTTTGATGGGGGAGATGGTTCAATGTCAGAAGCAGATATGCGGGAAAAAAATGCAGCTGTACATATGCAGCTGTACACTTGTTGGGAGGCAAGACAAAAGCACCTTGACTGGCAGGAGATGAGATTCAAAATACAGTTTATATTGAATTTTGRGGGGTCTATGCATGCTTAACTGGGATGCAAATCCTGGTCTGGGGTTGCATCCAGTGCTGGGGGATTCTGGGAACCGGCAGCAGGGAATCGCTGAGGTTGCCAGTCTCAGCTCAGCACGCAGGCCGTGGCTTTTCCCGCTGTCATTCCTGCTCTTAGCCCATAGCTTGTGGCTGCACCAGCACAGCTCTTTCAGAAGATCAGCAGGGCCTGACTTTAGAGAATGAATTTGGGGATTTGCCTCTAGAGTAACAAGTAAGAGTCAACACACCCCTGCAGCTAAAATCAAAACAATATTCAGTGCAAGGTCAAAGCCCCTTTAGGCAGAGAGATACTCTGCTCTTTCCTTTTTTTTTTTTTTTTTTTTTTTTTCAATTGATCCATAAGAATTTGTGCACTTAAAATTTGTTTTTTTTTTGTTTTGAAAGGAAAACTTCCTATTGTTGTGCCTTTGATCACTACCAAATTCCAGTACTGGGTTTTTATAGCTGGGTAGAAAGTTGGAATTTGCCAGCCRGGCACGTTTCACTGTATGTACATTATTCCATTATTACAGGTTCTTTTTGTGGGAAAAGCATCATAGATAACATCACTTGGCAAGCCATAGYCATGCCAGCTGGCCTGGTCTGTCAGTGCCAGCGGTCATCTAGATGCATGATGGGGAGCCCAGAAGGGCAGCTGAACCATGTACTGCGACAGGAAAGAGGAGAAAACTAGGCACATGGCACTGTCTTCTTCTCCCCTTTTCCCCTTCTCCCCATCTTCCATTCTTTTCTCCTTCTCTCCTTCTCTTCTCTTCTCTTCTCTTCTTCCCTTCTCTTCTTCTTCCCATCTTCCCTTCTGCTCCTCTCCTTCTCTTCTCCTCCTCCCTTCTCCTCTTCTCTTCATCTCTTCTTCTTCCCTTCTCTTCTCCTCTTCCCTTCTCCTGTTTTCCTCTTCTTCCCTTCTCTTCTTCCCTTCTCTTCTTCCCTTTTCCTCTCCTCCTCCCTCCCACCCTCTCACAGGTCCATCACCACAGTGCCGGAGCGCCCTGCAGTGGTGAGTAGCACCTGCCACGTGCCACTTGTGCAATGTTTTAACTTCTCCTTCAGGAGCGTGTCCACTCTAATCTCTTCCTTTTGGAAGAGTTTGTTGTACTGCCGCCTTGTTCAGAACTAGCCATTTTGGGTCTGGGGTAGGGTAGCTTGCTTTTCGGGTTTCTATTTGAGCTGACTTAATCCTTCAGGTCCTATATTTGATTTTTTTTTTTTATGTGCACAACTGCTGGGTGCTGAGGGCCTTTCTGCACAGCCACTGCCAAGGAAGAGGGCCAGCCCTTCCACAYACGGATATTTTGCAGCCTCCCTGGACCTTTCCAGTGACTCCCTGCTTTACCGGGATGTGCAGGGACTGATTCCCACATCTGTACCCCGTGTGAGTACGAAGTAGTGCGTCGCTCCCAAGGCAGCCTCTGTTGCAAGCACCAAACGGGCTGGAGGATGCTTGAATATTTCAAATGAGTCTGCAAGCTGGGGGCGGGGGAATCAGCTAATCTAATGCAAGTTGAYTTTATTCACTAATATTCTTACAAGGAGGGGAAGGATAGATACTTAAAAAATGCAATGGTAAAAATAGCTTGCTTAAGTAACAGCACCGAAGGGGTTACACCTTCCCAGCCGTTCCTCACCACGCAACTTCTTCTAGGACCCACACAAAAACTTATTAAGTGGCTGCCTGTCACCTCTCCTTAATAAATAAGAATCTCTTTTCAGCCTCTTTGTCTCCTTCACCTCTGGGGCCGGCGTCCTGTAAACACACTGCCAATTAAACCTCACGTCTAGCAAGGCCACAACTAATGAAAAGCAATAGAGAATTCACTGCCTTTTAATGAGGAAAACATTGCTTTTTACAGGGAACAATTTATTGGGCCAATTCCCCCCGTCCATCACCCTGGGGAACTGCTGCCTTTTTTTACCCCCTGTTTGTTACTTTGTCAAGCGCGTGTAAAATTGCACGCTGAACACAGAGGTGAAGGCTCTGACTCAATTTATGGTGTGACATCTCTGATCTTGCTCCCCGGATCAGTAAGCGATCCTGGCAATGATATGCATGGAAATTAATTACTGTGCCCGCCAGCGCTACAGCAGGCCCCTGCCGCTGCTAATAGATCCGCTTGCTGGAGTTTGTTAGAGGGGCGGCCGCGGCCGCGGCTGCGTCTGTCTGCTAACGCCCGGGCCGTGCCGGTTAGGTGCAAACCACCACCATCATCGCAACCCACCTGCACGGGAGGCGAGAGCACTGCCCGAGTACCCTTGGAAAAGACAGAGCAAAAAAAATGATGGGAATGCGGTGATTTTGGTCCTTTTTTTTCCCCTCCAGAGAGCAAAAAGGCAGTGTTAACCCATAAAAAGAGCATAATATGTAAAAAAGACACATTTTCATCAAGCCAAGACAATTGTGCGATTTATATTTAAAAATGCAAAGCAGACGGAGAAGTTGCATTGAAAATAAAAGAAGTTTGGGGATAAATTCTGGATAAATACCTCTGGGGCCATCTCATGCATGTATATAATGTGGGTTAGTGCTGTCAGCTTTATAGCGCTCTTTTTCTAGCTTTCTGCTTTAAAATGCATTCCGAAGTTCTTCACTGTAAAGCTTTGCTCCTGCCAAACAGCTAATTTCTTTGCTGGTGGTTTGGCACGGGAAAAGACACTCGGTGCGTCCGCAAGGAGCGAAGCGCTTCCCCGTCGCCCCGGAAACACCTGACCCTGACTAATCCTGCTGGATTTTCTGCTTGATATTTGACATATTTTTATCATATCATTTCTTATCCCCTTAGCAACTCCTTTCTCTCCTTCGTCCTCACACCATTCCTGTGCTGGCAGAATTAAATTAAAATTACACTCAGCTCAGATATCCCCTCTGCCTACCTCCTGCTTGTTTGATCTGTGTGGCTGCAATTTGGCCACTGCTTCACCAAGTTGTTGTAATTTATTTCATCTTTTCTTGAAACCAAACCCCTTCAGACCCTTAAAAACTGTAGGATCTCCTTTACCTTCCTCACCACTTCCCTTATGGCTTTCTACAATTCTTCTTTTTATGGCCAAAAGAGGTTTCGTTTTGTCTTGTGGATGATCAGACGACTAAGCCGTGATGCCCAGGGGTCCTCTCTAGCTCGAAGGCAAGATAGATGAGGGTGATGTGGTGCTTGGTCCCTTCCTCCCGTAAGTCTTTCCCCATCTCCTCCAGGGAGTCAAGTGGATGGAGATGGGGCAGGCTTTTAGTAACATTACTCCCCGAAATGGGTAACTTGCACTTCTAAATAGGATTGAAAAGAAGAGTGAGATTTTAACACACACATTAAATTTGGCATTTAGCAGCAAAACAAGGTTTAAAAGTCATTCTGATTTTTTTTTCCCTTAGGAAAATCTCACAAGACCTCTCAAGGTAGTTAGAAAAGGAAGCTTTGTTTTGAAATTTCTTGCAAATAAATTTGAAGTTGCTCCAGAGGCTCTCATAGAAAGACAAATTCCCCCAAAATCATCTAGATCAACCATATTTAAGACTTTTTATATCGTTTAAAAATTCAACATGCACATTTGGAAACCTAGAAAAGATGCATGCATGCCTCTGTGAAATGGATTGGGGGGGGGGCAGTGCCAGCCTACTTTTGACCCAAGTTGCGTCTTAGTCACAACACAATTTTTTTCACTRAACGCTCACTGTAGGTGCTCTGGTTTTCAATTGTTTCAAATTTCAATTTTATCCTAAAAAGAAAGATATCAGTCTTTCCTAAGGAGAAAAGCACTTAAAAATATGCTTATTAAAAAAAAATAAAGTAGAAAACACTTGGAAACTGGTAGTAAAGGGAGTTTGGGAAAATCAGGCAGACGGAGAGGAAGCAGATGCTCTTTAGWTGGCTTTGGTGTCTTGAGTAAAGGCAGTGCTTGTTGCTTCTATATCTTGTCTCAGAGCAGCTCATGGGCTCAGTGACCCAGTCTGTGCTGCAGTTTCATATTTTCTGAACATTTCATAAAAAATAGCACAGAGTGAATAAGAGAACAAATTCCATCTTTGGATTAACCTAAGTATCTTCTTTGACCCAGTTTGCAAACATATCAAAGAGCAAAATTCTGTTCTTTGTATTTACCCTCGCTAGTGAAATCCAGAAAACTGCCACGCATATTTATATCTATAATCTAAAGATTATTTCAAAGTTTAAAAAAAGGAGGGGGAGGGAGGAGGGAGAGCTGTGAGAGATCATTTCTTTCTTAATGCAACTGTTAGATTTGGCTGCTTTAGCAATTAAACTTTTCCTTTATTTGTTACCCCTGTAGACCCCTGGTTAGAATAGGATCCTGAAGTTGAGTCCGCCAGAGCATTGGGCTTACATGATTCAATTAACCTTTAAGGTAGCTCTGGAAGTTGGTACTCTAGGAGATCCTTTTGTTAATTGGCAGCCTGACACAGACAATTAAGTTTGATCAGATGAAGAGGGCATCAGGGACATCATTAGCATACTGTACTGAAGACTACGTGGTGTGTAAAAGTTGTTTAATTTCTGCCAAGGAAGAAAGCGGGGGGCTGGGGGAGCCCTCCTTGCACATACAGCGTTTTGCTTATTAAATATTTCATTTCCCTTGCCGTAAGCCTTGAATGTTCCCAATTTTTTTCCCCTCCTTTTTGGTTTCTTCCCACTGCAGTGAAATCCACTGGATGATCATTCCTCTCTTATTAAAACTTCCGAATTTCACTTGAGGAATTGCATGAAGAAAAGAAATATATATGTGTTTGTGTGTGTGTGTGTGTGTGTAAAGAGAGCCCAACAGAGAGATCTGCTGCAGGGAGGCAGTCGCAGGAGCTGGAGCCAGGAGGCTGGGGTTGGGTGTGCTCTCCACACACCTTCGACCGGCAGGAGCTACGCAGAAGCACACCTGCTGCTCGTGCCAGGATGGTGCACGTCTTCTCCTTCACAGGGAGCAGCCTGACACGAGCAGGAGGTAGTGGAGGGGCTGAGCCCCCCACKGGGTGCTGAGCTGGAGCTCCAGACCACCTCTCTGGCAGGGGTGATGACACACGTTGTTCTTGCTGAGGTTGATGTGAGGTTGGATTTGGTTTGTGAGCTGTGGGTGGGGCGAGTTTCCTCTGCCCGGTATTAACCAYAGCCATGTGGCAATGCTGAGGCTTTGAAAACCTGCTTTCCTAGCAGGTCCCTATGTCCTGCTGAGGGGCAGAACAGAGATGAGCCAAACTGCAGCCCCTCTTCAAGGTTTGCTCACCACCACCCTTTCCTGAGCAAAGCTGTACAGGGAACAGGAGACATCCCGGATTCAAATCCTATTGTTAAGTGGGTAGCACTTAACTTYTACAGCTTTCCATATCTAATGCAAAGCACAGCCTGCCTGAGACTATCCGTTCATCTGCGCAGRGCAGGGGGAATGCTGGGATGATGCTGGTTGAGCAACCTGCTGGGACAATGCTGGTTGCACCACCTGCTGGGGTGGTGCTGGTTGCACAACCTGCAGTGACGAGGATTTTCCTGTTGTGGATATGGCCCGTCCTCCCCTTCTCACCATGCTTTGCAACCACAGGATCTGTGGGAGTTCATTATATCATCACTGATGGAAGAGCTTAAGCTCAGAAATAGGTAAGACCCGCTTCTCCTCTCTTGCACCTTGCTTGCTGGCCTCCTTCCCCAGCGAGAGCAGTGCAAGCGTTGTGTCATCGTTGCTGCTCACTTGCCTTTCTCCAGCTGTCTTTCAGCAAGCAGGAGAGAAGGCACCTGGAAAGGAAGCTGGACACTTAAACAGTAATAGGCACATGATATCAGGAGTTTCCATCCTAATATTACATAGGTAGGCTCTCCAGTTTCTCATTAGCCTTGCACAGTTGCTTTAGCAATTATGATATATATTGCATAACTCTTATAGCATTAGTCCTGCTCGAAGTCATTAATGTGCTAGGATAGTGATAGGAGCAAATGTAGACTCGTATGCTATGTGGTGCTAATAATATCTATGAGATTTTAGTCMTAATCCAGCGAGACCTTTTTAGCCCTCTACTGCCATAGAGTTGTATAATGGAAAATTAATGGGAAGTTGTGAGTGAGGAATGAGAATGTTTTGCTCTGTTTCTTCCTAGCCACGCTGCTTATCCGGGTGCAACATAAGAACAAAAGCCTGGCTATGAGAGTGCAGACAAAAGATTAATTCAGCCCACTATGCAAGAACGACCAACAGTAAATGCCTCAGGGAGAACATAGAAACAGGGTGAGCATGTAGCAATTCCCCCCCAGGACACTCTGCGAGCCTCCAAAAACTTGTGGCTCAAGGACTTCCCTTGCCACCAGTCCAGTTCTTGTATTTAATAGGTCTCAGCCTGTTTGCCTGCCACAAATTTTTCTAGTCTCCTTTGAACCTGCATAAACTTCTGTTTCAAGGTCTCAGCGGGTAAATAATAAAAATAGTAAGTATCCACAGCTATCCCATTGCTATCTCCTGCCAGCACCTCATTTTAGGTGGGTTGTGAATCTCTGCCACACTGGAGTCACATCAGTTGGGTGCATGCAGGCTCTGTCTGCCAAAGTTTCCAGCCCATGTGGACTTCCACCTCCATGGTGTTTTCGTTGTTGTTTTTCCCACTTCTCGTTGCCATGAGTGCACAGAATGGAAAGTCCAAGATTTTTGGTCGTCTCATCTCTAAGCAGGGAAGCAGGCAAAAGTAAAGGCCTCCTTTGTTTGTTTGTCTAAATACCTTCCCTGAGAAAACAGGGGTCTGGGGAGCAGCAGGTCAATGGAAGAACTTCCTGCCATGCAGCTTCAACACGTGTTCTACCAAGATGTTAAATAAGAGGACAACGAGCTCTGGACTCCACATGGCTTTAAGTAGATTGGCTTTTCTTTCTGCTGTTGTCACTTTTATGAATGAAAGTAGACTTTCCCCCTCCAAAGCAACACTCAACTCATTGGTGCAGAGGTCTGCTCAAGTTTTTTGAGGTAGGAAATCCAGGATAGCAAACCACACCTGGAAAAATTCACAGTCTATTCAAAATCTGTGCAATTTTGGTAGATTTGGGGGCAGGGAAGGAAGGAAATTTCACAAGATTGCTGAGCATTCATTTGGATGTCATGGAAATGGTGAGATATAGACTTTGACCACAAGCTGTGCTGATCATTTTGTAATGCAAAAATCTGCGACTCCCTAAATCTGCACACAGAAATGTGGCTGATCTCATAGAGAGCGGGRAAAGGCAAGAAAAGGGACAGAAAAGGTCATGATTTTTTACAAAGGAATTCATGTCTCCAGCTGATTAACATGAGGTGTCAGAAAACGGGAGTATGTCATGATCTGAAGCAGTGGAAAAGCCATTTCTGCTTTTCCCGTTTGTCCTCTTAGCTGTTGTCCTGTGCATGTCCATGTTGTTATGCTCCATCTCCTAAATCAGGAGCATAAGAAAAGGARAAAATGAGGTCTACGATCAGAACCCGAAAGTGGGCAATACGTGGCTTCTGTGGACTGTGCTAACCATTGGGGTATCATTTGAGGACGTCTATGAGATGCACTGGGACTGAGTCTGGCCTGTTTCTGCATAGCTGCTCCCCCAAAAATAAATTTTGAGCCATAAAGGAATAATATTTGCTGTTTGCTGGCTGTACAGTTTCATTAAGATGACATAACATCTTAGACAGATTATAATTTTATAATACCTTTGCATGCCRCTGCTATTACTACTATGCTGTTTTATGTCGATGTTAATATACAGATGTTGCTTTAATCTGTTTTTTAATTTACTTTGTATATCCCCCACGTACATTTCGTCGTAAGGTAGTTTATTTTGTAGCAGCTCATTTATTTTAAAAGTTGGAGTTTTTTTATACCACTGCTAGCATGCTAATGACATTTATACACATATTCTCTTTAATCTTTCCCCTAGTTGCCTGGTACAGAGCACAGATACTATCATCTCTCTGTTTTTTCTAAATGCTGAAAACTGTTTTATTAGAAGTTTTATTTTAAGGTTTCTGTTTTTCTTTTTTCCTTAAGCTTTACTAAATGCAGCTCTGTGGTACAGTATTTTGGTGTGGTGCACCTTCCTTGGCTTTTCCCAGACACTTTCATTGCAGGATAAGTGTTATTGTTGTCATGCTGTTGGGTTGGATCACCTTCATGGTCATCTGGTGCTACCTAGAAAGATCTTGGCCCTGTGGGCAGCCGCACATTCCCAATTTAGGGATAAGGCAAAGAGCAAAGTTGGGGCCTAGAGTTAAAATTCACATCTCTGCCCTATACCAAGCCCAAACTAAGATGAAATCCAAACACTGAGATGTCCCTATGCCTGGATGTAGATATTGTATGCATGCTAAACAGTAAATCCTCCCAGCTGGGTTCACTTAGTGCAGGACTTTGGAGTTGTGTCAATAGTGAAAGCAGGTCAAATCAGGGAATAAGGATTCAGTGACTGCAGGCTGGTACTCATGAACAAAACCTSGCGTTTTGGCCTCAGGTGAATAACGCAGGTTTGTGTTTAGTTTCAGTGGAGGAGCAAAGTCCCATTTCAGAAGGGACTCACGTGCTTTGTGCAGTGCAAATGCGCAAGGAGGTGGAGAGAGAAGTTTTRGAGCTGCTTCCCATGCAGGACTTCTCAAATCATGTCTCATTTAGTCTGCCACMCAGCATGTCATCAAATCAACAAGTGAACCAATTACATTGCCTTTGGTGGGACTAGTCCCTCACCTCACCCCAGCACACCGGTGACCTGCAGCTTGACTGCTCCATGTACAGCTCTGCCTTGCTGAACCCCTGGTGAAACGGCTCCCAATGCAAGGAAAACGAACRCTGCCCCTCTCTGCAAACTTCGACATTGCAGCCCTGCTGTAATATCCTGTTGGAGCTTTCAAGCCTCCTCTGGTAGACTTCCCCACTTCCCTTAAAAAATGTACATCAGGAGAGGCCTGAATATTTTTCCTATCACTTGGTGGGACAGAGCTTGAGAAACGCTGCCTTASATGGTTTCATGTTGCCAAAATGTATTTGCTATTTGATGATGTGGGCTTCGGAAGGCCTGCTGTTCCCAATTGTCCATTGCATATTAAGAATGGTTATAGCCAAGAAGACTTTTCTATTTATTTGCTCCCTTTTCACYGTGACTTTATTATGCATGAGCAGCTTGACTGTGATACTCCTTTTGTTTTACATTTTGCATTCATTAAGAACCAGTCATCTGCATATTTTGTGAACCCTCGGGGGTCTCTTCTCCCCTTGATGCATGTGTGCCAGTCCCATTAGCATGGATAGGAATTAGGAGCTCACACTGAAGGAAAAACATAGTCACTCCTCCCTCTGTTTCTCTCTTCACCGCTCAACTAGGATATTAAAAAAATCATTACAGATGATATTCACTTTGGGTTAAAAAAATAAAAAAGGAAGGAAAGGAGTACTTGATCATGTATCTCCAGAGAGTCTTCTTATAGCCTGGGGCTAGAGGCCATGTAGACAGAGGGTGTAAATCATTTTAGCTTCACTGAGGTTTATGGCTATGTCTGCAGGAGTAAGTAAAGCAGGCCAGACCCTCTTCCCAGCCTGCAGGCAGGACATACAGTTAGGCTTGTGTCCACACTGCTACCCTCTTCCCTCCCAACCATGTGAACATGCAAGCAGAGTGGGCGCTTTGCACCCAATTGCCTGGCCCTGTTTTGGTCGCTAGCATTCGAACCACCTCAAAGGGTTCGGTCCCATTTCTGGGACCATTTCTTGGCCAGGTCTTGCCCTGCCATTGAGACGAGGGACCAGGGTTCCCAGCATCACTGCTGTCATGGATAGCGAGGGCTGTTCCCGATGTCACCCCACGCCGCTTTGGCACAGGGCTGCTCTCCTCCCTCCYCAGCTCCTCCCTACTAAGGGACTTTTTTCAACCTCTGTAAAAATTATCAGAGCACAACGGCTGTTGGTACAGGGATACCCTCCTCTCTCTGCCTCATCTCAGAGGGTTGGAGCAATCATGCTTCTCTATCCAGACAGAAGTTTTCTATAAAACCTCCACTGCTCCTCTGCATTTTGCTCCTTTCTTGAGCGTGTGCACAGGGAGAGACGTGGGGAGATATGAATTTATTTTCTACATTGTTAAAGCTTTAACATTGCCCTCAGATCATACTGACACAAAGGCAATGCAACTCGGTTCACCAAACAGCACATTTTGCCCTGAGCAAAGACACTTTCCCATGCATGGAATGAGCTCCCACTGTTTCCCATAAGAGCGCCGGGGCTGGCTCAAGAAATCCAACCGAAAGCTTCCTGACACAACAGCCCGCCTGAAACAAGTGAAATGGATGATGGTGCAGGCTGCAGCCAGCCAGTGCTCGCCGGAGCTGTGCACAAAGCGCAGTATTAGACAACGTCCCCACATCACTGCTGCTGTAGTGGCTGGAGCATCATGCTCTCCGCAGAGCGTCCAGCCCGTTTCAGCTGTGTGCTGCTGGCAGCAGGGACCAGGTTGGTGCTGATATGTTTGCACACTCATCAGCGTGTCTRTCTCAAGGGTTGGGTGCAGTGGATATTTTAGCAAGGAGACCACGCAGAAGGAGCCTATCTCATCTGGGTAATGGTGGGTGGAGGCGCAAGGGTGAATGTTTTTGGAGAACGAGGTGTTCTGTGTAGCACGACTTCCTGCCTACCAGGTCTCTGCTAACAGTCCAAATGCTCTCTCGGGATTAAAGTGGCAGCTCCAGTGCCAGCACTGGGTATTTGACTGGAAGAACCAATTTTTTGAGTGCTCCTTCACAATCCAACTCTGTCTTCTTTGCGCTGCTTTGTGACCTTAGCAGGGTATGCACAAGTGGACAAATTACTTAGCAAAGGGACCCAAAGCAAAAGAAGACCATACTCCAGGGTAAGAGATCTCACTCAGCACTTCCTGGCAGCCTCATTTCAGGCTGCTTGGAGATGGCCAACACGTAATGCAACAAAACAGTAATGTCCCAGCTTGTGTTTCTCTTGCTCTTTTGGCCCCTTCTTTCTACTCACAAACTCTTTTACCAGCTCCAGTCTGGAGTAAATAAACATGTACTTAATGATGGCAAACTAGGAGACCATGGGCTGTCCTTAGCTTGGTGAACAACCCTGGAGCTTGGAGGCTTCTGACATCCTTTGCAATAAGGTATGGAGACTTGCTGCTTCTCTATATTGGCATAGCTCACCAGTGCAGGATTTATATTTCTGCCTTGACTTATTCCCGCCCAGCTGGCTGCTCTCAGCCTGTGTTTGGTCCTGGATAACTTTGCTAAAGCACTGTCTAGTCAGTGTTGTGGCCATGCGTCTGCTTCACTGAGGTTTGGAGTTTCTGGTTATACACCACAATAATTGCACTTCAGCTGTGCATGATGCCATGTTTAAGAGGCAAGCACTCCTCACCCCCCCAAAAAACCCAACTTGGGATGCGGTTTAATCTTACTCCGCTGAACTAAAACAAGCAAATAAACAAACTGAAAGGATGGGAAATGATTTTACTGGAAGTAACATCAGCTTCCCCATTCGTGAATCAGTTTGTTAAGAGAACGAGGCTCCATTTAGCTAAAAGGTGCGAGCTAAATTGCAYGACTGGCCTTCACATCTGCAGTCTTCTGTGTATCAGTTTTGACTCAGCAGTTTTCAATAGTAAATCATTAGTGTTCCCATGAGAAAGGCAAGCTAGTTCTTAACAGGAGTTTGAAATGAGGAAAGAGATGGGCGGAAGAACAGATTTTCCATTCCTAAAATAAGGCAGAGCATTCGCCTTGAATATATAGAAAGCACATGGGAGGCCTGAGGCGTTCCCTTTGTTAAATATTTACCAGGCCAGTATTATTTTACAAAACATATATAAAACTTTATCTAAGCCAGACGGAATAAGTATAATGCTTGGATGGGTCAATAGGACCATTTTCCAGAGTGGCTTGTTCTTAAATGGAAAGCAAAATCCTACTAGAGAAAGTTCGGTAATGTTTGACTTCTAAAAGCATTGCTTGCAAAAATGCAGCGGTGCCTCGACTCCAGGAAGCCAGCAACTTATGTCACCGGTATGGTGAGCGAAGGATTTTCTCTTCGTTGCATCTGTACAAACTCTTGGACAAGAGTACGGTTAGCGGATGAACTCCTGTTGACTTGGTGTGAATCTGAGGATGCGGAGGAAAGGATAAATGAGGGTGTGTGCAGTATTCCCCCCCTAAAATCGCTTTCATTACTCTTACAGATAGCCCAAGTTTTGAATGAGTTTCCATGTTTTGAATGAGTTTAACCCGCCACAGGCCCTATCATCCTCTTTGCAGAAGTCAGGGCTCAGGTCTGGAGTTATCCAGATCTTCACTCCAGCCCTCCGCACTTCACTCACAGATATAATTAAAGTGCAGGTAACTTAGAACTATCCAAATATTGCAGAGTAGCCAGGATTAGACAGAGGATTTGATCACTAATCTTTGTGAGGACACTGCAGAAAGTGCCTGTCTGTAGACGCAGAACTAGTGTAGAGGCACTGTTTTCCCCTGTTTTGTAAATCTTTTTCAAAAAGGAAAAAATGCTTATTTTGAGTTTTGCTTAAAAATGAATGAAGTTTTCTTTCCTCACAGGTATTTTTAAGAAATTTGTGATTTTTTTTCCTGGATTATTCACAAGCTAAATTACTGCCATTATCTACTTAGAAGCAAGCAACAGTATTGCCCATGATGTTATTCAGGAATAAGGTAAAATTTCTTACTGTTAGATCTTGGTTCTTTTGCTGTTACCGCTGATGTTTCTGCATCTCCTACTGTCTGGAGGGTCTTGGACAGCTTTATGGACAGTGGGGAAGGGTGCCTGTTGGGTGGTTAGTGTCAATACTCATTAGGAGGTGTGAACTAGCCTGTCATGTATACTTGTTTTCCTCTCAGGTCATGGGACCTCTGGAAAACTGGCCAAAATATATGTTTTTTTAATACAAGGTGACACTATCAAAGAACACTCTTGCTGCTCATAAAGTCTAGTTTTTTAATTTTTAAGATTGGTTGTATTCCTATTGCCATATTTGCCCAGCCTCATTATTCTCCCATAATGTGGGAAGGGAAATAGCTTTTCAAAGCTTCCTATTGGACAAAAAAAAACAAAAAAACAAACAAAAAAAATTGTTATTTCTGTTAATCCCACCTTGCATTTTATTATAAAGCTTGCAAAGAAACAGGGGGAAGGCTACAAAGGGCAGGTGTCTGGTAGGCTGTCTATAGGAAAGGGGGATGGCAGCTGATGCTGAGCACTGTGTGTCCCCAGAGAAGGACTGGAGAAGGATCTTAAGTAGGGATTTGGAACCTGTTGGTGCCAAGTAAGAGGCCTGATCTCTGGGAGGGTAGGGAAGGTCTATCAGTGTTGGCACACTGATGGGGTGTGCAGTGATAAAGGAGCTTTTGGGTTGGCACTTCAGGCATGGGAGATCAATGCTCTGGATTTTACAAGCAAAATTGCATTGCAGCTTCACCCCAAATTTGGAGAAGGAATTTACTCACGCACAACATGCGTGCTCCTCCATGTCTTGCATGGCAAAGACAAAACCATGGAGAACAAGCGATCTGTCCTAATTGTGGGTCAGAACAGAAATGGAACCAGACCTCCCAATGCATGAGCCAATTTGTGGGATCTTTGAGGGCCTCAGGCCCTCAAATGCTCTTGTTGTCCCTATGCTGGTGCATATCAGCAGAAGAGCAGTCTCTTGCAACCTTGAAGGAGGAGGTCCTGGAGCTACACTGTGGAGCTGGTCCTGCATGCAGCCTTTTCAGCAGAAAAATGAGTGTTTATGGTACCTTCTAGTTGTGGTTCCTTACTAGTATATGTCAGAAATATCACAGGAATTGGAAATGTCTGATGACGAGACTTATTTTTCCTACCTCTTTTAAGCCAAACTTGTCTCCTATAGCACAGAAAATGCTTGATTTTTGCTAGACAGGAGGATATACAAAGGGAGAAGGCATAAAAAACAACCAAAAGTGGATTCAAGTGCCTGAAGAAACTATGAGGAGTCCCACAAAGAAGGACCAGCTTTCTGCTCATGAGAGATAAGTCCAAAAATGTCCACAAGCTGGCAGAGGTCAGGTCTGCCTGACTGAACAGGCTGGTGGCCAGCATCTGGTTCATCTTTAAAATACTGGCACATATTAAGGCTTTTTCAGTATATATGATACTTTCTCCAAATCCTCTTCCGGCTTCCAGTAGTTTGCAGTTTGTGTACGACCTGAGCCAAACGTGGTTGCTCCATGCAAATCACCTCCTTCCATGAGCTCATCCGTCTCCCCTTGAGCCCAGGCAGGCTTTGAGCATCCAGTGTGATTTAGGGAAGCGATGCGTGACAAATAAGGGCAAGTTGGCTTTTTTTTTTTAAATTATAAAGTGCAAAACACATTGGCAGCTCTTTCTGATTCGCAAATACACTTGAGAAACTTGTAACCAGGGAACGCTTTGTGAACGGGAAGAAAAGCACAAAATTTGTCATGCCTCAGGAGCTATTCAGTTCCTTTGCACATCTAAAATTTACATCAAGCTGGGCAGCTATGCAATGCAGTCRAAGTTTAAGGCATCCAAACTTCGCTGCGAATTGCTGCACTGCTACCCACCGCTATGATTTAAGTCACTTCAGATGTCTAAGTAGAATCAAAAAATTAAAAGTGTCATGAAACATTTTTTGAGAACTCCATTCAGTGAATTTTGAAAACCTTCCCCTCATCTTCTGTGAAATATTGTTGTTTATATTTTATACCAACATCTCTCAAGCTGCGTAGGCTCTATGTCATTGGAAAAAACATCTTGTAAAAATTTTCCTTTTTTGTCTGTGATACCTTGAGTTGCAGTTACATTTATCCCAGTTCTGTGAGCAGCAGTGCTTCTGAAATCTGTTTTTCTAAARCCTGCATTCCTGATGTTTGTCCTTTGGGTTTACTCTCTGAAGTGCAATAATATAGCCTGAGCTCATCTTGGACCCTTCCTCCAGGGGAACAAGAACATGATTTGAAGGTCTTTCTTTTTAAAGAAATTTAAAATAAATAATAAATAATTTTCCACTTAGTAAAATATTTTTTCATAAAATTTGCAGGAACTTAATATATTTGATATGTTCGTGATTGCTAAACTTCTCRTGTATTTGGTTGAAATAGTTTAACAGCTTTGGAAGTTGTCAGCATCATTCGCTTAAAAAGAAACTAGGAAATATTAATAGGTTAAAGATATTACTATGRAAGTGTAGCATATTTTCTCTTTAACTCCATGGCTACCTGAATGGTTGATAAAAATTGTAATATCTCTCCTGAAATTTATTCTTTTTTTTCTCTCTCTTTCATCATTTATATTTATGACCRCCTTTCTCTTCTCACCTGGAACCTGCTAATGCTGACAAGTCAAGAAATGAAACTTTTGCGGGCAGACCAGTCATTCTGCCATAGTAGATGCTGAATCCCATTCAACCAAACCAAATGGGTAGAGGTTTCCAAACACCRATTTTTACAGATTTTGCAAAAGTACTCAGGTGGAGCTGACAAGCGTCCCAAAGAATCTGTGCAGGACAGCAACATCAGAAAAGTCCTAATCCCAGGAAACATCACTCAAAGGTTGCATGGTGCTATGTATCAGATCAGTGAATGCACCTACAATAGGAAACAGATTTCTAAGCTGCTCACGGACCAGCCTGTTTCATCAGTGTGTTGTATAGCAAAGTCAAATACTTTGGCATCCCTAAGCCAGAGGTATCTCTGCAATTACCATCATCAACCCACCAGGCAGTTTCATCAAAGAGCRGAGGTCTGTGCAGCAGGGCTCTGTTTCCGTAAAACCACATGTTGAGTGAACTTCCACCACATCTCCTGACTTTTCATTATCCTAATTCTGAGTTGTCAAAACGTAAATATCGCTTCCACTAAACAGATGGCAACTCCCCATTTTCTACCTTTGCAGTGAAAGGTTTCAGAAAAGGCCTTTGCTTCTGAGAGGGATGCTATCAGACCTGTAAATCTAACAAAATGGCAGAGGACARTGTTTTCGGGAAGAAGGAAAGATAATTGCAGATTAGCTTTATATTTATATGTCTTAGCAACTCTTGCTGCTGCTGACTTTAAGCAGTGAAAGAAGATCAAAATGGAGTGGAACACCACCAAGTGGGAAGGAGATCTTCACTAGTTCAGGTGTTCAGTGTCATTTATTTTGCAGGATGCAATGATTTGGCCTTTGATATCAGTTTTTATTACCGGAAACGCAAAGAAAGAGGCTGAGGACGAGGTGTGTGTCCAAATGACTTATGTGCCCCAYGACCAGACCAAAGGCAAAACCATGAGTGAACGTTTGTGTCACACACAGAGGTGGGACTCCATAGCCATACCCACTGCTTGCTGTCAACATTGTACTCCCTTTCCCCACATACACKTACTTGAGTTGTTACTTGGGTGGAGATCGAAAGGATTGAATTAGAGACTTCCTGCATTTGAAAGAAACTTTTACATCAAAGCTGATTTTCCATGCATCTATTTTCTGTAACTCTCCCTGYGCAAGAGAAGGAGCACCATGGCCCTTCCAGACATGAGTCACTACAGCTTCAGGTTAGCTGCAATTCRGTATGAGCTAGCTAGCTGCATACTTCAGGTGTTTTATTGGTGATACAGAAGCTATCATATACACCAGTTTACATGATAARGAGTACAGAAAATATCCCCATTTTGGGGAATCTCTGTCATCCAGAAAGGTGGGAGGGAGGAGGAGACTCCAGTGCCTCTGCGCTTGGTGACAGGCTGCATCCATGTGCAGCAGAGATGTAGATCATAGCCAGTGTGTTTTTTTCATTGACACACCAGATTTGTTCAGTCTGTATTATTTCCAGCCGTAATTACATAGCGCAGAGCCTTCTGCAAATGCTGGAGAGCTCCCTTGCTCTGCTGTAGCCTGGGTAGGCAGGAGGCATATTAGGAAATTGTTCGGTTAATGTTAAAGAGGATGGATTTGTGATTATGGTGTTTTGACCCACCTGGTAGTCTGCCCTTGGAGCTCTACTTAACAGGTCTTCCCTGTGTCTTTTGAAGCAGTTAATTTTGTGGCCAAGTCCCTGAACTCTCTTTCCGTTCCTTTTTCACGTGTAGGGCTGTTTGCCTCTCTGCCATCCAGTCATCTCGCAAATGCTTGCTCAAGGACACCGGGGAAGATTTGTGCTAATAATGAAAAGCTTGAAGGGGGCAAGAGATTTTGCCCAGGAAAATAATGTCGATCAGCTCTGTTGTGCTGCTGTCCCATTGAGAAGAGGGAGCTAATAACAGAAAGGTTATCTAACAGGCTGGCTTTCAGGGACTGTGGTCATGTGAATAGTTCATTAATGCTCTGTATTTCAAGCAAACTTCTCTGCTACCTTGCAGAGATCTAGGATTTTAGAATATTTGCTTCTTTTCTTTATTTATTTTTAGTTTATAGAGAAATTAAGTCTTGTCATTTCTGTCTGTCAAGGATCAATAACCGGAGAAAGGGAATGGGATTTTTCTCTATATTGCTTCTTTGCCTAATACTGGGATTTTTTTCAGCAGTCCACAAAAAMCAGTGGGGAATATATTTCCAGGTTTTGGAGCTGAGTGTTTTTTTTACTTGTATTTTTGTTTCTCGTTGCACCACAAACCAYGCGGAAGGGGCCAGGAGTGTTTCGTATTACGTAAGAGTGGCCCTCCACGCTTTAATGTGGGTCTGCACTGTGCCATGCAGTGAGCATAATGTGTCCTCCCAGGGACAATTTGCATAAAGGATAAATAAGAGAATCACAATGTGAAGTTTATTCATTTTTAAATCCTGCAGCGTTTGTGATTGAAGGCCCAAGCTCAGATGTTTTCCTGATGTGTACCATTAAGAGTCAGGGCTTTGCCTAATGTCTCTTCTGTTACTGCAGGGGGATGTAATGTGCAGTATTTCTCCACACTGGAGTATCATTTTCAGTGTATATCACTCGGCTAGGGAGTGAGGAACTACAGGCTGCATTATCTTGTAGCGGGCCCACTCTCCTTAATTTGCTGTAACCGAGCCAGCACATTAAATACAAAACATATTGATGTTCTCTGAGAACCCTTGAGGGTCTTTACCCTTCCTTGTCAAAGGAACTATGCAATCCAGGAGGAAAGAAAAAAGGCATTTTACCACACTGAAAATAGTTGTGCTGCTGGCATGCCGTGGCTAACATAGCACTGTGCTTGCTCTTACTTCACTTAGAAGAGAAAGGCATAAGAAATGCCGTTTTATCTCCTAACCCCAGGTCAGCGTCAGTGGAGGGAKACAATCTGAAACCATCTGATGATGTTGGTAACAAGGGCATAAAACTACACGCTAACCAATTTTCTGAAGACCACTCTGATAATCCCACAGCGGAAATCTAGTAGGGAAGGGTCTAGTGGTGCATGCCCTGCCTGTACATGCGGGAAGGAGCTGGTGCAGGACATCCTGGGGTCCTCTGATATGGGCTAGTGGGTTTGGCCCCACTCATTGACTCAAGTTCAGATCTGATTTTGGTTGTTTTATCTAGTCCTACGTAAAACCTAAGCTTCATTTTAGGGCTGATGCTGAGAAAGCAATGCAAGTCATTAACAAGAATGAAAGCAAGAGCATACATGTCCTACCAGATCTGCTCGTGTCCCATGATCCATGAGATGTGATTGACGTATCTCAACATCTCAAATATGCAGATGATCACATTCGGTTGTCCAGAGTGTTTTTATGGGCTTAGGAAGCACCGTTTCGATGCATGGACCTTCAGCACATCAGAAGTGAAAATCTGAAACTAGAACATCCACTTCCATGTCTGCAGCATCACTGGGTTTTTTTTCACCTTTCTTTAGATCTGAACTGTCTCTGGTTATAGACCTGTTGCTCTTCCATGTCATCTGAAGGAGCTTATCAGCAATTAGCTCATCAGCACCAGGACTAAAGAAATGTGGTGGTCTGTGGCTTTGTGCCCTATGACTGACTGTCTACAATATCTAAGTGGACGGGAACTCAGCTAAAAGGTTTTCTGGATTTGAGGGAATTTATAAGTTCTCCCACACTGGCTCTCTTCAGGTCTTTAAGAAGCAAATTCAAGGTTTCCCATATTTAGAGGGTCTTTGTCTTCAGTTCATGTAACTTGTGAAGACTCATTAATCTTGGAGATTTCTGCCTCATTGTCAATTTTGGATGAAACTATGAAATAGGAAAAACGTATCAGGGAAATGTGCAACTGGAAACACATACACAGATAATGTGCTCACATAGGCTTCTTTAAGGAATCTGGTTAAGGACTGTGATARTATATAATTAATACTACTATTAAGCTTTTCTGAAAATAGTACCTAATACATATATGTTTACTGGGTTCTCTATTTACTCGGTAAATTTACTAGATAAGTTGCTTTGACACCCTAGCTTTTGCAGAGGGAGCTCAGGCTGAGTGTCCTGCGTACATTTATCTGGGAACAGTGGTTCAGCACTCCTCAGGGTTTAGACYCTGTGATTTTAGATGACACAAACTTTAGCAAATCCTGCAAACTCCAGCTCAAGACACAGGATAAAATCATGCTGCTGCAAATCTAGCCATGAACCAACTTTCTTTTAAAACARCTATGGCTTTTGTGCAAACTGACCTTGCTGCAGAAGGCACCAGGTTATACAAAACCCAGAAGGAAAATCATTTGCAAATGTATCACCTTGTAGGGAAGCAAAATCAAAATGAATCCAAAGTAGTGTTTTTAAGCTTGATATGTTGGGGCTTTTTTCGTTTTTTCCTACTGAAAGCTCATAAGTTACAYGATATTTGCCATGGGTAATGTTTATTCCAAACAACTTTATTCAGCTCTAGCCACAATCCTTCAGATCCTGTGCAGTCATTTGTTGTCTTTAGGATTAGAAAGCCTTTGTGTAGTGGTGGACCATTAATTGCTGAYGCAGTCGTAGGTTGTAGATGGCTCCTAGGCTGTGTATGTTAGCATCTGCCTTTTGAGTGCTTTTTGGTATGGATGGAGAGGATTTATGTAAGTCAGAAAATATTTTGAAATTTGTGTTTCAAGGGAGGAGTGAAGAGTAAATATCTGAGRTGAGGAAATACTTAGGGGAAATCCTTGCTGTTCACAACCAGTAATGATGAGATATGTAGTAATTCTCGGTACTGGTTATTGAACAAATCACTTCAGGTGACCCAGCATGGCCCATTCCTTTGTATACATCGAGAAGACTTGCTTTCCATTKGGCAAAGAGCAGCTACTTCACAGCCTGGTGAAAACACACAAAGCTCTCTCAAAGGCATCGCTTAGCAGGTGGCAGGTCCCTCCACTGGCACCAACCCCAGCAGCCCCAAAGCATCTCCACGGATGACACTAGTTCGCTCCTTCGTTGGTGGTGCACCAAAASAAGATGCTAGTAGGCACGTGAGGAGATGTCTGGGAAGTATTTAGCAATGTGGGAGCTTCTGGTGTTGCACAGAGCACTAGTAACACTTAAGTTGTTTAATCTATGTGCAAACAGCGCCTTTAATCCCTGGAGAGGATCCCCCATGGCCAGAAATGAACCCAGGAGAGCACTTTCCTCCTAGCACCCAGCTAGGACCCACCAGTCCTCATTGCACGAGTGTCATTCATTGCCAGTAGACACCCGATCATTATTGCACTGAAGTACATATTTTGAAAGCCGGCTAACAAGCATGCTGTACAAGCTCGTGGCTTGCTGCAGGCTGCTTGTGGTGTGGCACGACTGCACAACGTGACCATCACTGATGCTCACAAAAACCTACTTTTCCTAAAATGCTTGTTTGGTATCGATCTGTGCTCAGTGGGGCAGGGCCACCTGCTACTTTGTACAGCACCTGGCACCATGAACGGTTGCTGTCCATCGATGACGGAAAGGAATTGCCAGAAATAGTCTAAACTCAGAGTTGCTCTTTCCTCCATCAGATGCTAGAGAAACTTACTGTGCCGACTGGCTAGGGCATGGGAGAGCGCTTATTATTCCCAGTAAAATTTCTCAGCGGGAATTTCACAAGCTGCAAAAACCTCCCGGGGATCCCGGCCCCGCAGCCCCGGGTCCCCAGCCCGTCCRCCCGCAAGCAAGGCGGTGCGAGAAAGGGCAGCAGGCAGCTCCGCTCCGGCGTGAGAAGCGTGGGGGTCGATTCATCCGCACCCCACGCTCGGCCATGGTCTGTGTTTTCTCTCTCCCCTCGCCATACCCCCAGCAAAGCCCTAAAGCTTGCAGTTTAGTGTTTTCTAGGGGAGCGCGTGCGTGCACAAGTCTCTGTGTACGCGTGTGTGTGCGTGTGTTTTTTTGTGTTTCTTTTTTTTTTTTTCCCGGAGTGACTTGTTTGTGCTGTCATCAGCCGTTGTTTTGGTAAATGGTGAGTTAAACAGATATATCCAAGCGTAAAATCTAAAAAATGTTCCCTGTGGGTGCCTGGGGGGTGTTGTTTGAAATCAACTACATATCAATTGAGCGGCGGTGAGCGGATCCGATGATAAATTCCAGTCCACAGACGCCTTATAAATTACATTTTTTTGTTCACGATCTAGCCTCATCTCGGCTCCCCAGAGGCCCTTACACGGAGAACTATGATTGTGCCGGCGAAACGTTTGCTCAGCTTGAGCGATGCCATTAGCGTTGCGTGTGCCGGGCCGCTCTCCCCGGCACCCCCCGCTTCCCTCTCCTTCCCCCCCATCCCCGTCCGATCCCACCCCCGCCTTTTCCCTCCGACAAAACGCAATATGCGCCGGGTAATTTTTCTGTTCATTATCTCATTGTTTTCTGTAAGTACAAGGTTAGATTGAATTACTGCAGGCTCTATTGTCTATTTGTAATTCTCCTTCCATGCCGCGCTCCTAATGAATGGGCAATTTAGTCAAATCTTCGTAACGGCTTCTTCTGCGCGTCAGCCACTTAATTACTCTGAGCTTTTCTCACTGCTGCTTTATTGCACACGGAAACTCAGGCTGCTTCCAGGTCTTTGCTAGGGGATCTCCAGCCCCGAAAGGGAAAAAACCAGCCTCCGAGCCCGGCGGGATGGTCGCGGCATCCCCGGCGCGCGGGGCTTCCCCCTCCCGCGGGTTTTCTCTGCCGTTTTTGTGATACCGCGTGCACGGAGGAACCGCTCGCCGMGGAAATCAGGCAAAGTTCGTCGGAGGTGAAGGCCCTCCGGATCTTTTTATGTGACGGGRGGTGTGAAAACAAGGCAAAATAAATACAAAATTAAWAAATACAAGGGGGTCTTGYGTGCAGTATATCCCTGCTCCATGCAATACYGCGGACACTGGGATCCTCTTCTGGATTTATCTGGGGAGGAAYGAAAGCCAAATTTAGCTCAATTTTTTTACCATGGGTAGGAGTTGTGCCTGTTCTTTTTCTTTTTCTTTTCCCCAGAGGCACATGTTCAGCTTCGTATTTCTTCTCAAAGAAGCATCATGTATTTCCACGTGTAAACAGAGGGCAGGGGGAAGGGAATAAATAGAGGAAAGGAATAAATATGTGTTTAAAATGCATTCAACAAAATTACATGTGATCATTTATAGCTAACTGTCAGCTAGACATGCAAAGAAAGCTTAAAACATCTCCTTTGCACAATAAATACTTTTTGCTTTCCTTAATAGCGTGATACAGGGAATGGAAATAAGGAGAAATGCAGAAGTTTAGAAGCAAGCAGTGTGGATTATAAACAGGGTTCTGGCAGATTGTCCCCACACGTGATCCGATCCCCCAGTTTAAACTCCTAAAGAGACGCTGCTCCTTTCTTCAGAGACTGAGATCGTCGGATGGAGGGCAGAATTAGGCTCCAGATTGTACATTCATGGCCTCCAAGTGTATTTACACTCTACTCCGTGTGTTAAAACTGGACAGCGGGTCTTAATGTAAATCACATTTTTTTAACAAACTGTGGTGTAGCTCGACTAATGTATTTTCTGTTTTCCCACATTTGCACCAGTTAATGATCTTCGGCGAGGAAGGGCTCCAAAAAGGCTTTCTCTGCTTGTGTTTCAMTTTCCCCTATGACTGGAGTAGAGACTCTTATTAAAATCACCTTGTGCAGGATTTCCAGGGAATGGGCTTATCCCTCAGAACCATCACAAATGGACATGGGAGATCTTGTGAGCTTTGTAAGAGCTTAAAAACGCCAGTTGCAAATTATTGCAATTTTTACTGACAAAAAAAAGCCCTTCCAAAAGGCCTCTGGAGGAATTTTCTGATGTGGGAGTCTCCCTCCCCTGACCCCCAGAGCCAGATTGCTGAGGAGAGTGACAAGTGCAAAACCCAGCACAAAGACATTGCAGGTTTTCGAGACGTTTGAAGACTAATGCTGACACTCATTAGCCAGGTCATGGTCCTGRGGCAGCAGCAGCTTTGCTTGAACTTCATGGAGACGTCTGTAGCTTAAGCACCACTTCTTCCTCCACATGATCTAATGCAGCAGTTGGGGTGTCACACAGCAATCTGCTCCTCAGTACTTAAAATTCCCAGATTTCAGTAGAAATTAGAGTAACTCAGATCTTAATACTTCATGATTGCAAGCAGGATGGTTTGCAATCCCCTCTGCAAAGGGGGACATAGGCGCTGCAAACGTCATCCAGGACTCAAAGGTGCACCTTAAGATCAAAC
The DNA here is from genome assembly GCF_003343005.1 of Rhea americana. Taxonomy (NCBI): domain Eukaryota; kingdom Metazoa; phylum Chordata; class Aves; order Rheiformes; family Rheidae; genus Rhea; species Rhea americana. The sequence continues at coordinate 2,782,071 of NW_028186923.1, forward strand.
CTCCAGACCAAATCCCCTGCGCCACTTCATTTCGGGGAATGTGCATTTGATTTGGAGCAACRTTTTCAGGCCTGGCTGGCCATGGAGGTGGAAAAATTAAGGGGAAAACAGCTCTCCCAGGGTAAGCTGTAAGAGCGGGATCTGGTATTCTTCTCTTCAGACACCCAACCCTCCAGGTTCCTCCAGGGCATCCAATCTGATTTGATTATTGCTGTTTCCACTCTACCTAGCTCATATTTAGCCTGRATCTTGCAAAGGACCAGATCCTATTTGGGGACTTGAGTTCGATCCCGGGATGCAGCCAAGAAAGAGGTCRTCACTTGGCCATGACATAAGGGATCTCACAGGACTGGCAGCTCTGGGCAAGGTCTCGGAAATACGTATCATTAAATAGCAGCTTATTTCTATTTGTCTTTACAAAAGACAGGGAGAGAAGCAGCCCGAGAGCAAGCTGGCGCCTCGTAGACCCAGATAGGCTCTTCGCCTGCTTTGTTATAATACTTCATTGGAAGTGACACATTGATAGCCACAGTTTTTCTAGGAAGTGACCTTCACGCTGCCCATTGATTCCCAGTGGCCATCAACTCTTTGCAATTGGAATGACAGGCCAGGTTAGAGGTCAGTCCTTAAATAAAGCTTCTGGATTACTAAACACCTGAAGTTCAAATGAAAATGGAAATCGGCACCTCGTTTTATGTGACATGTTACTGCTAATGACACTTCGGGATCCTAAACGGCTCCTGCTCTTTAACTCCCGTGTGCATTTCGTTCGATACTGAGCCCCTTCAGCCAGCTCCTCTCCCTGCCACCGTTGGACTCTTACAGGACAGGCTGAGGCTGCAGAGGAAAGCAATATCGCTGGGATAGATGGCTTCTGGAAAAAAAAAAAAAAGAGCTTTCTCAGGAAAAGCCATCAGAACCAATTAAAAACATTTGCCTTTCAAGTGATGGCCAGAAACAATCATTCCCTTAATTAAGATTCACAGTAAAAGGATTTTATTTACATGAGCTGTGGCATTAAGAAAAGCCCCAATAGTATTGCTGTGCTGGGGAAGCTGGCTGCATGCTGTTTGCCGGGGCACGGTGAGGACTACTCGGGGGTGCCTGGATTTGGGGCAGGTGCAGCAAGGCACTGTTTTTTGGGGGAACACTGTCAGGAGGAAGAGGAGGCTGCTTTCCCCAGCTCCTTATGGAGATGCTGCTCCAGAGATCCTCACCCCTAAGCCTCTTTCCCTCCTATCCGGACAAAAACGTAAAGTTATTGCCCCCAGTAAGGCAGGCAGCAGGAGCCACAATCTGACGGACATGGCAGTGCGCTCATATTCCTTATTCCTGAGACTCTGGTGTCCATACCAATGAGTTAARGATGGCCTGCCAGCACGCCGCAGCCTGCATCGTGCCTTTGGGCTCATCATCCACAGCAGGGCCACCCTGCCCGAAGTGGTCCTTGGACCAGCCTGACTCTCAAGTCTCGCCTGCAAGACCTGGTTGAGGACTAGCTCTTCTGGCCCCAATCATGTCAAAGTCCATTCAGACAGTCTAAAGTGCAGGTAACCAAGTCCCTGCACCTAGAAATGTCCCTTCTCTTTAATGATTACTATTAAGTTTCCAAAGACTAGCATATCAGGGTGTACCAAACACATGATTTGGTATCAAATGTTCTGGAAAGCATTTCATGATGCTTTCATTGCTCTGAAGGATCCAAATGAGGGAACACAACTGGATGRGGAAGGAAGGAGGGGACTTAACCCTCAAACCTCCCATGCTCTGTACCACACCACCCATTCACCTCGATGCAGGATGCTTTGAAAAATGAGCATCTGAAATATGGACTGACTCCTATTAGATCAGAAAAATGATGCAGCAGCATAACCGGGATGGGTCCRTGGTTGGCAGGGCACATCCCAGTGCCAGGGTCCTCACGGCTCTGGTGGGTCACGGCAACTTATGCTTCAGGATCACCCTCCTGACAATATCTCTGCTCTGGGGGAGCCTACCGCACTTCCCAGTTGTTATTTTGGGGGTTTTTGGTGGGTGAGGTCTGCAGAAGGAGTAATTTAATTGCTGTCCATGTTGGTAGCCCTCACTGAGGGGCTGGGGCCGGATGGACACRGAGGCTGAATTACTTTCTTGCTGCTAAATACGGTCCCTCTAGGCAGAGGCTGCGGGAGGAGGAAGCCGCTGCCTGTATTGTAACCGTCTGGGTGATAAATAGTCTCTCATCCCCGCCGCTGTCCGCCTGACACCACTCAAGAGCACTAAATTAATCTAAACAGCAGCGTGTACCATGGATACTGCGAGGAGTTTGTTAATGCCCATCTAATAAAGTAGTAATAGCAAAGCCACTGAGCACAATTTCATGAAGTGCTTTGGATGCGTATTAACCTAACCGAATATGGTGTAATGGGCTGGAAACGCTTACATCAAAACGTGTGTTCAGCGACTCATTTACGTGTTGACTCGTTTAAGTYGTACTTCTCAATGCAAGTCCTGAGGTTTCTGGTACAGAAGCCAATTTTCTAAGAGAATATTTAAAGATGTCTAAAGACATAACTTAAAAAAAATAAGATGATCTCTCAGAATGATCCTCGGTATTGCTCTTTTAGAGAAGGAAAACCTGGCTAGCTTCACCTAGTAAAATCAAACAAAAGTGTCTGTGTAGCAGGGTACAGTAGAACTCGTTTCAAGCACGCTTTCAAAAAATGTTTAAAACGTTTCCCCTGGCCAGAGACCTCACGCTGAATTTGAGCCAGCAGCAAATTTTTGCAGCTAAGGTTATAAATCAAAACTGGGTTGCTAATGAAAGTGCTGACACAACTTTAACTGTAATAGTTCTTTCGGGCAAAACTATCACGAAATTAGTGTCACACATTCAGTATTCTGGTGCCATATCCAGGACTATGTTTTTTATCTTTCTCCAGAGTGCTTATACGTATCAGAGCAGCACTGAGAGTCAGTGACTGTCGTGTAATGCAGAATAGAGATATCTGCTATATCTRGTTAGACTGTGCATTATAAACTCACTTGTTGGGAATGCAAGACATCAAGTAATCAAATTATATATATATTTTTTTTAAAGAATTATCTATGAAATATTTCCTATGTGTGTGAGCAGTTACCCAGGTCACTCAGTGTCACATTTGCTCCTTCATCAGACAACTGAAACCTTAAAAATATTACGGAAGAGTAGCCAATGTTCAAAAATCTGTTCTGGATACAACATTTAGATGTAACAACCGTTTGCATCAATGGTCATCAAATCTGGGGAAAATGCAAACATTTCTGTGAAAACCTGACTATTTTCTCCTGGAAGCACRTATCTCCTGCAAGTCAGAGGAACTGGGAAGGTCCCAAGGGCTTGGGACCTTGTCCAGCAAAACAATTAAGTGATATACTTTTGGGAAAGTCACAAGTCCCACTGTACATTAAAGACTGTACAAGTGTAAAAATGTTTCAAATTAAGTTGGTCATCAGAGGTACAAGAATCTTGCCCTTTCTGTCTCCTGGGAAATCATTTTGTTTGGAATCAGAATGAAAGTGGGCATTCCCATGAAAATTTGAAGTCTCTCAAAAAGCACTAGTTTGGAGAAAATCAGAAGAATTCTACTCAAATTTTCTCCTATTAGAAAGTGTCTGGAAATTTTCCAGTARTTTCTTTTTTAAATGCTATTTTTTCTGAGCTGATGCTACTAGAAGTGCTATTTTTCAGAGAACAAGTTCAATTTCAATGAACTGTCTCTGAAACACAGGGAGGTTTTCCGTCAGAAACCTGCCTGACTCTGCATCAATTTATTACTGAATTTCAGAGTCTATAGTTGGGAAAATTCTTTGAAAAACAATTTAAATATCCTGAAGATCTTATTAACCTTTTTTGTGGTGGTCAGTTCTTGCCTTTTGGAGTTTCTTGGTTAATGGTACTCAAGACAGAAAGGACAACTTTTAGGACAATATAAAGCCCTTTTAGGAATACCAAATCATTTACAAATGTTAAGATTGACTGTTTAATTGCCCCTCATGGAAACTCAGCTCAGGCCTTGAAAGTATCATATTGATACRGTAAACGGCACAGAGAGTGGTGGCCTGAGCTTTGTCTCCACAGCTGATGGATGTCTCCTGGGTTAATGGCCTTAATTGACTCCTTCTCCCAGTAGGGTATGAACTAGAAGGGAATGGGGCTTGCCCTCCCATYGCAGTACTGTTCATGAAGTGGTTACAGAGATGAAAATAGGTTTGTTCCTCTGAATGCAATGCCAAACACATATGGACTGAAATTCACCCCTGTTCAAGGGTGGGCACCTTAAATTAGGCCCACCTTGGAGGCTCAGAGGTCTGCTTTGAAACTGTGGCTGCAAGTCGTAGCGGCTGGAAGTGGGCAGAGCTGAAATCAATGCCACTCTCCAAATGAGGTCTTACACAGGGCTCGCACGGTACCTATGTGTTGCACTCTGTCTTTTTGTCTCCTGAAAACTGTTCTGTTGAGTAAAATAGTGTTGGTTGTTCCTTTCTGACARCTGCCATGATTTTCAGAGCAGACAATAAAACAAATTCAGGAATAACTAACCATAGAATCAGAACCAGTAAGGTTGGAAGGGACCTCTGGAGATCATCTAGTCCAACCTCCCYGCTCAGCAGGGTCACCTACAGCATGGTAGACAGGGTTGCATCCAGGCAGGTCTTGAAGATCTCCAGAGAAGGAGACTCCACAACCTCTCTAGGCAACCTGGTCCCGTGCTCCGTCGCTCTCACAGGGAAGAAATTCCCCCTCACGGTCAGGCGGAACTGCCTGTGCTTCAATTTCTGCCCATTACCTCTTGTCCTGTCACACGGGACAACTGAAAAGAGTTTGTCCCCATCCCCCTGACACCCCCCTTTAGGTACTTGTACACATTGATCAGATCCCCCCTCAGTCTTCTCTTCCCCAGGCTGAAGAGGCCCAGCTCTCGCAGCCGTTCCTCCTAGGGCAGGTGCTCCAGCCCTCTGATCATCTTTGTAGCCCTACGCTGGACTCTCTCCAGTAGCTCCATGTCTCTCTTGGACTGGGGAGCCCAGAACTGGACACAGCACTCAAGATGAGGCCTCCCCAGGGCTGAGTAGAGGGGCAGGATCACCTCCCTCGACCTGCTGGCAACACTCTTCCTAATGCACCCCAGGAGACCATTGGCCTTCTTGGCCACAAGGCCACATCGCTGGCTCATGGTCAACTTGTCATCCAGCAGCACTCCCAGGTCCTTCTCTGCAGAGCTGCTCTCCAGCAGGGCAGCCCCCAGCTTGTACTGGTACATGGGGTTATTTTTCCCTAGGTGCAAGGCTCTGCCCTTGCCCTTGTTGAACCTCASRAGGTTCCTCTCCRCCCAGCTCTCCAGCCTGTCCAGRTCYCTCTGTATRGCAGCACAGCCCTYRGGTGTGTCAGCCACTCCTCCCAGCTTGGGATCATCWGCAAACTTGCTGAGGAGGCACTCTGTCCCCTCATCCCAGTCATTGATGAAGAAGATGAACAGGATGGGACCCAGTCCTGAGCCCTGGGGGACACCACTAGACACAGGCCTACAACTACATTCCACACCACTGATGAYGACCCTCTGAGCTCTGCCTTTCAGCCAGTTCTCAACCCACCTCACTGTCCACTCGTCTAACCCACACTTCCTGAGCTTCTCTGGGAGGATGTTATGGGAGACAGTGTTGAAAGCCTTGCTGAAGTCAAGGTACACAACGTCCACTGCTCTCCCCTCATCTGCCCARCCAGTCATTCCAWCAKAGARGGCTATCAGATTGAYTAAGCAGGATTTCCCCTTGRTGAATCCATGCTGGCTACTCCTGATCACCTTCTTTTCCTCCATATGTCTGGAGATGACATCCAGAAGGAGCTGTTCCATCACCCTTCCAGGGATGGAGGTGAGGCTGACCGGCCTATAGTTGCCTAGGTCCTCCTTCTTGCCCTTTTTGAAGACTGGAGTGGCTTTCTTCCAGTCCTCAAGCACCTCTCCAGTTCTCCATGACCTTTTAAAGATGATGGCGAGCAGCCCAGCAACAACATCCACCAGCTCCCTCATTACCCGTGGATGCATCCCATCTGGGCCCATGGATTTGTGGATGTCAGGCTTGCCCAGAAGGTCTCTAATCCCATCCTCCTCAACCAAAGGAGAGTCTTCCCTTCTCTAGACTTTCTCCCTTGCCTCCAGGCTCCRGGATTCTTGAGGGCTGCCCTTAGCAGTGAARACTGAAGCAAAGAAGGCCTTCAGTAACTCTGCCTTCTCTGTATCCCATGTCACCAGGGCTCCCACCCCATTCAGTAGTGGGCCCACATTTTCCCTAGTCCTCCCCTTGCTGCTGATGTATTTGAAGAAGCCCTTCCTGTTGTCCTTGACATCTCTTGCCAGACTCAATTCCAGCTGGGCCTTAGCCTTCCTCGCAGCATCTCTACACACTCTGGCTGCATTCCTGTAATTCTCCCAAGTAGCCTGTCCCCTCTTCCACATTCTGTGTACTTTCTTCTTCTGTCTGAATTTGGCCAAGAGCTCCTTGCTCACCCATGCAGGTCTCCTGCYCCTTTTGCTGCACTTCTTACTCATAGGGATGCACCGCTCTTGAGCTTGGAGGAAGTGATGTTTGAATACTAGCCAGCTCTCCTGGACCCCCCTTTCTTCTAGGGCCTTAACGCATGAGATTTCACCAATTAGGTCTCTGAAGAGCCCAAAGTTCACTCTCCTGAAGTCCAGGGTTGCAGTCCTGCTTGTTGCCTTGCATCTTTCCTGCAGGATCCTGAACTCCACCATCTCGTGGTCACTGCAGCCAAGGCTGCCCCSAACCTTCACATGTCTAACCAGTCCCTCTSTGTTGGTAAGGACAAGGTCCAGCAGGACACCCTTCTTCATAGGCTCCTCCACCATTTGTGACAAGAAGTTGTCATCAATGCATTGCGGGAGCCTCCTGGACTGTTTGTGCCTTGCTGTGTRGTCCCTCCAGCAGATGTCAGGGTGGTTGAAGTCCCCCAKGAGAACCAGGGYCTGTGATCGTGAGGCTGCTTCCAGCTGTCTGTAGAAGGCCTCACCAACTTTCTCTTCCTGGTCAGGTGGCCTGTAGTAGACACCCACAACAGTGTCCCCCRTGTTAGCCTGCCCTTTGATCTTTAACCACAAGCTCTCAACTGCCTCCTCCTCCTCCTCCACCCCTAGGCAGAGCTCGATGCCTTCCAGTTGCTCTCTCACATAAAGAGCAACTCCACCACCTCGCCTTCCTGGCCTCTCTCTCCTAAAAAGCACATAGCCATCCACGGCAGCATTCCCGTCATGTGAGCTATTCCACCATGTCTCTGTGACTGCAATGGGATCACGGCCCTGCGATCGCACACAGATCTCCAGCTCCTCCTGTTTGTTCCCCATGCTGCGTGCATTGGTGTACAGGCATTTCAGAGAGGTGGTCACGCCTGCAGGTTTCCCAGGAAGGGTGTACGGGGGTCTCCCATAGCCATGTCCCAAACGCACTTCCCCAGCTGCATGCACCTGCTGGAGGCCCCCCAACCCAACTTGTGTTTTGTTGTCTACCCTGTCTGTATGACACCCCCTCCCTCCCCCATCCTACCTAGTTTAAARCCCTCTTTACTAGGCTGGCCAACCTGTTTGCAAAGGCAAATGTGCCCCGTTTGGTGAGGTGAATCCCATCTCTCTCCACCAGCTGTTGGTCTTCAAACCATGTTCCATGGTCATAGAATCCAAAACCCTGTTGCCAACACCAACAGTGTAGCCAGTAGTTGATTTGGAAAATCTTCCTACTCCTCCTCCTCGGCCTTCCCCTAATYGGCAGGACTGATGAGAAGACCACCTGGGCTCCCAGATCCTTGGCCACCATGCCCAAGGCCTTGAAATCTTCTTCGATTGTTAACACAAAATAGCTTCAAGGAACAAAATAATTCATACACAGATTTTTGTGATTTTTTTGTGATTTTTTACTCAACCATTAAAATAAAATATTGAATTTGGGCAAGGAGAAACCAGTGTTTGAGAATTTTTAGTGGTTTGGAAACAACTCTCAACCAAAATATCTCTGCATTTGGAAGATTGTCTAARAAAAGCAAAGTATAGGTGGAGATGGGATTTGAAGTCAACTTTCCCATAATCTAGTTCATGAGTTGCAAGTCATCTGTTCTCCTATATGGTCCTCTATAACCACCAGGAACCTACTAGACAAAAATTTAACCCTTTCTGTTTCACACACTGTGGTATAAACTATTTTGACTCTTTCCAGTTAGATGAGAGCGCTACCTTTAGCCTGAATTACCAAAAATGTTGATTGACCTGAAACTGTGTTTCTTCACAAGGAAACCATTTTCCTCAAGAAACTGGACCCCTCATCCACCAAAATTGCTTTGCTGCATATTAAACCACTTGCTGTCCCAGTCTCTTTGTTTATAAAGTAGCATGTGCGATATTCTGACAAAGTGCTAGTTTTGTGTGATGTCTTCAAGGCCTGCGAGGTACTTTCTAAGTACAGAGGCCAGGGGCTCTTCATCCTTCCTATTTTGAAGCAATTCTTCCAGCTACAAAGCAGACTATCAAAAACAGAGGAGCAGAGACATGTGGTCCCAGCACCCTTTTATGGCTATGTCTCATGTCACTAGTAAATCCAAAATCCAAGCGGCTGGAGTGAATCTGTTTCCAATGAGATTTTTTTGGACAAAATCCTGTATTTCTGCAGCATGTCTTTTGATGCCTTTATATGATCTCATGAAGATCTTTGGACTTTCCAGAGATGTGTGTCAGGGTTCATCTTCTTTGGCTTTCCTTTTGCCACCAAAACTTGTAATTTTATTTCTGTTATGTTGCCAGGAAAGAAATTTTAATACAGTTCTATGTATTTACTTTATCTGACTGTCTTTACAAATCACTCTACAGTCCAAGGGTTTGGTGGGAGACAGAGAGCGAGCAAGAGGTAGTATTTATAGTAAAACATGGATAGTCAATAGCATGTGGGAAAACAACTGAAACTGAAAATGGTCCCAAAGGTAATTTGCAAATCTGCTGAAATCCCGAACAAGCTTTGATTTAACCGAAGCTTGAAATGGCTTTTATTTACTGTCTATTGTGGAATAAATGACATCTCATAAACAGGCTTTATCCATTACCACAGAATGGAGATCACTGTGTTAGGGACATTTTATCCTCTTGATATAAAACAAGATATGCTATAGTGTGTTATTACAAATAGAAAAATCAATGCCGAGACACGCACCTCTGAAATTTCATTTTTGCGGAACCCCATTTTCAAAAATGCATTCTCTAATAAAAACGTCTCCATAACCAGGGGGATTTACAAAACACTGAGCAACAAAGAACAATAACAAACAATGAATAAAGTGGCTCCATCCTGAGTCTTTTTGCTGTGCATTAGTCACACACTTGCATACATTTCTGAGCACTGAGCAGAGCTCCCACTAGGCAGGAAAGTAAAACAGCTGAATTACTTTCTCTTTTAAGCATTTTGTGCAGAACATACGCTGCATGCCAAGTCGTCCTGGTGAGGAAAACTTTGCAGTGAAAATAGCCCAATCCAAAGGGACATCAGAACAAACAGTCCCATTATTTTCTCCAGGGTCTGGATCAAAACATAGCTGGAGGAAAAAAATCGAGAAAGGGGCAGCGGTGACCAAGTGCGTTTCCTCTGCAGCATGTTATTTTTTCCTCTGGACCTTGCTCACCTTTTGGGTGCAGCCCTGCAGATTTCAGTGAGATGATAGTGCATGTGGCGAGGAGCGTAAAATCAGTTATGGCAGTGAGCATTTGACTACTCACTTGCTGCRACTAAATGAGTGCTGGATACAGAATGATACTGAAGTGGAAAAGATTGTAGCAATTAGAAACTGCTCCTATACGTACTCCACTGACTTTGGTGTGAAGATGTTGAACAGTCAGGTTGCATGTTAGTGCTTATTATTTTAACTAGGTAAAACTTGGCTGAAGCTAGTGGTTGCAATTCCTGTTCATTCATAACAGTTCTGTTATATTTGCTTCATTTCGCCATTCATTACTAAGTGCTGATTCATAGGATCCTGTTTCTCTGACGAGTTTTTGCCTGAAAAAACACAGAAAGAGATTTTTCTCCGGTTGATCAGTTATGAGTTGTTTAGATTGGGTGCTCCCTCTGCACAGTAGGTGATTGGCCCCCAAATTTGATAGTATAAATGGAATTTGGTAAATAATGTACAATGTATATTGCATTGGTATTTTTTTCCTAATTCATAATTGTGTCTTGAATTTATAAATGATCTGAGATGTTGTGGGTCTGCCCCAGTACCATAGGATATGAACTATAAATATCTGTGGCATGAATGCCCAGAACACTCCTGGACATGCAGATAAATTGCTTTTGAGTTATTTAGTTAGCAGAAATCAAGACTAGATAATCTCCAGTCTGACACCTTTTGAGAATCAAGAGATGTGAACCCGCACTAGGGAAGAGGCTCCCTGAGCCTTGGTGTCCAGCTAGAACAACATCCTTGCACTACTGAAGAAGGTAAGAGAAATCCCTTGAAAACCCCCATTTCCCACAGCAAGGGTCCACGCGGGGATGGTAACCCTTCTCTGCCACCCCAGCTCCCATGGTATGTCCTCCTGTGTCAGGCAATGAGATCAGGTCGTGGGATGGGACAGATGCATCTGCTCCTGGGGAAGTCACTGTCTACTTCCAATTAGCAAAAAATTTGTCCCTGAACTCATAAATCAAGGTTCAGCTATTTCCAAAAGGTGGTTTCTGGTATTTTTGTTTGTCGCTTGCATCGTTGGTGAGGGCATTATTTTTAATCTATATGACTACCCAATTGTTTGATAATTACTTCTACAGTCTCAGCATCAAATCGTCCTGTGGCGAYGAGTTCCCCCACTAAGCTCGCACTCACCAGCAGAAAGATTTTCCTGGAGGCTGCAAAGGTGGATACCAAAGACCAGATTTGTGGCCTCTAGTCGGGATGTATGACTTTTCTTTTCTCGGGCAGAGAAGTGAATTTATTAGGATGACTTGCAAAGTACAGGGAGCCGTAATGTGAGCAATCATGATGAGGTTACATTTACATTGAAAATGATCTCATGGCCCCTAGGGTTTCACACCCAGGGCCTAGGAAATAATCCTATGTAAGACACAGACAAGAGAAGCTAGATGAGTAGATGTAATTTTGCTCTGAAATGGGGTCARCAGAAGTTTCATTATTAAACAGATTTTTAGGCTTTCTCTCTGCTGCAGTCAAAATTTGCTGGGGCCCCGGGGCCTGCAATCATTCCTTATGGGAAACACCACCTTGAAGAAACGCAGAACTGCTAGCTACAATCACATGGACATTTGCTTGCTGTACACACAAATCTACCCCTTTAGAAATGCTTTCAGGATACAATTAAGACAATGTCTTTGGACTAACGAAGTCCTTCCCTCTGCTTCTTTTTGCTCTGTGCCATGTTCTTAGCCTCCTGCTTCAAGTGCGTAAATGAGGACAATGTCCTGAGTCACTTCAATCCTTCCACCATCAAAGCCTCAAACCGGACCCTTCTTCCAAATGGCAAATCATGTCACGGGTTTGGGGGCTGCACCGGGTCCAGAAGTCCACTTAGTGGCCAGACTCACCTCTTCTTCACACTCATGGAGTCACTGTCCCTCTGACTGCATACACACTTCATGGCACGCGGACCACCGAAGTAGCTCATGTCTGTGCTGACACTGAGAGACCACAGACCTGTCTAACGCACAGGTAGGTTTCACACTTGAAGTGACTGAAAGAATCTGGAATAATCTGAGTTTTCCCTTAAAAGGGAAATTGTTGAACCACACTTCTCTTTGCACTCACAGCCATAGCTGGTCAGCCAGGCAGTGGTACAGGGAGTCCGGTAGTGCACAAAGCCTCCTGGGATACCGTGATCTTGGCAGTGCCCGCAGAGCAGGACCTTATAAAGTTGGTTCGGCAGCCTGCTCTGTGTCCAGCCTGCAAATATTTAGCTCCTTGCAGACTGACTCAGTTGTCCCAATATGGTCCAAGATGGTCCCTTGACCATCTGGGGCAACCTGACAGAGGTTACATCTTCACTGCCATATGACCAAGGCAATGCCCAGTCCATTATACACATCTAGCTGCTTCCAGAGGGAACAGGCTCAAAGGAAGGACAAAAAAGCTCTTTCCTGAGCAGTCAGCTGTGCAAAGGTTCAGCTGCTGCTGGAGGAAATGACAAACCAGAACATTTGGCCTCGACTGTGTCCTTGTTTTACAGGCTCTCAGTCTGTATCACTTTATTCCAAAGGTATTTTGTTCCATCTGATGTTCATGAACAATCGGTGGCATGTTTTTGTGCTGCACTGCCTCCTCTCTGACACTCACCATCGCTGAGGCCACAGTCAGCACAAAYGAGATGCAGATCTGCAGACTGCATCCCTTGCTCTGAGATCCGTTATGCATATGGATCAGGCTGTCTCCTCAGGTGGGGAAGAGCTCAGCGCATGGAGAGTATTTAAGGAGTGAGTGCCTGATGGAAAACTTTGAAATACATTCTACTTAGAAAGGATGTTGCTTGCACCTCCAATATGCTGAATATTAGTCTTCAGTTCTTTGCTATCACTAAGGACATTTGCATGAAAACAGGATTGTTGTTGCTTAAACATTCATCTATTCCTGCTGCTCATTGCTCACTTGGAGCTTTAATGCCTGCAGAGTCCAGAGCCGTATGAGAAATGAGTGGGACATGACAAAAAATAGAGAAGATCAGGGTTGGGAAGGGAAGGTGAAGAGAGAAAGAGAAATACAACGATCGGGTTTGTGGGTTGCTGCTGAACTCTTCAGACCACTGATGTTGCCACATTATGTCAGAAATGGGCCTGGAAACAGTCTATCAAGCTTGAGTCTTAGCCTGGGTTTCTGGGGATACCTACATTCAAGCATTAAAACATCATTAGAGCATCACATAAAAGCCTCTCTGGCCCCAAATCTTGTCCCCAAGGGTGGCCAGCAGGAGCACTCCAGGGAAGGATATAAGGACAGGAGAAGCATGCGCTGAAGCGGGGGGGCGTTGGGACTCRGCCCTGAGTGGGCTGAGGAGGTGGCCTCTTTTCTTTCTGTTTAGTCCTTTCCTAGAGCCCATTTAAGGATACCGGACTTCTAAGACGCTGAAGGCATAAAAAAGCACATAGTCAATTCAAAAATCTGATGTTAAAAGGGGATCCAGATCACTCTGAACTTGGAAAAAGTGTGGATTCAACTTTAGTCTTAGCAGGGTGACATTTAGTTCAAAATAAGTCAAAACACCAAATTCAAGCCAGCCTTTCTATTCAGCAGTGTTTGAATTTACATCCAAACCTTCGTAAAAGCAGAGTATCCTTGCTTGTTTTACAGTCTGTACTTTTCTCCAGACATACAAAGCACTTCTGCTGGTGAACGGGAGCCACCCCGGGAGCAGTATTTCTGAGCTGGTGCTCCCACGTCTCTCTAGGTCTGCAGGTAAGGAAGCGGCAGCAGCAGCTGGCAGACGCATGTGATTAATGAATAAATGCAAATTTCCTTAGCCATAAAGGGGAGAGGAATACAGAGTATAACTACAGAGTGAAATATAGAGTGTGCTATAGCGAATCCCACTTATTTAAATGACATATTTAGCTTTTTACTGTGAAAATTCAAGTTTTGGGCCCATAGATTGGGAAGTGAGGTGAAATAACTTTRTGTACTGTCCATGATCTAGCCTAACTCTCAGTGCTCATCCATAATCCAGGGAAACTTTTTGCTTCAAAATAGGAAGCTAATGCAGTTATATCATTAGGCTTCAGAATTAACGCTTGGTTGGGATGAAGGGGACATGAACAGTTTTCATACTGCCTTATGGCTTCAGCTGGGATTTTAGCAGACCCTTGCCTGCATCAGAAGACTTTTTTTCAAGACTAGAGATGCCAGAAACAGAGCTGGTGCTGTCTCAAGAGCAGGGTGATATTTTGAAAAGCTGCAGGAGTGCTACCACGGCAGGAGATGGAGCACTGGCTTGTGCGTGGCAGGTGCAAGAGGTTGCCCATTAGAGTCCACGGCAAGTGGTGGGATGGGGAAGACAACCAGAAGTGCACTGCTAATTATAATATTATTTATTGTTTAGAGACCATGAATAATCACTGCTGACTGCCTGTAGAGGACGAGGATGAGTCAGGAYGGATATCCATCCCCTTCCCAGTCCAAGCCGTGCTGTCTACCCAGGGTACCATCTAATGGCATGTCTGAATGGTTTATAAATACTAATTAACCGATGGGATAGCTTTACTGCATCTCTCAGACACCTATAGAGAGAGTAAGTGTGCTCTGCAGTTTACAAAATGAAAAATAAATAAGCCCCATTTCAGCGTCGATCGCTGTGGCTGGTCTCGCTTTTCATGCCGTTGTGGCAAGGGTCCTCCCCACTGACTGGCTGCATTTTGCACAACTTGCTTCTTTTAAGCTGTTTACGACAGAAAAATGTTTAAGTAGGATTCAGATATCCCTTGGCAAAGGAAGACAGGAAAAGTAAAGGGGGGGAAAAARCACCTTTACAAAATATAAAGCAGAAGTTACTGGAGGCAAAGATGCCTTTCAGCGGTCTCAAGCTAAGACTTTCTATTTCCATGTAAAAATGTCTGTCGAAAGGGCAAGCTACATTTACAATGAGCAAAGTTTTATGGCTTACACAGGCAYGAGCACCTGCTAGGAAGATGAGGAAAAGATTCAATTTACCTTTGGGTTGCAATGCTCAGATTCCCATTTAAAAGTCTAAGACCCCTGATTATTTATTGATGTCTTTCTCTTCATAGTTGTCTGAATCTTCACAGGCTTGCAAGATGCAACAATGTGGCCTAAAGGATTTTTTTGAATTAAGTTCTTTCAAGTCATTTTTCCCTTCAGATGTTTAACCAACGAGACTGGAGTTTGACAGGCCTCCTCTCCTTTTGGTGGGCTGATGGATTTATGTATTTGGTGGCCCGCAGCCAAATTAACCGTACGTGAGCCATCGTCAAACACCAGGTTTTGACAAGGTTACCGGGTTGCTTTGTATTTACAGGAGGGAGGGAAGCCAGCRTCAGTGGGAGTAATGCACTAAAACAACCCACATTTTACAGTGAGCATGCTTCAAGTTTCCATAAGGCAACAACTGACAGAATTTAATAGCTGGTCTCTATCAGCATCCCTTCCCAGAAAACATAAAACTGGCAGCCTATACATTTTCTTTAACTTACAGAAGCCAAGGAGACTTTTACTGAAGACACCAAAAAAGACATTACAAGGCACTTCTGGCTATGAAATCCTTTTTTCARCAAGAAGAATAGAAACTCCAGCTCTTCTCTCTCCACATTAATAAGAGACTCAATTAAAAAAAGGAAGGAAGGAAGGAAGGAAAGAAGGAWGGAAGGAAGGTAAAAAATGTAGTGCAATTAATCTGGGTGCTTGTAGCACCCTGAAAAATCAAAGCTACCATCCTAKGTAAAAGCAGGGGAGCAAATGTGGATGCAAGCTCTCATCTGTTGTTTTTTCAGGCAAAAGGGAAAGGGCCCCTTAGGGCATGACGCTGATCTGTATTAGGCATCTTCTTTGGGGAGTTAATTACACCCTTAAAGTGCCTGTCCTTTTCTTGACTAAAGGGAGTTCATGGCAACTGCTCAGGTGCCTCCTGCTCCTTATGTTGCAGAGTGGCTGCAGTGAACTTCTCCCCCAGGAAGAAGAGCAGGACCAGGAGGCACTCCCGGTGCAGGTGAACCTCTCCTTTTCTAAGGCAAAATCCCTCCTGCTCTGCTCCATGTAATCAGCTTTGGTAATGACCAGTAGCTTGCAGAGATTTTGGTCAGGCCATAATGGAGGTTTGCTTGGGTTTTCCGTGGGCAAAAGAGGTCCTTGGAGCTACAARACCTCAATTAACTCCCTTCCAGCACAGCAACATTGTGAGCAGCTGTGCCAAGATGGCAGCTCCTCTATGCAGGTCCTCACTGGGGCTTCATTCCTAGTCACTCAAGCCCAGAGGTGACAACTGCTGAGATCTCCAAGACCGTGTCACCATAGGAAGTATTGTTCAGGCTCGGTATTAGCACCCAAGAGAAGCTGAGGAGGGGCTCCTAAACTGCAGCCTGTGATGACTGCATGTGCCTTACACAGGAGGACATTTCATTCTGGTCTCCCCTCTGACTTGCTAAAGTCTTGGTCCATCTTGCTCAACCATGAGCATCCAATATATCCAGAACCTTCTCACACAGCCAGGAAGCTTAAAGGTACCTGTTAACGGTGACCACGTATTGCTGAGATGCTAAATAACATCCTAACAAAGGATATTTGTTAGGAAGAAACTGTTCAATCCATTTATCAGCATGCTCACAAATACRAAATGAATGAAAAACTAATCGCTATCAGAGTAAAATTGATTATCARCATCCAAACCTTTTTGGCAATTCAAAGGGCTAGAGAGCTCCTCAGGAGCTGAATGGGCTCATGGGCTGTCATGAGCCAAGCCCCGGCRTGTGGTGGAAATGCAGGATGAAAAACTTGCCTTGTGCTGGTGATCTTCTGCTCTGCTCCACAGCTAGACRGGGCAAAGACTTGGATGGGTCTTCAAGCCAACGGCAGTACGTCAGCAAGAGGCAGGCAGCCCCACTCCTGTCTTTCCAACCAGTAGAGGACTAAATCTGGTGTCTCCTCATGCTAGTCCAGCATTTGAGCCAGGCTGTGGAGCAGCTGCCCCAGTAACACTGACAGAGGCACARGTGCRACAGTCTTGAGCAAAATGAAGTTGTGTTTACAAAAATTATTTTAAAAAGTGAATTTTACATGTGTAATGTGTCTCAGTCCCCTCCAACGCTGCTTGACTGCTTTCCTCCCTGGATGGGAGGTTAATAGGTATATGCGTTAATGTAATGACCTCTTTATTGACACACTTTCATTTCACTTTTCTTTAACCACCATGAGAGTAAAACCCAGAAGAACCGTGCAGAGAAGAGTGACTACATTTAGAAAAGTAAAACAAATGCCATTACACAGAGAGCACTAAAACCAGGTAATTAGTAAAATGATGTCATGGACGCTTTATTGTTAATAGAGGCACACACAAGCATGGTGTTCTCTTCAAGGTATTTTCCAAGAGAAGGTGTTTGCAGTCTAAAAACTGAATCTGAATCTGTTTCTTTTCCTTAAAAGATGCATATATATATATATATATACACATATATATATATAACAGATACAACTTTATCTACACACACATATAACATGCAACTCTTTATCGAATCCAGCTGAGACTCTAAAGATCTCCTTTCTGTATATGTATATGTATAAAAACTACATTACTATATCTCAGTTGTTACATGAAAAGGGTAGTTGCTAGTATAATAAAAGTTGGCCTTTTAAACATGAAGCCCACATCTAATTTGAGAAATGTACATATGTCATGAAGTGATGGAAGCCATACCTCATCCCACTTCCGAAGCGCAGACTTATCTATTGACTCTATGAAGCATTTTGTGGTTGGGGATATTTTGGTGGCTATTTTTCTTGGATGGCTTTTTATTGCTTTTTAAAAGCAAGCTGAGCCAAGCAGGGGAAAGGCGAGAAATCTGTGTTGTTAGAAAGTGTGTGATTCAGCTGGATTTTGACTGAATTGTTTTCTCTGAATGAAAGTACTAGGTCTATTCACTAGATTACAAATCCCAAAATGCTTCCATTTTCCTACCCTCATGATCATCACTATTGATTACTGTGTGTTCTTGAATCTATTTTGTACAGCCCTTGTTTAATATTTAAGAGACATAAGGAGCAGTGTGTTGTAATATTYAAGAGATTAACTTATTGCAGGGAGATAAAGAAAAGAAACAGCTCCAAAYGAGGTGGAACTTCAGCGCATTTTATTGATGTGCTACCATATACATTTAGGGATATATACCAGTCTGTGATATAGATCCTTGTTTTACAATGTGGTAAAATGCTAGTTACATGGAAGACCTTTTATCTTGAGTAGAGCTGGTGCCAAAGCACTGTGCTGAGCACCTGCCTGGGGAGGTGATGGCGATCAGCTCTAGCATGTGAGTTTGCATCTCTCCTGATAAGGGGCGCAGCCACACATTTCGGATCACCGCTACTTGGCCATAGGTTTAATTCAGACTGTGGGATGATAAACAAGCTGCAATCTGCATCTTGCCTCTTTTGGAGAAGTACCAACAGATATTATAGGTGCTGYGAAATTTCACTGACTGTTTGGGCTAGCTCGGGGTTCAGTCCTTTGCAAAGACCAGCTGGATGAGCTCGGGAACCAATATGCCCTCAAGGCTCATCAATAAGCATGACTGCCTTCTGCACCGGCGTTGCCAGAGCTTGACTTGCACCTTGTCTTCGGCATGGCTGCAGGCAAACACTGAAACCATCCAAATCTTCATGCACAGGTCARACCAGCACATCTGGTCATGGGTACTTTTTATTTTATACTCCTTTATAAGCTGCAAGGAGACTTCAGGATCAAAGGGCTGATGTTGCCCCTCAAAACAGCAGAACTTTGTGCATGTTAGTTCAGGCTCCATGGCTGTGATACTTTGCAAAGCCACTAGCAAAGCTTGGAGAAATGGCATGGGGCAACTCAGGGACTATTCCCAGCTATGCTCCRGGCTTGCTTTGCATATCAGCTGATGTCTATACCTCTGCCACATCTGTACATACAAATATTTAGTGCACACACAGCCAAGGGTAATTAAAGATTTACATCACTTCTGAAACACAGTAGAGTTTATTTGGTCCTATGTGGGCTGTTCATGGCCTCCATTACTGAACTATGGGCTTCCTGATACATTTATTTACTTAATTCCTTGAGAATTTGGGGAGAGAGATGACTGCCAYTTAACAGAAAGGCAATCAAATAGCTTGAGGATGGTTCTCAAAGGTATTCAGGAGACCTACTCAGTTTTTCACTGAACTCAGAGGGCACCTCACTTTGAAGAAATCTGGTCTATGGTAGCTTGAGAGAGAAAGTCTGTAATAAAGCAGGGACCTGATCTTATATCTCCCACAGCCAAGCAGGTGCTTTCCCCACTAGACAGGCTTTTCTGCTCCTTGACTATGTTGTGTAGGCATCATCACAGACTTTTATGAGACTGATAAGGATATCTGAGTCTTTGGGACTGGAGATCCATCTATGATTGAACACAAGGAGGTAGTCAGCTAAGGCAACTCTAAAAACTMAAAAAAACCCTGAGAAACTAAAAACTAAATTTTTCAGAGGAGAAAGCTGGCTTTTTAAACATCAACAGAGATGATGAGGTATTCAATTCTTTAGTGTCTGGTGGTGAGCACCAATTTTCTCAGCTGGGCACTAAACACTCTTTACCTCACMTTTAACCCAGCAAAACTCTAGTCATAAGTCTCACAAACTGCTGTGGGGGGACGGTAGGTAGTTAATGTGTAATTAATGTGAAACTATAGTTATGTTTATAACAGTAAATTGCGGTGCTGAGATTAAAGGCCTTACATAGGAATCCTAATAGGAAATAGAAATACAAAGAGCTCATTCATTTTCTTGCCAACGTGATAAGCCTGATATCCTTACATGTAAGTGCAATAATTTTCTTTCAAGAGAGAAAAGAAAGATATGTTCGTTGCTGTAATTTTGTACACTATCAGATGCAATAATTTCCAGGAACAGTGGTGCAGAGGAACAAATCCATGCAGAAGCTTTCATTTAGGGATCCAGTTTACAGGGTGAAGTTTGCCACCTGTGCTTTGTTGATGGCCAATGGCAATAGGTCCCTCCTGCAGGTGCTGGAGGTGACAGGTACAGCAGGACCAGCAATAAGAGGGCCAAGAAAGACCTCTCCACATCTCACTGCATGGACACTGCGTGAATTTGGATTGCAGTAAAGGGCAGAAATTGCACTGACTTGTTCAGGGGACCCATCCCTCTTCAATCCTTAGACCGACCTGCTCATCTTCCCCAGGAAAGCCAGGGCAATCTGCTCAGCACGCTGCACAGTAGGTGCAATTAGACTCCATGTCATCCAGGGATAGCTGGTGTCCCACAGGAGCAGAAGAGATTTGCAGTTAGATAGATCCATGCCCAGTGAGTTATTACCACTCCCTCTGTCTGCCAGATCACTTATGAGATAAAAAGTCCATCTCATAAAATGCAGGGATGGGCCTTTAGTGCCACACACCTTCCTTCCACAGGCAACATGAGCCAAGCCCATTAAAACTATTACCGGGACCTGCTGATATACTCCTAGTGTCTACGGGATTATGTAAATGGTCTCCTTTGCTGGACTCGACCTGCAAAGCCCAGGGCAGCTGAGATTTGCAGCCATTTCTTCTGCAATCAAGCCCCAACATGAATCGTGTTGATCCTGCTCCTAAACAAGGTTTGGGGTAGGCTTGGCGACTTGTATTATTTCCTCACTCTCCTGCGGATGAAGAAACATCAGAGCACCTTAATGAAACCGTTTGTCCTTATTAACTTGAAAATGGAAATATACCTTTCCCTCTTTGGAGACATAACCGGAATGGCACAAGGCTGCGGACTTTTATTGTCTTGCTCTCAACTTAAAATACCAAGAGGCGCTTCTTTAAGAAAGTTTAAGAGAAGTTCTATAAAGCATGTCTATATATAATCCCTTTTGTAAGCATCTAGGAAACTGCAGGACGGAAAGGTTGCCTGCCAGACCTCAGAAAGCAAATACTAATTCAGCAGTCTAGTCACTCTGTCAAACATTTAGTGTATCAGGGTTGATTGTTCCCTGGTAGGTATAGCTCTGGTATATCCGCCAGGCCTTTTGTCATGTTAACTGCAACCGATCAATGGATTGAGGTCAGGACTTCTGATGTAGGTGCAAGCTTAGAGGGAAAAAAGTCTCAAAGATTCATTTTTTCTCGTCTGGTAGCACTCCGGTCACTTATTTTTTCTCAGTTAGCCTCTGCTGCTCTAAAGTGGATATTGATCAGTGCTTTAATGCAAACCTGTCAAATTAATTTTGCAGAGCTGGGATATGACTGGCCTAAAATTGCTTCTGCATCTGTTCTCTGCAGCAAGCCTATGAATTTTAATCATGACCAGAATGGGCTGTTGGCTTTTTTTGTTAGAAACTTGAATAGGAAAGGTTTAAACTGTAAATGCCATGAAATGATGCTGTTTTGTTCTTTTCAGAAACTCATGTGGCTGAGGTCAAAGAAATTATTATGTCTGTGCATTCTTGTCAGATGCTTGGGGAGCTGTGCAGGGGTTTCTTCTTTTGCAAAGCAAAGCAAAGGTATGTAGTGAGCTTGTTAAACACTCCCAGGCCAATGAAGGAACAGCAGGCTTCATGTCTCCTGCAATGCCAGATGCATTAGTATTAATGTACAATCTCCTTTGCAGCCTCCACTCTATGATTTGATTATTCYTGATAACTTTATCTCACAGGGTGGAGAGGAAGGCAAATTGGGGGACAGCATTTATTTCTTTTGCAAAAATTAAGAATAAACAAATTCAGAGCAACGCGTACACTGTTAAAGAGTTAGTGTGACTGTCACTTAATAACAACATCCTCACAGACTCGAAAAATGCAGATGCTTGCAGAGGTTTTTGCTAGAWGTGTTTCTCCATCATGCAGTGTAGACTGCTCTTTATGCATGTGCTCTTCATAAACAGAGACTGTCTGAGCGTACAGCTCTCTGGTGTGACGTTAACATTTTGTAAARTAAATGATGATTTTTAAGCTTTGGTCCACACACACAAGAAGGCTTACTCATATTTTTAAAAGTGTCAAGTTTAATTCGGTTTAGGAAAACAGGATCAGGCAAGACCTACCCTTTGAAATCCAAACAGAAGCAATGGCCATAACAGTGTGATTTCACGTTGGCGCATTAGTCAGATGATTTGAAAGTATGAAGAATATTAATTATTAAGGGCTGCATGGTCTCTGTGAGGTAGCACAGAGCACCTCTGGTTTTAGAGGTGGGAAAGCTGCCACTTGAGGCAGGAGCTGGAGCAAACCCGCTTCCTATGGTGCCGGGGCAGCCCCAAAGTGCTCCCAAGGGCAATTCCTGGATCTCAGCTCAAGGCATGGTATCAAACAGATGATACTTAAGACCTTACACCTCCACAGCTATTTCAGAAGTCAGCTTGTAACTACTGCCAGAAACATCAGCCAACAAAAAGATCTACTCTTTTCCCTGCTGAAATAGCTGGCAAAACCTGTGTTAGTTACAGCAGTGCAGAGCTAGAACAAAAGGGCTGATATGAGAAAGAAACACCTGGCTTAGTCTCTTGCCCCACACAACTACTCCCTGGTGTCCAGCAGTGCTTGGAAACCATATCTGTAATCATTTACCAGTGGCCAAGTCCCCTATCAATTTAATTCACAAGAAGGAGAGTTTCRTGAAGGCTATCCTCTTTCGGGTTCAGTTCTTCTGTCATTCCTCTTCCCTTCACAGCTGATTTTAAAAAATCACTGTATTTTTATCTGCAGCCTTGCAATACTTCAGAGCTTCAGTCGGATCTGGGGCTTAAAGTTGGACAAGTTGACTAGCAGGGGTGAAAGTGGGCAAAGGGAAAGACCTCTGGCATGCCCACCTGAAATTACCTGCGAGAAGCCTGCAGCAATGCATCCACAACAAGAGCTTWTTGGGAAGATAAGGCAGCCTGCCCAGGGCTCACTGCTGCCAAAGCCGGGCTGCTCTTGGTGTGTGAGTGGACTTTCTTTGTATCAGCCTGCATGCCTCTGCACACCACCGCAGTCTGCCAGGTTGTGGCTGCCCAACTGAGGTGCAGGCAGCATTTGCCTCTAGACACCTCCACAGTCTCCTACCTCGGTGGTACAGAGAGGAAGCCAAGACCTTCACTGCTCCCTAGTGTGCTTTGAGCCAAAACTCACGTTAGAYGAATAGGGTACACAAGCTGCATCTCAACGTTGGCATGTCCCGCAGGTTCATCAGAAACGAGTTTCACAGAGTCTTCTGTTAGTGGCCACCCAAAGGATATAAGCCACAGATGTTATTACAGAAACTTCTGGAACTGGATTTTTGCAGAGAATATTCCATTTCTCACCAAATGAAATAGGAGTTAGATGATGTCTTTGGTAATGCTGGTTCCAAGAGCACAAATACAAGCAGTTCACATGCATTGATTTATAAACCACATTTCCAAAGGAAAAGGACAGTGTGCAAGAAAGCAAAGAAGCAGGAGCAGAGTGTCATGGCAAAGACAGCAATCCTCCAAGTAGCTGTAACAGAGTGTCAAGAAGGAAAGCTGGTGAGCCTGAGCCAAGTCCAAGGCTTGGGCCAGCTGTAACACAAAGTTCAGACAGTGGAAGGTGAAAGAAGATGAGGATGTAAGTGCAGGAAGTTCAGTTTTGCTGTCTAAATTTTCTCAGGAATGAAAAACATCACATCTCCAAAGAGTGCTGGCAGGGCAATCTTGCTGCTCTGCTTGACATAGCCTCAAGATGCAAAGGGAGCTGATTTCCCTTGCTCTGRGACACCTTGGCATGATGCAACTGCTGCAGTCTCTGCCTTAGTGTTTGATTTGCCTCAAGCCCTCTTGCTTTCCACATTCATGCTACTTTCACAAACATATTATTATTTCAGCAGAAGTCTGAACACAATTATAATAAACAAAAGGCATTTTATTCTCTCTTTTTGATACTATTATTACAGAATGAGTTTTCTGCCCAAAATACTTGGATTGGAGCTGTCTCAARTCTTCCAGTGAGCTGGTTACAAGCAATTCAATATCTACAATATTTGCCTGAAGAGAAGAAATAAGGCTTAATTTATCATCTTTTGTAATCTCTGAGATCCTCAGAATAAAGGCACTAGAATAGATTATATTTAGGATCATGCTGATAAGTATCTAGAGCTAAAAAATCTCTGCTTATCCAACACTGAAATTCTGTGTATGTGAAGAACTAGTGCTGCTTTTGAGATGTTTGACTCACATGAGACATCTAAACGTTTCATTAGCTTTGACTTAAAGCACAGCCTGAACATAGGTCTCCAGAAGTGAGCCTTCAGTAAGCCATGCCCATAAAAAGGTGGAGAGGAGATCCTGAGGGTCTCCCTAACTCTAYGGAGGACTTATCTCTTCAGGGATTCTGTGGAGAAACCTAATTGCTTTGAATGACATGGACTGCATTTTGCACATCAAAGAGAGAGATTAAAGGCAGTGGTGATATTCTGGCTCCTCTGATGTTAGTCCATTTTCCTTGGCATTCCCCAGAAACAATATTTCAACCCTGGACTTTATGGCTAGACAGGGATTGTGAGCCACTGTCCAAAGTACAAGTGTCTTCCCTGGCTGCTAGACAAGAGATGGATAAATAATGGGCTCAGAGTTAGTGGCTAGTACGAMTATTGGAGGAATTTCTATTCAGATCAGACCAATGACATTTTTTCCTAATGGTTTTGATTCAATAGAAGAAATGTTTTAGATCAAGTCAGGACAGAACATTTTGATCAACCCAAAATGAGATGTTTATTCTGGACATTATTTAATCTTTATGGAATCTTTAGGGTTTTGTTAAGAAAAAGATCAATTTCAGACTAAATAATATGTTTTTAAAATGAAAAATCAAAGACTTTTTTCAAACAAATATTTTCTGATTTTTTTTTCCTCCTTTGGGTATATGTATGGCTCTGTTTCACCTGACTTCMTGAATAGCTTGGTTGCCTTTGGCAAAATTACGTTTCAACCAAAATATCTATCCCAGCTATAGATTAGACTTATTTCCAAGTATCAAAGATTCATTTTTTTAGTTCTAAAATATGAAACTTGATTCTTCTGGCAGTCAGCAGCAGGAGGAAGGCTTTAAACAGGCAGTTGAATCCAGGAGTGATAAAGATGGAAATTATTTAATCATATTATCGAATCCCAAAGGAGTGTATTAGAATTTTCTGTAACAAAGATCCACAGACTGCTTCTCTTTTAGGAAATAGATTTGGAATTACAATGCATATTTATTTTAAAYCCTTGGTCCTTGACAAACATCTTCAGTCATCATGTTTGCAGACCTCTGTGGGTTTCTATTGCTTGGTTACACATTGACCCCTGGAAACTCAAAGCATTTTGGTCAAACATGAAGTGTGCAGAGAGTGTGACATCTCCAGCACTTTAACCTGAAGCCACAGAATCRAAAGGCCATTTCTCCAGACTGAAGGATGCCAGAAGTAATTAGCTGGACTAGAAGGACTTTACCAGGGAAAAGTGATGCACTCAGGACTGACTGCAGATTCTGGGCTTCCCTATCAAAGGGAGGGGTTGTGCTGGAGAAAGACATTGAGTGGCTAGAAGATGGCACTGCAAGCCTTCAAAATCCATCTTAGGCTGCTGGAGTCAGGGCGAGCACTCTGAATGACTTCATGGTTCTGCACAAATGCCATTGCCTTTTGCTGCTGGACAGACGAGACAACGGAGGAGCAGATGCTGCATTCTACTTCCAAGGCACAAGTGCCTTCCTGCAGCTAGAAGAGGCTTTAAGATAAACTGCAAACTGTTCCTTGTCTAGGAACAGCCACATTCTGTTTCAGAGCCAAGAAGAGAAGTTGATGATACTCTATGCAAGCAAGCACAAAGTTATCTATTGCACTTCAACCCCCCAGTGATTTCATCTAGTCACAGAACTCTGAAATGTGGCAGACCAAAGTTATGTCTCATAGTACTCAGTCAGTAGGATGCTACRCTCACCATGGCACAGACGGATTCAACTTCTTTGGGGCCAGATCCACATATTAACTGGCAAGAGAGTGGCATGGAGGCTATCAGGAGCCCCAGTCACCAGCTAGATGGATATAATTGCGTTGTAAAGGCCATATGTGTGGTTGATGGATAAGCACTTCTCTGCAGTTTGACTGCTAGGATGTATGGGGCAAGCGATCCTCTAATTCGCCACCAAGAGGGTCTCTTGCACTAAACAACCTCTCTTAAATCAAAGCATTCAATCCTATTGAAGGTGGGAGTGGGGCTCAGAGAGAGCTGGAAAAAACAAAGTAAGACAATAAAAAAAATCAATAGTGCTTCCCTATAAAATAAATTGAGATTTGCAGAATTCACTTCCACTTGACGTCAGAGATGCCAATTCGGCAAATTCRTTTAAGGCCAAATTGAAAACCTATCTTGTAGTCTAGTTAGCTGGACTCTGGTGTGGCTCAGCCACAGGGGCTCTGCTCATTATTGTACGTAAAGCACTTCAAAGTCCTGGGAGCACTAGGAGCAGCAGTGCCAGCAGTCACCTTATGGCATGGCGGCAAGCACGCAGTGCTGGGTGCTTCATTGTGTAGACTCCTGCCAGCAGTACTGYGGGGCAGTGAAACACCATCATGCTCTTGCTGACTTTACTCTTCTTCCCATCTAAAGGCCAGTGTTGACCAGTGTCCTGCACTTYACCTCCTTGGAAGGATGTGGATGATGGCTACACTGCATCTTGTATCCTGGAAGAGCTCCAGGGGAGCAGCTTTCAGCAGTTTTCTGCTCCCTTTTAAAGGAGTCTGCAAGCCCTGACCTGCCGATTGTTAACCAAAGGGCATTGCAAAGCCACTGCTTAAAGGCAATGATGCTTTTTCTACTGTTACCCTTGTGCATTGCACTTGTCTTGCAGGAAGGAGACATACCATGAGTACTCATGGATCCCCATCAGTTCTGCTCCCAACTGAAAGAAGCAACCTATGAGACCCACTGATCCTACAACAAATGCAGAATCACAACATTTCTTTTTTCTTCTAAAGGAAAATCATGATGGGGTTGGGCTGTACCACAGTCAGATCTGTGGACCTGAACTTCCACTGCCCTCTGCTGATACCTAGTCAAGAATTTCCAGGGCAAATTGTAAAAGATTATCAAATCAGTATGGTCACATTTAACACAGGGCAATGAAATATTTGCAATATAAATTTGTTTTCAATCATTTAAAATGATACTCAATTTATTGTGTAACTTCCATCCCATCGCTTTGGCTAAAATTTTCATTCATGGGTATCTAAAGTTATGGATCTAGAAACCCACCTTAAAAAAAAAAATAGACCTGGTTAACCCCTTCCCTTCAAGTCAATGGAAAAATTCCAGCCTCCTTCAATGTTCCCTCTAGTGTACAAGTAACATTCCTCATAAAGTCAAGCACATTTTGCCCACGGGCTTGTAGCTCTAGCCTTTTTTTATAAGATCAGCTCTTCTCCAGTGGCACTACAGAGGCATATGGCATTACCTCACGCTGAACCACTAACGCTTACTTTTTTTTTTTTCATAGTATTCATATTATGGGTTACTCTTCAAACCTATTAAATGTTCCTGGGGTCAAGGTTTCCAGTTCCAGGTTTGTTGCTTTCATAGAAGAAAATAAATGTTATTAATAGCTAGCATCTCCAGGTTGAAAGGCAAGAGCACGTTTTTTGGTCTTCATACATATCTGTTGGCTGTCACAAGAAGAGAGGTCTGGTATTAATACTTGACCATCTGAACCCTGTATCAAAAGAGCGCTGTCGTACCAAAGACCTTGCACCACYCACAACAGCACAGGTAGTGTGGCTCTTGTGGACTAAGGATTAGCAGGATTTCATGAGACTTAGGCCAAGAGTGTATCTATCTCTACCTCTACACTCCATTCTTTTCCTGGGAGCTGCTAACCCCCTCACATACTCCATTTTGATGGAGGGGAGGAAAAATAGCACCTCCCTCAGGGTAATGCTGGCCAAGTCCCTGCCCCTCSTCAGGCTGGAGTGGAGGCACCATGCAATAGTACAGCATAACCTGTCAAGGGGCAGAGTCAAAGAGAGCAAAAAGATGTARTATCACCATGTGAAGACTATAAACTGAGCCAGGCTGCACAAATCAAAGCTCAAAACCAGTGTGTGGATAGTGGTAGCAGCACGTGGTTACTGTGGTTTGGTATCAGCCATGCTCATGCTCATGGTATAAATGTAGTGCTGGTCTATGACCCACCACTATACAGCTAATGACCTTGCTGCAGAATGAGATTTGTTCTCTGTAGACCAAGGAAGAAGAAAGAAGAGAGGGAGACGTACGGTTCGTATGGGGAAACAGAGAGTATCCGCAAGAGATCTTCAACCTCTCTTCTCCAGGGTCATTTAACTATGGGAGCGGGGGAATCAGCAGAGAAGCAGGAGGCAACTTCAATCTGCCTTTTGGTGGCCTAATACCGTGTGAAAAGTCTCCAGCAGTCCCGAAGACAAACAACAACCCACCTTCTGCGGGAWATACACTGTAGGGATGTTAGGTATTTAGACGACTGTGAACAGATGTGGCTTTGGATATAAATGTCAGTGAGACTATAAAAAAAAAGAAGAGGATTGGGGTTAAAGGGGAGACCTAGGGGCAAATGACCACCTTAGTAACAGATAAAATCTCTGTCATGTCTGCAAGAGAGTTAACTTTGGCTCATGTGGCTCAGTCATTTTGTTGTTGAGAGCGAATCTCGTTTTGACCTCCTCAAATTGAATATTCACTTTAGCCTAGATTTGCAAAGCTATTTGTTAATGCTCACATACAGGGCTGTTTTCTCCAGGGTTTTAAAGAAAAAACTCATTTCAATGTAAAATTCACAGGATCAAATTGAAATTTATTTTGAGAAGAGTTAACRTTACTGATTTTCAGGCTCAGACAATCACTTCCATGTCAGATTGTAATTACACCTTTTTGTGCATCAGCTGCATGCATGGTATGGAAAAAAAATGTAAGATAATGCTGTTTCTTTCAGCTACAGAAAGGACCTTTGTACTGTCCTTGCCTGGAACTCCCTCACACTGAAAGGAAAAAGGGATTTATTTCAATCAGTCTGCCAGCAGGAGCCAAAGCATTAATTGCATAAAGACCCTTATCTTACCTGAAGTTTTGTTTGCTTTTTACTTGCAATTGTCTGCTAGGTGACTGCATAGCATTTTCTTTCCCTGCATTAATTTCCACAGTCACAGAAATCTTGCTTCTGTTAAATAGAAATATTAAAATATTGCAGAACTGATCTTAATGGTTTACAACATTCAGCTGAGGAGTTCAAGCCTTCAGAAAAGGAAAAAAAAACACACTGTAAAGACTAGCTACAGAGAATTAAAGCCTCGGAAGAAGATTGATGGCCATGATGTAATTTTGACCACTTTTCGTTCCTCTGTAAAGTTCCATAGAGCCACCCTGATGCACAGCAGGTTTGGGGACTGCAAGTGCCCAGTGCACCCCAGGGCAGGGGGCTGGCCCCAGTGCAGGTTTCATCACGGGCACACCCCACAGGCTATGGCAGAGCTCACTGCTTTCATGCCAGTGGAGCTTCTCCATCCTTGTTCGCGCAGCCCAGTGCAAAGCATTCCCAAATCAGGACAAGCAAAGTCTTCTGCTCACTTTGCCCCGGTGGATAAGACTACATAAGTTGCAGGGAAATGGAGAACTAAATATCATAGCTTTAATGTTATTTAATATTTTATTAGGTTAAATGGACACACATTTTGTACTTTGTAGAATACTCGGCAGACACTAGCTATTTTGGTACAGCATTTAAAGGAGAAGACAGTGGGACTCATATCAAGACTTTGCCATTTGTAAGACATTCCTGGTAATGAAGAGGTTGTTTTTTTTGTTGTTGTTG